>NW_028301563.1:3040000-3357500 GCF_042242905.1 Orbicella faveolata | reverse complement strand
TGTAGGAGTAAGTCTTTCAAGCCTTTGGCATCAAGGAAGATTCTGCTTCCTGTTTCTGTTGCATATATTGACAGAGAATTAAGTTTTTGAGGGTGTTATGACAACAGCCCTTATGCATGATGACGTCAGACTAGCTAATCTCACCAACAAACCTGTCTTTTGAAGAACAAAAAGCAGCAAAAATGTTAATACGTAAATAATGCCCTCTTAACCACAGCATGAAGGTGCCAGAGATTTGAGTAAATATTTCTACATAGCGAGGCTTCGGTGTGAATTTTGAGCATCTGACGTAATCATGCATAAATGCATAAGGCCTATCCTTCGGTACAATTTTATAGTCTTTGCTGAGCAAGGCATTACATCAACAAGAAATAAGCTTTATAACTATCACGTTCAATCAGTATGCATTTTGAAAATTTACACTTTAGAAATGAGAAATGGTGCTTGTAAAATTTGATTCGGATTAGTTCTTTACTGTGAAACGTCTTCAGTGGTTAACGACCCATGTCGAAACATGTTCTTTTTCGTAAGACCACTCGCATCAGTAAGATGACACAAGAACCCCCAAACACCCTTAGTTCAAGCAATTCTTCAGCTATTGGAAACAAAATCACTGCACCTACTGTTTTGTTTAACCAGGGGGCCTTGGTGCATCCATAATTCTTGGCGGTCAGTTAGAGCAACAAAAATACTTGGAGACGCTGGCGCTCTATTTGGACCCAGTCTTCATGAGCGCATCCTTGAGCAGGTTTGTGAGGTGTTACCATGCTAAGACAGATGGTTGGCAAACTACAACATTCCACGCCAAGTGCGATGGAAAGGGACCTACTGTTACTATCATCAAAGTTAACGACTACATTTTCGGTGGATACACGGACGTATCTTGGCATAGTGAGTATCATAAATAAAAAGATATTGAAATAGTTATCGTAACTTTAGTATTGATTAATAATATACACGCAAAAATTTCACAGTGCTGATTGGCTGAGAGTAGGTCAATCTTTCCCAGCCAGTGCAGAAAGTTGAAATGGAATAAAAAAAGGTGCAACTGAGGGCATAATGTTGAAATTAAATTGCATCTAATTAGTAACTGAGCGAATCAAATAATTTTTTTCGTGCAATTTGGAATAAGTAAGAACTTTTTCAAAGACTGCGAATGGCACCCGAACTTTTAGCCTTTGAAAAATTTTTGTGAATCTATCGTATCGTCTGATAGAATGGTTCCATTGATCCATCAAACAGCAAATAAGGAAAAGAGCTGGAAGTTCATCTGTCAGCCACTTTAAATTGATAGTCTGGAAAAATTTCTAAGATCCGCATGCGATGATGTCATCTCGATGTCTTTAGTCTTATTGACTATAAAAATATACCAATGAGCATGTAAAAATTTCACAGTTGTTATTTGAATATGAATTTTGACAAGAAAAAAGAGCAAATTATCTTTGTTACAACTTGACGTAAAGACTGTTTAAGCTAAAATCAAAAATTAATATGCTGCCCCAGTACATGTACTTTTGATTTTTTTCTCCTATATGCAATGGTATTTAACTCTCCTTTAAGCTCAATTAACTCTGCACAGTTTAATATTTTTTCGATGGTGAGGATAATATAAAAAGCTTTTTGCTTTGTGATATACTTTAATTTCAGGTTCTTGCAGCTACTCCTCTTCAGGCAAAGCTTTCATTTTCTCGCTCTACAACACCAATGGATACGATCCTGTCAAACTGATACAGGACCAATATTTTAACAAAGCCATGTACAGCTGTTCCAGTTATGGACCTACTTTCGGGGGAAACCTTGGTCAGCACGACATCTACACACCAAACGATGCTGTCAACGGACAAACTGCTTTCACCTACTGTGGCTCTACTTACTCTCCTCCCCCGGGGAACTCTGTTGGTTATTGTTCATTCTTTGCTGGAGGCAGCCACTTCACTCCGACTGATATTGAAGTGTTTTACGAGACAACTTCTTAAGCGGAGATCCTCTTATTTCAGGTTTTTGGTCAATGTGAGGACGACCAAAAAAGCGGGCAAGCGACGAGCGGGGTCTGGGAGAGAAACCGGGAGAGGGCGACCCTGTTTTTTTTTTCTGTCTCTCTCTCTCTCCCGAATCCCGCTCGTGGCCCTCTCGCTTTTTCGGCCGTCCCTAATGACCGAGAGACTGGAACAGGCTACTGATTATATTTTGACATTGCTGTTACTGCCGTGTTGTAGATTGTATTTACTGAAGACGTAAGTTGTCAAAAATAGGTATAGGCGAGTGTAACTAATAAGAATTTACAATACGCGTGATGTTTGAAAATGCTCTCAAAATTGGACGAGCCTTTAGGCGAGTGCAATTTGAAAAACTTTTCACGCATCACGAGTAGTGTTCTCAGGCGTTCATTGCTCGATGCTTCATACGATTACGCGTTTGTCAATCACAGTGACGTCATTTTCTCTGTCATAAAATAAGTTACCAAATCACCATGACATATCCTTACCTGAACAAATATCGTATACACAACGACAATTAATTACACGACTTTTTGGTTCAAGCGTTAAGATCGTGTTGTATTCAACAAAATCCGGTGACATCACCTCTCAGACTGACTGAAAAAATCTAAATCGTTGAGACAGGCAGCTATATGCTAACAGTTTTCAATTTTACATGAATACTCTGATCCCTTTTCGTATTTAAAATTACTGTTGAATACAAACAACGTTAATATATTGATACAAGGTTGCTCTCGACCTAAAGTAAAACATTCGCAAATACTGGTGGAAAGGAGCCTGAATGAAGCAATAGGCAGAGCTGTAAACAAGTTATCTTGCAAATGGAATTTGTGAATATATAGGCTAACCATGCTTATATCCCGCGCTCATGGTGAACTCCAAACTGGACAACACTCTTTTTTTTTTTTTTATAAGAATATTGTTTATTCGACCGAGGCCGAATTATATTCTTATTTTTCTGCCGATTTAAGGCTGAAAATATCCTTGGGAATATTATTACAATATAGCGTATGAAATTTCTGTTTTCAAATGTATTTAGTGTCTTTATGGTATTAGATTGATCTCGGAGCCAGCCTGCAGACATCAGAGTATCGAATATACGGCTAGTGCTGTTTTTGCTGCTTTTTGCCTAGCTTTGTCGCTTAGAGAAGAAAGAATTTTATACGGCTTCGGTAAAAACATTTTCTTGTGTTGAGTTTACACATTTTTCAAATATTTTTTTCGAAATCTCAATGAGCCTCGGGTCTATTCCTAAAATATTCTTGAAATATCGCAAATTTCAGCCGGGACATTCTTATTAAACATATTCTTAAAAGAAATAAAGAGTGTAGTAATTGCTGGACCCTCAGTTGAGGTCCTTTGAGAAATACATTCAGCTCTGTACATTGAGTTTTGCCCGGGGTTTTCGTTCGCTTGATTTACTGACAAATGTCAACTATAATTGCTAATATAATGCCTAGCATACAAACAAGCTAGACCGCAGCTAAAAATAATTTTTCGAGGGTATTTGAAGAAGACTAGTATCATTGTAGTTACGGGTTTTCAATCCTCCATTGAGCAGAATTTGAAATTTCGACAATTTTATCTTGTGCACTGGACTTTAAACTTTAAATTTAAACTTCCGTTTTCTTCTGCTTGGAAGGGCAGCTCTTTAACAATTAATGAAAAATAAGTTGGCGACTCAAACTTGTGTAAATACAGTAGGACCCCGTCAATACGGTCACCAGCGGGCCGTGAAAATCTGGCCGTATTAACGGAGGAGTTCTTTTAATAAGAATATTACTGACTGAGCTTTAGTTCGGGCCATAATAAAGTTGTCGTAATAACAAGGTGGTCGTACTAACGGGGTGGTCGTAAGGCGGTTTCACTATACAGTCAAACTTGCGTTAAGCGGGCACGTGCGGAGAATGCTCTAGATTCCGGTTGATTGATTCAGTAAGATGAGATGCTCTTCTTTCAACATAATTTTTATTGCAATGTTATTTCTGCTGTTATCTTGTCCAAACTTAGAGCTTTGTTTGTTTGTTTGTTTGTTTGTTTTTTTAAGATATTGGGAATAATTAAAGGGTATAGAATCTAGTTACAAGTACCTGTTTACTACAGGCTAGAAACATTAGAAATCTCCATTTCAGTCGTTTTTTGGACTTTTTGGGTATCCACGTCAGTTTTGTAGAGGTATCCGCTTAATAGATGAACAATTTACCGACAATAAGGGGTACATTTTGTGGGACTTGGGCTACCGCTCACTTAATATTGAGAGTCGGCTCAACGCAGGCTCAGAGATGCAGGTTTGACGGTATGGTTAATTATACACTTACGTTGTGTTAATGGATGTCTCGGGAGATATTTACCGACACTCTCACGTATCTGACCACAATCCATTCATCAAGGAGGGAAATAAGTTCCATAAAATTATTGTGAGGTAGATGGAGTTACATATTTTTAATAACTGATGTCCATAACCAAGTATTCATTTCCACCTGCTCTTAACCCATTTGGAATTTAGGAACGTTCAATTTCTTGGGGAAAATATCATCGAATCAGACTGTTAACCAAGGCGGTGAGTTACGTATATAATCACTATAATGATTTAAAACATTATATATAACATTTTATAAAATAACTGAGATACTACGCACGCTCTGATTGGTCAACAGAGTTGCTAAACCTATGTTCTATTGTACCGGTAAACCACGGTTCCCGATCTACGGCAGCTCTACGCGGGAACTAGAGAACTCGGAACTCTAGCGATAACAAATGTAATAAATAGTTTTGCCTTTCACTTGCTGAGATATCAATAACACGAATATCTTTTCATTCAACATAGAAATTTGCAAGGAAAAACAAGGACCAGAAGTTGGTCGTCATATAAAGCTTTATCTGTTTTTTCCACGGCAAAAATTCTACGCCGACTCCGGTTACGCTTGAGATTAAAATTAAGGAAGTTTTAAATCCTTTTTTCGGCGCTTCCCACGGTCTGTGGAGGATGGAGTCAACTGGGCTTGACTGATCAATTTAGGTTGTCAAAAACGCAGGGAAAATATTTCTTTCTATCAGATATTTTGAGCTTAAACTCAGTGCATGCATGTACACGATAAATGAATTTGGTTTCCATAAGCTTAGCTTTCAGGCAATGGTTTTCATTTAGCAAAATACCGAGAAACACGGACTTCTTAGCCTTCAACATAAGTAAATAAATTCTGAATAAAGTTTGGAAGCAGCGTTTCTGTAACTGACCTTTATTCCATTCGCAAAACTTTGAGAAGTTATCGTTATACACTGCGTTGAATCACGTCGCCAAGCACATGAACTTAGGACTACTTGCAAACTTTTTGTACAGCCTTTTACTTTCGTGATGACCGATTCCACCTACGAATCCCTGCTTTACCCCGTCAGAATACTTGTGAGTTAATTAATATTTTTTGCCTTTCACCGATAACCATTTCCTTTCCTTTCTTAAGGTTACCGTATACCTTTAGGGGTGTCTCACGTCCAAGCGATGTAGCGCGTCCGGTTTAAGCGGTAAATACCTAAACCCCCATGTCAAATTAAAGCTTATAGAGCTGGCTAGCAAACTATACCAAGAATTTTGAAATGAAAGGAATTGCTGATTTTTTCAGGACCACTAAATGTGAGCGCCCTAATCACCTTTTGGAAGCTACAAGTCAAAGCGAATCTTATTTTTCGCCAATTTATTTTTTTCCCAGGTTTAAGGACAAAAAGCGCTAAAAAATAGTGTCTGCGTTTTATCATATTCAATTGCAGTAAAAAGTTACAGAACATTTTCGAAATAGTGTTTAAAAAATGTGAAGTGATCGTACAAAAATCGCTTTCGGAGAAAAAATATTTCGAAATAAACAATTCCCAGACATGTTTATTATGTGTTAATCTAGCTACTGTCCAAATTTGAGGGCAATCGAAGAAATTCCCTTTGAGTTGTAACTCTTTAAAGTGTCTGCTTCAAGCCAAAAAATTTATTCGAAAAAATAGCGCTCAGAAAAATCTCTCGCTTCGCAAACAAACTCGGCCTACAAACGCCTTCAACTGGGTTCTCAGATCACTGAGCCAATCGGCGTTTGGAAAGTTTTTTCTCGCGGTGAAATTTACGCGCGAATCTCCAAAACACCCTTGTGTTTCGCAATGCGCTCAAGGCGGAGAGATAATTTTTCTGTAGCTCGGTTTTTCTTGAAGCTGGTCTGACAAAATGGGGAAGACGAAATAGGATACGAACGCTAGAGTGGCTGGGGGAAGAAAACAAGCAAAAGAAAGCGCGGCGGAGCAAATGTGCATGGATAATATTCCAATGGATCTCAATGAGTCCGACGATTCATCGGTGTCGGACTCAACAGAAGAGTCACTGTAAAAATCGCTGTTATCGCTGTCAAGCTCCCAAATTTTTACAGAACCTTTCTCTTCTCTTGACTCGATCTTTTTGCCCGCTTGATATGATCGCCATAGCTTCATCCCCGAGGCCAATTTTCGCTTCTTCACTCCGAGATGTATTTTTATTCGTTCTTCGCTGTTTTCGCTTTTTCGAACTGGTCCACGGAGTTTTCCGTGGTCCATGTTTACTTATAACTTAATAGAATTACACCTAATACGAAAAATTGTTGGATTAACCATGCTGATCAACTGAGAAGAGGTGAGTAGCCAGCCAATTCGTGGTATCCATATAGGTGATATTCCCGCGAAAGTCGTCTCGGTTGATTGCATACGCGTTATAGGGCTGCCAATCAAGAGGGGACTCTTACTTCCGGCCACAACGTAAAACCGCCATTTCTCTGCCAATATTAAGTTTTTTTTCAATTTCTTTTTTCAGAAATTAGAGTTCACTCTTCGGCCATTACTTTGACCCAAAAATCCAAATTTGAACAAAATTGCTGATCTGAAGGTATACGGTAACCTTAAACTTTGTGAGCGTGAAATGTTTTCGTCGCTTTGCTCTGCGGATTTCGTGTCCGGCGCGGAGTCTGTGCTTTCATTCTTTCAGTCGCTGTGATTGGTTTGTCGCGTCATCTCATGTATTTGATGAGAATAAGCAGCTTGATCGCACTGAGTACAATAAATGTTATGTTTCAATGTCGATTTCTTTTTCCCGAACGATTACTTTACGATTCATATTTGTTTTAAATGGATAGAAAAGCATAACAAAACAAGACTGAAAAGGAAGTGGTAAAACACGCTGCAAAATAATTCAGGTGAATGCCATATATGAAGCAAACTTACCACATGAAATAGAGAGTACAAACGGACATAACTAACTTTTATATGAAGCTTGGCTGGGTTACGTGCTAGGACCCAATTTGCAAGGTCCCCAGGAAACCTATAACATAAACTTTATTTCTTGTTTGATTGTTCTATTGCCGCCTCACAACTTACGCCCGAAAATGAAACGCGTATTGCAAAGACTAGAAACAATTGCTGTTACTTGTAGCTTGCTATGTGTAAGAAATTTTATAGTAGGGGAATTTTCGTCATAGTTTGACTTGTCCCACAAACTTATTAGGGCATGGGTTGAAATTATGGAATTTCTCTTTGAGTGTTCAACTTTATATTTCACGCGTTCACTGCACTCACCCACGCAGATATCTAGTTGGACACTCAAAGAGAAATTCCGCATATACGCACGCCATGTATGGATCAGTCTCTACGTAATTAATTTCTTACTTAGCTTACTTTCTTACTTTCTTACTTCATGCATATTTCTTCGAATTTTGTTGTTTACTAATTTTAACAAAGATGAATCGTCCCAAAACTCGAGAAATTCCATTGGCAACCGCACAGGACAGCTTCAATGAGGGACGCTGTGTTTTAAAGGCGATGTCATACCAAGTTGCAAATCAATGCGGAAAGGACATTCTGGTTGTATTTGTATTAAGGCTTCGTGGATGATATTAATTGTACTTGCGAATTCACATTCTTGGTCTTGTTTAGAAAAGTTACCTGCTGACGTACACTAATGGAAAACGTATCGATGACATTAACACCTGTCTACTTAACTAACGTCGCTAATGGCACGAAAACGTGACGGTTTTAAAATACTTCTGCAAAATAGAGGAGGCGTCTTGCAAAAACCCTAATGGAAATCTCGAAATCCAAATCCAGCCAGCAGAGGATGAAGAGAACAGTAAAAATCCGCAAGTAAAAACCTAGTGGTTTAAGAACCTGCTGACAGAAATTTGCCTTTTTAATACCCAAAAATAATTATAAGAACTTGTTTAACCAAGCAAGATCAAACAGGTTCTTCTAAGTGGGTTACAGTTAAATTATGCACTCTTGTTATAGAGACGACACTGCATATACATTCTGTAATTAGCTGTGTTAGGCGCATCATAATACAGTCTCACACGTTAGACATCTAGTTGAACACTCAAAGGGAAATTTCGTATCTACGCGCGCCATGTATCAGTCTCTATGTAATTAATTTCTTTCTTAAAAGGCGATCGCTTGAGATAACATGACTCAAAAATAGGAAAATCGCACTTCATGCATTTTCATTTGAATTTTGTTCTTTTCTAATTTTTTCCCAATGATGAATTGTCCCAAAACTCGAGAAATTCCATTGGCAACTGAACAGGACAGCTTCAATGAGGGACACTGTGTTTCAAAGGCGATGTTATACCAAGTTGCAAATCAATGCGGAAAGGACATTCTGGTATAATTTGTATTAAGGCTTCGTGGATGATTTTAATTGCATTTGCACGTTCATCTTCTTAGTCTTGTTTAGAAAGATAAATACCTGCAGATGCACACTAAGGGAAAACATATCGACGACATTAACACCTGCCTACTTAACTAACGTCAGTAATGGCACGAAAACGTGACGGTTTAAAACTACTTCTGCAAAATAGAGGAGGCATCTTGCCAAAACCCTAATGGAAATCTTGAGATCTAAATCCAACCAACAGAGGATGAAGAGGACAGTAAAAACCCGTATGTAAAATGAAAAATCCTAATTTCAAGCGATTACTTTTGAATAATCAACAGAGGGTAAACGAATGACCTTGCTTTCACGCCTGTTTAAAATATATAATCATTTTTTTTCCTTGAGAGTTCAACCCTTCTATACACCAGTGATAAATCGAGGTTTAACGCTGAGGAAGTCTTCAAACCTAAAATTAGCTTGTTTTAAATTAGCGGCACTTTAAGTTCAGCCTTGCTGTATCACCAAATCGATCCTTAACTGACGGCTAATTGAGAGTGCACATCAATCAACTGAACATTAACACGGACATATGCAAACCACTAAACAGGTTAAAAGTGGCTCTTTTAACATCAGGGGTTGTTTTAGGTGATAATTAATTAAAAGCAAAATAAATATTTCATCACATACAGCTGCGTTACCTCCTTCGTTTATTCCTAACTTTCTACATATAAAGTTGGAAAAGGTTAGAAAGCATTGGACACATTTTATCGCGCGTTCAAAATTTTACTACAGATTTTTCGATTCCGCAAATGAAATTTGAATTTATAACGTGTAATCCAGTAACAAAAAATCACCAGCTCTCTTTGCGGTAAATATTCTGATGGGCAATTGTTGAATGATGTCACTTGTGTAAATAATCCCAAAGCATTTAGATAAAATACAGACGTCATAGCAATGTTTTCTAGCATTTTCGCACCCTAAGGGAAATAGTGATTAATTTTAAATAGTCGGTGTTAACACAATATAGAAACTTTGAGCTCGATAACGATATTTTTTAAAATATTGTTCAAACAGAAAAACAGATCTTTGTTTTTTGTAATATATTTTCATGCTTTCCGTAGTCTATGGACAACGATATAAATGGAAAAAAGAGTTATTTCAGCGGCTTCGACAAAATCTGGATCGGACCAGACCGGATCACGGACCGGACCACGGATCGGATCGCGGATCGGATCGCGGACCAGATCACAGAAAAAAATATTAAAAATGAAAAAATTCAAATTCAAGATTCAAAATTTTGCTGAGCAAATTACGCTAGAGTGACTACTGTTGTGACATGCTGCGTGACATGCTCTTATTTGTCAAACCCGTATTTAGAGATTCCCGGATGTGCGAGAAGTGTGATCTTCCCGCCATTAAAAGATGACTTGTTGTGTATCAAAAGGTCTCTCCTTTCTTATGTCTGTTAAGTGCTCTCTGACATATTGATACAGCTGTGAGCAGAACGTTTTATTTAATTCAGGTGTGATATTCTTTTAAGTTATCTGCAATAATAATATCAAAGGTAAACTGTCAAAAAACGAGTCAGCATGGTCATAATAAGACGAACGTATAAATCCAAGGACAAAAAACTAAAAACACACTCAACAAATTAAACACCTTATGATGTCAAACAATTTCCCTTTACGGAATAAGTCTGTACTTTTAGAAGATGTGAGTTTGGAATACGATATTTCTCACTGGAATAAAACGAAACAAACCACTTGCATTTCAAAGAAATATAGCTGTTTTGCAAAAAAAAATCTAGGAATCGTTCTCACATTTTAAGACATAACATCAATCGTCTGAACGATAACGCAACCTGAGAATAAAAAACATTTTAGGAGTTACGTCACGATATTTAGAATCATTTTCAGGGTCATAACGAGTTGCCTTTAAATATAATAAAACCTTGAAATGATCGTGTCCTAGGGTAGAAAAATACTTAAGAGGCAAGGATAAATCAAAACGGAATGAGGATAGTTAAGGATGGCAAAGATTAACAAGGATTGCAAATTGAAAAACTAGGCTAGTTTTTTCAAGATGCGCAAACCGTGACGTAGCTCCAGCAAACTGTAACGCCAACTATAACGCTCGCTTAGGACGCGAAAATGTAGCCGAGAATTAGCTACTGATACTAACAAGAATTTCAAAAACGAGAATGGGAGGTTCACGCGAGCTTCGAGCCAGCTGAAGTTCAAAGGATATAGCTTGCACCTTCGCCGTTCGCACAAAATATAACTACATCTGCCTGTTCGTTAAAATTTAAATTCGTCATAAATTAGGCGCTTATGTGGCTCTTTAAGTGTCATTGTCTGAGAAAGTGTTCCATGGGCCAAAAGTTGTGGTCAACCGATTTGGCTGAAACTTAGCACAGAAGTTTGGTGCAATGAGATATTTCAAAAGCCAATTTGGCTCACTTCTCTGACTTTTAGTTTTGGAGTTTCAGGGGGGATCTCATTTTTTGCCCTTTGAGCACGAAAAATCCAGCCTTCCAGGGAACATTTTGAAAGTGCCATAAAACCCAATTGGTAAACTGTGCTTCCAAATGAATTTGACCATGAACTCTACTATAATAGAGCTTTCATTTCATACATGTAACTTTGTCCTCGAGGTATTGGACAGAGAGGAGCCTTGGGCTAGAGTTTGGCAAAAATTGATGTCAAAATTACAACCCAAAATTGCCATTTTTCAAAAAATCAGTGTATCTACCCGCCTTCTTGCATAACTTCTGTACTTATACCATTATTTACTTTAGTGACCCAGTTATCAGAATCAGTTGAGAGAAATTTGGCTTATCAAAGTTTGTTGAATTTTTGCCACAAACACTCCATGCCCCTCTAAGGACATTCAAAATGGGATTTTGAGTATAATTCATACCATAAACAAACCAAATTGCTGACATGAAACCCTTATTCTGTATTTAGTGAGTGAAAATGAATTGTTAAAGCCAAATCAGTTTCAGTGTTCAGAAATACTGTGATTCTTACCTTACAATTGCTCCTAAAAGGCCTTTGATTAGCACAACAAACACCCTGATTTAGCAAAACAAGGGTTAATGATTTCTTTCAAAACTTAGTACCCATCAAACAGCACAAATGATGAAGGCCTTACCTAGATATAGCGATCTTTTTGAACGATGCTCGAATTTTTCATTGATTTACATTCAGTTTCAAGTCATAATTCTTTTTCGTTTCTCCAAGCATGGAAAATCTCCATATTTTTTCAGGTCTGATTTTTTATGATTACAAGACAAAGTTAGCTTAACAAAAACATTTGTTAGCATATAATCCATGTCTGTTAACAGCCTGCATAGTTCTTGTAAATACCCACCAGTAAAGGAGCATGACCATGCATACATAGATATATTACAAACATATGAGCTGCAGTTTATAGCAGTGTTGATGTGACCCGTTATTTCAGAGTCCTTTTGAGCGGAGTAAATGAAACCATCCATCAAGAAGGAATACACAGTTAGGAGAGCTAGAAAGTAAAACAAAGAGCTTTTGTTGCAAATACAATAACCAAACGAGGCCTTGCATTGAGACGATGTATCAACTGGCCGGCCATTTTGGACATAGGAGGGAGTGGGGACTGGACCGAGTTCCCATTCTTCTTCGGTTTCGTGGGTATGTTTTGTCAGATGTAATAAATTCGAGGTTAATTTCACAATGGCACTTTGTTCCTTTGGAGGTGTAAGTGATCAGTGCGGTGCCACATCATGGGCTGCGCACGAAACAGGAATGGTTCCTTTGCTGTCCTGCGAGATAGACATGACTGAATGTCTGAAGGAAAAGTACAAGGGGTCAGGTGCGTCCGGGGTAAGAGGAAGACCTGGTCATACCAAAGCTACAGGTGATTCAAAATATCAGTCAGGGATCATACACACACACAAATGGCTTTTATCGCGATCCAGTGGACTCTTTTTATTGAACAGAGACCACGATATTTTACGATTTTGTCGTCTCAAATTGTTTGTTTGTGACGAAGATTTCCCGAGGTAATTTACTGGGTTCTTGCGAAGAGAAACTAACATTCAACAAATTGTTCATAGAAAGGGCAAAAGGGTTGACTAAAATCCTAACTTTGAAAGGTAAAAGTACAGTTATTTTATCGCAGCAATCTCGTGAACCAAAAACAGCTAGCGATAAGAATAACTTGAAGGCTGTTTTTCATCTGCTTGCTCTGTTTGTTTACATTCAGCTTTACCTGTGCAGACGCTTATCATGCAATCACAATTCGAACTTGAAACTCTACCGTTTTCCTATATTTGCCGATTTCGTCGAAGAAAAATCTTTGCAAACATTCTGCATCGAAGATTTTCGATAAAGTTGACATTTTAAGCGAGAAATTGCCTTGTTTCACGGATAAAATTCTTGGTTACAAAAATTATTTGGATACATTTTTTAATTACTTAAGGTGGCTGAACACAGTTTTTGATACCTGTGTTTTATTCACCTTTTTCTCTAAAACCCTTGATCCCTCGGTCGTCAAAAATGGCAGCAAGCAAGTTAACAACACAAACTTTGGGTTTTTGATGGTTAAGCTGACGTATGTGCCGTTGCCATGGCAACATGAATAAATATAAACAGGCCTTCCAAATCGGTTTTGTTTATTTGTAGAAAATCTAGTCATTAGATTTTCATTATAATTTGCATGCAACAAGCTTGTAACGATTCTCACAAGTTAACACCATTTTGCTAATAATTTAACAGAGAGATCTTTAATTATCCCTTGTTGACGGTTAACTGGAATATCTAGAATTTCCTTTGTTAAAGTTCAATTATTTTCAATACTCCAGTCACTTATTTCCTAAAGTATTTTTGTGCCAAATTTCATGAAATTCTAATGAGTGGTTCTCGAGAAAAAGGCGTATTTCCGAGAGTGCAATTTTTCATTCAATTGCAATCTTTTGACTTACTACGCATGCGCTGCATTTAACTGGGTTCTTTCGGTAACAAAGAAAAAGCGGAGAATTGCTGGGTTCTTTGTAATAGAAAACCAAAGCCATCAATACAATGCGTTCAATCATAGAGAAAAATAGCACAGATGGTGTGGGTGTTGAGTAAATAAAATGATCGCTCTATTGATGGCCTGTTTGTTTTTTGCCATCCTTGTGCGCGTGCTGGATTGTACAGCAAAAGCGCGCGCGAAAACTGTGTTCGACCATTTTAAAATTAACAAATGGTAAACGCCATAGCGTGCACTATTGAGTTATGGATGCACGCGGGAGGTTGCTAAGCACGAAAGAAGCATAAGAGTCGCACGAGGCGATAGCCGAGTGCGACTCTAGCTTCTTGAGTGCTTAGCAAACCTCCCAAGAACATCCATAACTTAATAGTGCACGCTATGGCGTTTACCATTTGTTTTATAATATAACATTGAGACATTGGAACAACAGAAGTCCTTTTATTGAGCTACATCACAAAAAAGTGTTCGTGTAGTCTTACATGACAAGAGAAAACAAGCGCGCAAAAATTCATTTATGACAACCGAAGTGCACACCAGTAACTCGATAAAGTTTCATCTTCAGACAACTGTGAAGACAGTTTCGCATTTCTGGCAGAAGAACGTCAGCCATTACCTTGGAAACAATGTCTGTCAAAAGATTTGCTTTGTAAACATTAGCACACACGTCAGCAGCGTACACCCATGGGCAAATAGTAGATGCTAAATAAACCAATCAGAGCGCGCGCTTTGCTTTAGTTATGTTATAATTAGTTATTTTAGTGTGTAAATGGAGGTGGCATAATTTTAGGAATCTTATACCCAGTTTGAAACCTATCTCAGATTTATCGTTGTATTCTGAAGCTCGATTAATTGATTAAACATTTTTTGTTTTCTACAAAAATTGATGAATCGCATTAAAAAGCACATTCGATTTTGAGACAGTATTACGACTTCATAATGACACCATGCTAGAGAATGTTTTCCCGCATATGGAGTCTGCTTCGCATCGTTATGAAGTCCTAATATTGTCTCAAAATCTACCTATATTGTCTCAAAATCTACCTAACACCTAATCTCACCTAACACTTTCTTTACTCAAACTTTTCCCTAGAAAGTAGATTTGTGGTTTTCTACGTGTGTGTGACAGGGGGGGGGGGGGTAGTGGGTGGGGAGGGGACACCTGCTAGTGAACTTGTTACACCCCTCAATCCTGAATTGCTTACGTTAGACACAGTATGTTGTTAACTTGCGCATTTTGTTGTAGGATAAATGTTGATCTTTTAAGAGCAAATGTAAGGTAAGAATCACAGTATTTCTGAACACTGAAACTGATTTGGCTTTAACAATTCATTTTCACTCACCAAATACAGAATAAGGATTTCATGTCAGCAATTTGGTTTGTTTATGGCATGAATTATGCTCAAAATTCCATTTTGAATGTCCTTAGAGGAACATGGAGTGTTTGTGGCAAAAATTCAACAAACTTTGATAAGCCAAATTTTTCTCAACTGATTCGGATAACTGGGTCACTAAAGTAAATAATGGTATAAGTACAGAAGTTATGCAAGAAGGCGGGTAGATACACTGAGTTTTTGAAAAATGGCAATTTTGGGTTGTAATTTTGACATCAATTTTTGCCAAACTCTAGCCCAAGGCTCCTCTCTGTCCAATACCTCGAGGACAAAGTTACATGCATGAAATGAAAGCTCTATTATGGTAGAGTTCATGGTCAAATTCATTTGGAAGCACAGTTTACCAATTGGGTTTTATGGCACTTTCAAAATGTCCCCTGGAAGGCTGGGTTTTTGGTGCTCAAAGGGCAAAAAATGAGATTCCCCCTGAAACTCCAAAACTAAAAGTCAGAGAAGTGAGCCAAATTGGCTTTTGAAATATCTCATTGCACCCAACTTCTGTGCCAAGTTTCAGCCAAATCGGTTGACCACAACTTTTGGCCCCTGGAACACTTTCTCAGACAATGACACTTAAATGACCTCTTGTCATTCTCTGTAATTAACATGTCATTACTTGCGTCAAATTCGGGATTCTTGGCGGCAATGCATGCAGCACGTAGGTGGTAATGCGTGGGCCCGAGATGAACTTGTAGTTTCCCGTCCTTCATAAATAACTTACACTCATTAGTAGACTCAATTATATCATTTGGCGGATCAGGGATTTCGCCTGGGACTAGAATGGTCTATTTGCAGCCGTAGCACTTAAAGGCCTTAGTATCCTATAGCCATTTAAGTTTATACTTGTGAGGTTGCGGAGCTCTTCGATTCTTCTTTCAACGGGACCTGCGTTCCATTATGTCACGCAGACTTTATTTTGGCTTGTCACGCAACATTTCTTATTTTCATTTAACATATTTTAATTTTTCCCTTTGATTTTTTAAATTTATTATTATCTGATAAACGATTCGATTTTTGTTTTGATTTTGTTTTAACTTTCCTTTTATGTGATCCGATCCGTGATCCGCGATCTGATCCGCCATCCGATCCGTGATCCGGTCCGTGATCCGATCCGGTCCGATCCTGATTTTGTCGACGCCGTTATTTCAACTCGGTAAGTATGACGAAAGCTTTGTTCTGTTATATCTACAGGACTACAGTGCACTACATAGGTATAACTGGGTCAAAGTCAGCAAAAATTATGGCTTCACAATGCGTCTATATCATCGCTGTATTTCTGCTTTGCCAAAAAGCGTTCGTTGACTCAGCTGTTGAGGAATGTAGCGGTGAAGCTGAATATTCCATCTCGGGAACGATGCTACAGCGACACATCTACAAGAAGATCGTGGAAGCACCACTCGGTAATGTGTGCTTGCAGGAATGTTATCGCGACGTTAGATGCCAGAGTTTTAATTACGTCATTTCCAAGGAAACCTGTGAATTGAACAACCGTACCAAGGAAGCCAGACCTGAAGACTTCGTTCCCAACTCTGACAGATATTATTTCAAACGAGACAAGGATAGAGGTAAATTAATGTGATAGAAACATTCAATTCATCGATCACTTTCATTTTATTTAAAGTTTATTTTTTAACAATGGGCATAGTATGATTTAATTGTTTTCCTATGAAATACTGGGTGGCCAGAATTTCTAACCGAACAAATGTTGCTTTTGGGGAAAACCTCTCTCAGTCGAAAATCGAGGAAACTATTGTAATTTTCGTAAAATATTCATAATTTTTTTTGTTTTCGTCAGCAATGCAATGGTTTCTACTAAAAAAAAAGATCTGAACGATGACCTTTTCTTGAAATCAACTTTGTTACTGTTTAACAGTTCGCCTCGGTTCTATACCGGATCTGCCTGCAAAATCTTGCAAAGAAATCAAGGCAAAGGCAAGTGAGGGACAATGGGCTGATAACGGCAACTACTGGCTTCTTTTCCTTGAGATTGAGAAAATTTTACTTGCCTACTGTGACATGAAGACAGAGGGTAAGTACCATTAATAAAAATAAGATATGATAATCCAAAACCGATTTCATTCAAAGACAAGACAAGACATGACAACGCGAGGCAAGGAAAGGCTATACACGAAACGACACGAAACAACAAGACACGACACAACGCGGCAAGATTTTTAAGACAAGACAAGACAAGACAGAAAAGGACGTGACAGAATGTGAAGGACAGAATAGTACAAACTGGATAGGAAAGTGTAGGACTGCAGAAGAGAGAACAGGACAGGACAGGACAGAACAGGACAGTACAGGACAACGCATGATAGGACAGGACAGGACAGGACAGGACAGGACAGGACAGGACAGGACAGCAGAGGACAGGACAGACCAGGACAGGACAGGACAGGACAGGACAGGACAGGACAGGACAGGACAGGACAGGACAGGACAGGACAGGACAGGACAGGACAGGACAGGACAGGACAGGACAGGACAGGACAGAACAGAAAAGGAAAGGGAATGACAATACAGACCAGAACAGAGCAGAACAGATCAGGATAGGACAGGACAGGAAGGGGAAAGATAAGACAAAAAACAAGACAAGACAGGACAAAACACTACAGTTCACATGGGACAGGGGAGACTCCGGACGATACAGGATAGCATAGGGCATTCAGGACAAGATAAAAGAGGACAGGACATAGCTCTTAGGACAGGAGAAAAAAGGACAGAAAAGGACAGAACAGGTCTGGAGTGAACAGGTCAGGGGTGGACAGGAGACAAACCACACCAAATCAAGGCAATCGAACTTAGACCAAATAACAACAACAACAACCAAACAAAGCAAAACAGAACGAAACAAACAAACCAAACAGAAGAAAACGTCTTTTTTGTAGTATACAATAATCACTTGTTGTTGTTGTTGCTGTGTTTTAGACGCTGATGAATGTAGCTCATCGGAATTCTTCTGTGACGTAAATGCCGACTGTAAGAATACACGGGGTTCCTATCGCTGTTTGTGTAAACATGGATTTACTGGAAACGGAAAAACTTGCAGTGGTATAATGATATATGTACTCAGTAACATTTTTATGATACTTGTCTCAAAAATAAATAAACCCATACCTTTGTTACACAAATGCAATGGCAACAATCCGATTGGCTGAACTATCGTGCACTATTAGCTATTATTATGTAGTGGTCGGAGGTCATCCTTAGTATCGTGTTTTGATCATATTGGCAGAAACTTTCCTTGTCTGTAGTAACACTCATGCATCTTATACTTGCTCATGTAAAGCTGGATATGCTGGAGATGGCAAAAGTTGTATTGGTCAGTTTTATTTTCCGTACTGTAAGAGCCGAGAATCTAGAAAACAAAAGGTGTCCCAAAACCTTCATTGTATATGGGTGTCGATTCACATTAGTAAACAGTAACTGTAGGTCGTCTTTGAAATGGCAATGTTTTGAACATTTAAAGACAAATGAATAAGTAAATTCCTGAAGAGACCAAATAAAGAACATTCACGAGTTTTTTGCTTAAGGATGTTCGCGCCTATTGCTTTTGCACATCCCTGCTGTGCGCAAATTTCATTTTTACAATAACTGCAGAAATTCTAGCGCGCTCATTGGTTAATTTTCATTGTCAATAAGCGGACGGACACATGAATTCATAATTTATGCGATGCGTTAACGAGAGAGAGCGGAAATTTTGACAATTTGCTGTCGGAAAAACAAATTGACGTCAGTTTTTCATGCTTCTGAATTGCTATTGACAATGAATTTCGTCATAACACTGTCAAAGTAAATAGCGATAGCCAAGTGGATCCGCAGCTTCATGCCACGTCATGATCATCGCTTATTCGATGAGAGCGCTTATTCAAGGGGGGGAGAGGCGCTAATTCGAAGGTTTACGATATTTAAAGTAAATTGTAATGAAGTTTCCATATAACGCGGGCTCTGATTGGCTGAAACAGCGACTCTATCAGAGAACACACGTCGAGAAAGCTGAATTTCAAATTTGTGCCTCGGCATGTTGACGGTTTTTTTTTTTTTTTTTAGATGTAAATAATTTGACCAAAATTAGACGTTTCGTGTAACTCAGAAAAAAGCAATGGAAACGAGCTATTTGTCGGCGGTAAACAAAGCTGCCTGGAGGCCATTGTTAACAACAGAACAACAGAAGTCTTAAAACTGTATTAAAATAGCACTTGAGTTCGATATTTAGTCCTTTAACTCTTTTTTAGACGTCGACGAATGCTCTACAAACTCTCACGGCTGTGACGTGAATGCTGTGTGTAGTAACACGCATGGATCTCACACTTGCACATGTAAAGCTGGATATTCTGGAGATGGCAGTACTTGCAGTGGTACGTTTCTCTTTTGTGGACATTACTCGTCCACAAAATGGGGGTAGGAGAGGGGGCGGGACGATTATTTTAAATTTTGGCGATAGGTGGGGCGCTTATTCGAAGGGGGAGGGGCATATTTAATTGGGGGAGGGGCGCTAATTCGAAGATTTACGGTATTAATTTTAAATTATAATAAAATTTCCATATAACGCGGGCTCTGATTGGCTTAAACAGTGGCTCTATCAGAGAACATACGACGGGTAAGCTGAATTTTGAATTTGTGCCTCGGCATTTTGATATTGTTTTTTTAGATATATATAATTTGACCAGATTTAAACGTTGGCTGTGACTCAGACAAACGCAATGGAAACGAGTTATTTGTCCGCGGTAAACAAAGCTGCCTAAAGGCCATCGTTAACAACAGAACAACAGAAGTGTTAAAACTGTATTAAAATAACACTTGAGTTCGATATTCAGTCCTTTAACTCTGTTTTAGACGTCGACGAATGCTCTACAAACTCTCATGGCTGTGACGTGAACGCTGTGTGCAGTAACACGCATGGATCTCACACTTGCACATGTAAAGCTGGATATTCTGGAGATGGCAGTACTTGCAGTGGTACGTTTCTCTTTTGTGGACATTACTCGTCCACAAACTGGGGGTAGGAGAGAGGGCGCTTATTCGAGGGGGGGGGGGACGGTTATTTTAAATTTTGGCCGATAGGTGGGGCGCTTATTCGAAGGGGGCGCTTATTCAAGGGGGGGGGGGGGCGCTAATGCGAGGATTTACGGTATTTATCTTAAATTATTTTAAAGTTTCCATATAACGCGGGCTCTGGTTGGCTGTGGCAGCGGCTCTATCAGAGAACATACGACGGGTAAGCTAAATTTCAAATTTGTACCTCGGTATTTTGACCTTTTTTTAGTAGATATATATAATTTGACCAAAATTAAACGTTGGCTGTGACTCAGACAAACGCAATGGAAACGAGATATTTGTCGGCGGTAAACAAAGCTGCCTGGAGGCCATTGTTAACAACAGAGCAACAGAAGTGTTAAAACTGTATTAAAATAGCACTTGAGTTCGATATTTAGTCCTTTAACTCTTTTTTAGACGTCGACGAATGCTCTACAAACTCTTACGGCTGTGACGTGAATGCTGTGTGCAGTAACACGCATGGATCTCACACTTGCACATGTAAAGCTGGATATTCTGGAGATGGCAGTACTTGCAGTGGTACGTTTCTCTTTTGTGGACATTACTCGTCCACAAACTGGGGGTAGGAGAGGGGCGCTTTTTCAAGGGGGGGGGGACGATTATTTTAAATTTTGGCCGATAGGTGGGGCGCTTATTCAAAGGGGGAGGGGCATATTTAATTGGGAGAGGCGCGCTAATTCGAAGATTTACGGTATTTATTTTAAATTATAATAAAGTTTCCATATAACGCGGGCTCTGATTGGCTTAAACAGTGGCTCTATCAGAGAACATACGACGGGTAAGCTGAATTTTGAATTTGTGCCTCGGCATTTTGATATTGTTTTTTTAGATATATATAATTTGACCAGATTTAAACGTTGGCTGTGACTCAGACAAACGCAATGGAAACGAGCTATTTGTCCGCGGTAAACAAGGCTGCCTGGAGGCCATTGTTAACAACAGAACAACAGAAGTCTTAAAACTGTATTAAAATAACACTTGAGTTCGATATTTAGTCCTTTACCTCTTTTTTAGACGTCGACGAATGCTCTACAAACTCTTACGGCTGTGACGTGAATGCTGTGTGCAGTAACACGCATGGATCTCACACTTGCACATGTAAAACTGGATATTCTGGAGATGGCAGTACTTGCAGTGGTACGTTTCTCTTTTGTGGACATTACTCGTCCACAAACTGGGGGTAGGAGAGGGGACGCTTTTTCGAGGGGGGGGGGGGACGATTATTTTAAATTTTGGCCGATAGGTGGGGCGCTTATTCGAAGGGGGGGGGGGCATATTTAATTGGGAGAGGCGCGCTAATTCGAAGATTTACGGTATTTATTTTAAATTATAATAAAGTTTCCATATAACGCGGGCTCTGATTGGCTTAAACAGTGGCTCTATCAGAGAACATACGACGGGTAAGCTGAATTTTGAATTTGTGCCTCGGCATTTTGATATTGTTTTTTTAGATATATATAATTTGACCAGATTTAAACGTTGGCTGTGACTCAGACAAACGCAATGGAAACGAGCTATTTGTCCGCGGTAAACAAGGCTGCCTGGAGGCCATTGTTAACAACAGAACAACAGAAGTCTTAAAACTGTATTAAAATAACACTTGAGTTCGATATTTAGTCCTTTACCTCTTTTTTAGACGTCGACGAATGCTCTACAAACTCTCACGGCTGTGACGTGAATGCTGTGTGTAGTAACACGCCTGGATCTCACACTTGCACATGTAAAGCTGGATATTCTGGAGATGGCAGTACTTGCAGTGGTACGTTTCTCTTTTGTGGACATTACTCGTCCACAAACTGGGGGTAGGAGAGAGGGCGCTTATTCGAGGGGGG
The DNA here is from genome assembly GCF_042242905.1 of Orbicella faveolata. Lineage (NCBI taxonomy): Eukaryota > Metazoa > Cnidaria > Anthozoa > Scleractinia > Merulinidae > Orbicella > Orbicella faveolata. Next base: position 3,335,566 of record NW_028301563.1, on the reverse strand, counting down.
GACGATTATTTTAAATTTTGGCCGATAGGTGGGGCGCTTATTCGAAGGGGGCGCTTATTTAAGGGGGGGGGGCGCTAATGCGAGGATTTACGGTATTTATCTTGAATTATTTTAAAGTTTTGATATAACGCGGGCTCTGATTGGCTGAAACAGCGGCTCTATCAGAGAACATACGACGGGTAAGCTAAATTTCAAATTTGTACCTCGGTATTTTGACCTTTTTTTAGTAGATATATATAATTTGACCAAAATTAAACGTTGGCTGTGACTCAGACAAACGCGATGGAAACGAGGTATTTGTCTGTGGTAAACAAAGTTACCTAGAGGCCATTGTTTACAACAGAACAACAGAAGTGTTAAAACTGTATTAAAATAGCACTTGAGTTCGATATTTAGTCCATTAACTCTTTTTTTAGACCTCAACAAGGGACCGTTATCATAAGGTGACCTTCTCGGATGCTTGAAGTGAGGTGCCGTGTGTTGAAATGTTTAAGTTACTTTTTTTTTTCTTCTCATGAAAAAAAATATCCAATTAATGAAAACATCACAATAACGGTCAGTATAGGTATGGTAGAAATAACGTAAAGAATGGGCATGCCTAAAAAAAACGTCCGAAATTTTGCTTCTCTAATATATGTCCTTAAAGCGGAGTTCGACTGTCTATTAAAGTGGCATCCTCTAAATCTGGTTATCTCAATTAATCAAGGTTGGACACTGATCGCTCGGTTTTCAAATGATGATGCCAAAAATTGGATGGACGATACTGGACATTGGTGGTATGACAAGAACGACGCTTCTGGGGACACAAGTGATCCGTCGATCAACGCTGACATGATGTCGCCAGCATTCTGGACGGTAAGAGGAAGCGAATTCAAGATCACGCGCAGTGACGACTCACAACATACACCTTTGCTGCAGACCACGGGTAACTGCCTTGGTGGACAGACGTTCCGCTCCAAAGTCACCAACTATGGCGACTTCAGGAATGGCGTAGTTTGGGCCACAGACCAGTGCTTGGGGAGTTGCACTGTACAATATGGCGGACAATATCAATCAACTGGTGGCTTTCAACAGGCCACATGTAGTGGAGAAATACAAGGCTCCCATGCAATCGGTTTCTGGTGTGACTGGAGTAGCGGGGACGGTGCAGTGCTTATGATTGGCGGAGGTGGAAGTAGCTGCTCACGTGCCGATCACGGAATAGGAGTAACTGAAGCTAACGAAGCTTCGTTTGCGGATAAGTCACTGGGTGAGTTAGACTTCGGTGATGAGGCAGGTACTTCAACTCCAGGCTATTCTTTGAACCTGTGGATCCGTTGATTGGCAATGATGGACAGATCCTCCATCACATCAGTTTTAAAACATGACTTCCACAGAACTACACCTTCTTTAAAATGGCTGATTTTAGATTTGGCTATGTGCTGTTTGATTAACATCGCGTTTTAAGCCGTTGATATATTTTACTTTAAGAAGCCTTAAAAGAACCGTATGGTGATTTGGTGTTCGCGAAGCGTGTAACTAACTTAGGACAATGGGATTGAATGGGATTCGAACCCATGACCTCTGCAATACCGGTGCAGTGCTATACCAACTGAGCACTGCATCGGTATCGCAGAGGTCATGGGTTCGAATCCCTTTCAGGCCTGAATTTTTTCAGGCTTTTATTTTACAACTGCTTAAGCTGTGTGCATAACTTTGATGATAAATCATACCTTCATATCATTCTCCGCAGTTCAAATATTTGAACTTTCATATATTCATTTGTAATAGACGGATAGAAACCCACTCGAAATGATCAATGACGGTAGACAAACATTGCAGGAAACCTACAAATAATATCGTAACGGCTTAACTAACCAATCAGATTACAGGATTACTATTATCGCATTTTAAATTCAATAGAGTACAATCAATGCTTAAAATAGAGCAGAAACACATTTATTTAACTTGATCAAGTTGGTGAATTAAAACTGCGATCTGTATATTTGGCTTTTCATCACAGTTAGCAGCATTTCTAGGGTGACAAAATTATTGCGTGAAATTGGTTCCATTCTTAGAAATTCACGTAACATATTATCTGCTGCCACACAAGAAAAACCCGCGTTCAAGAACCTACATTTTTTGAAGTCTGGCAAAATAGGTTCTTGTATTTTGGGGTAGTTATTGGCAATTTAGGCTAGGTAGGTTCTTAACAGGTTGCTAATTTCTATAAAGGAAATGTAGTTGTTGATTACCAGAGAAATAAATAAACTTGGGTTTGGTAAATATAAAAGAAGCTTCGACTGTGCTCTGTTCTGTTGTAAATTAACCGCAGGAAGCGGTAGAGCACCGTGATAAGCCAATTAAAATGTGTCAGTCCTTGAGTTGAGAAGCAACTCATGTCATCCGCGGAGTCGTATTTCGCTTCTTTTGTTTATCCCTTACGTCTTGCAACTTCTCGCACAGAAATCTTCCCTTTTGTTGATTGTTTTGGTCTCTGAAGTGATAGATTAGGCGATTTTGCACGGTTTTAGCGTTCCCATATTTGAATCGCAAGCGCATGTTTCATCGATGCCCTGCTCTAGTTTCTTTTGGCACAGAAGTTGATTGCCGCGGAATTACCGGTGAATTTATTCGTTGATATCACACAAACATCTTCTCCAAACGCTCCTTTCCTCTGCCTGGAAGAGCGTTTTTCCATATTCTAGGAAAACAAACAGACTGATGAATTACCAGTTTATTTTTTTTATTAATTTTTATTTTTTATTTTTATTATTTTTTTTTAATGTGTAAATACCGACACGGCTCGCCGAGAAGGCCTGTTAAGGCTATTCCACTATCATTCCTCTTTTTTTACTGCTTTCACCTACTGTGGCTCTACTTACTCTCTCCCCACGGGGAACTCTGTTGGTTATCGTGCATTCTTTGCTGGAGGCAGCCACTTCACTCCGACTGATATTGAAGTGTTTTACGAGACAACTTCTTAAGCGGAGATCCTCTTATTTCAGGTTTTTGGTCTGTGTGAGGACGACCAAAAAAGCGGGCAGGCGACGAGCGGGGTCTGGCAGAGAAAACGGGAGAGGGCGACCCTGTTTTTTTTTCTGTCTCTCTCTCTCCCAAATCCCGCTCGTGGCCCTCTCGCTTTTTCGGCCGTCCCTAATGACCAAGAGTCTGGAACAGGCTACTGATTATATTTTGACATTGCATGCTGTTACTGTCGTGTTGTAGATTGTATTTACAGAAGACGTAAGTTGTCAAAAATAGGTATAGGCGAGTGCAACCAATAAGGATTTACAATACGCGCGATGTTTGAAAATGCTCTCAAAATTGGACGAGCCTTTAGGCGAGTGTAATTTGAAAGAATTTTCACACATCACGAGTAGTGTACTTAGGCGTTCATTGCTCGAGGCTTCACACGATTACGCGTTTGTCAATCACAGTGACGTCATTTTCTCTGTCATAAAATAAGCTACCAAATTACCATGACATATCTTTACCTGCACAAATATCATATACATAACAACAATTACACGAGGTTGTGGTACAAGCGTTAAGATCGTGTTGTTTTCAACAAGATCCGGTAACATCACCGCTGAGACTCACTGAAAAAATCTAAACCGTTGAGACAGGCAGCTATATGCCAGCAGTTTTCAATTTTACATGAATACAGTGATCCCTTTTCGTAATTTAAACCCCGGGGGGGGGGGGGGAGGGTACTCCCATATATGGGCCAAAATAGGTATGTACCGATGTGAAGGGTATGGTTTTCAAGCAGTTTACTCTAGCATAGGGTATATAAATCTGACGTTTGGGCCTAGAATAGGGTATCATTTTCCACGAAACTGACCAGTTTGTTGAAGATTTTATCTAGACTAAGGAAACCAGGAATTGCCACTCAAAAATATAAAAAACTGAAATCGGCAAGTTTATTTTTTTGCAACTCAGCCTCAACAGCGTCGATAGATGACTATCATAAAACACAACTGGATATTATTAACTGTCAAAAATAAGTATTCAGATGGAAATCGGTGGTTTTAATACTGGTTACTCTAGTATAGGGTAGCAAAATTCAGCTGAACTAGATCTGGTATAGGCTAAGGGTTTCAGGCTCCCAGCGGCACATCCCCACCCAGAAATTCCTAAAGTACCCCCCGGGATTTCAAATTACCGCTGAATACAGACACTGGCCAGTAATACGTTGATACAAGGTTGCTCTCGACCTAAAGTAAAACATGCAAAAATACTGGTGGAAAGGTGCCTGTAATTTTGAGAATAAAACAATAGGCAGAGTTGTAAACAAGTTATCTTGCCGATGGAATTTGTGTGAATATGTAGGCTAACCGTGTGAAAAAACGTTCTCAGTGTTTTTATCTAGCGCTCATGGTGAACTCCAATTTGGACAACACTCTTTTTTTTTTTTTTTTTAATAAGAATATTGTTTTTCCCACCGAGGCTAAATATTCCCATTTTTCTTGTGATTTTAGGCTGAAAATACTCTTGTGAATATTCTTAGAATCTAGCGTATGAAATTTCTGTTTTCGAATGTACTTAGTGTCTTGATGGTATTAGAGTAATCTTGGAGCCAGCCTGCAGGCAACAGAGCATCGAACATACGGCTAGTGCTGTTTTTGTTGCTTTTTGGCTAGTTTTGTCGTTTAGAGAAGAAAGCATTTTATACGGTTTAGTTAAAAACATATACTTGTGTTGTATTTACCAATTTTTAGCACAAAAAATTATGTTAGTTTCAAAACCTGAGCCTCGGGTTCATTCTTAAAATATTCTTGAAATTTCGTAAATTTCAGCCTCGACATTCGTTATAAACGTATTCTTACAAAAAATAAAGAGTGTATTGATTGTTGGACCCTCGATTGAGGGCTTTCAAGCAGTACATTCAGCTTTGTACTTTGATTTTCGTCCGAGGTTTTCGTTGGCTTGATTTACTGACAAATGTCAACTATACTTGCTAATATAATGCCTGGCACACAAAGGAGCTAGACCCCAGCTAAAAATATTTTTTTCAAGGCTATTGGAAGTAGACTAGTATCATTGTAATTACGAGTTCTCAATCCTTCATTGGAGAGAATTTGAAATTTCGACAATTCTAACTCGTCACAAAAATACGCAAGTCGTCCTTGATTCCAAGAGGCAGAAAGGGTAAATTTTCTGGGCATTCGTGCACTGGACTTTAAACTTTAAATTTAAACTTCCTCTTTCTTCTGCTTGGGAAGGCAACTCTTTAAAAATTAATGAGGAATAAGTTGGCGACTCAAACTTGTGTGAATACAGTGGAATCCAGCTTGCCTCGAAAATCTGCACGGCCGTATTAACGGGGTGGCCGTATTAAAGGGGTTCTTTGAATAAGAATATGACTGACTGAGCTTTAGTTCGGACCAGAATAAAGTGGTCGTAATAGCATGGTGGTCGTATTAACGGGGTGGTCGTATGGCGGGGTTCCAATGTACAGTCAAACTTGCAAGCGCGGAGAATGCTCTAGAATCCGCTTAGAGCGTCATTATCAGTAAGGCCAGAGAAATAAGATGTTCTTCTTTCAACATAATTTTTATTGCGATAATAATTCTGCTGTTATCTCGGCCAAACTTTGAGCTTTGTTTGTTTTTTTTTTTAAAGATATTGGAAATAATTAGAGGGTATATAATCTTGTTACAAGTACCTGTTTACTACAGGCTACAAACAGTAGAAATCTCCATTTCAATCACATTTTGGGTATCCACTTCAGTTTTATAGAGGTGTCCGCTTAATAAATGAACAATCTGCCGACAATAAGTGGAAAATTTTGTGGGACCTCGTCTACTGTTCGCTTGATATAGAGTGTCGGCTTCATGGAGGCTCAGAGATGCAGGTTTGACGGTTACGGTTAATTATACACTTACATTGTGCATGTGTTAATGCATGTCGCGGGAGATATTTACTGACACTCTCACGTATCTAACCACAATCCATTCATCAAGGAGGGCAATAAGATCCATAAAATTATTGTGAGGCAGGTGCAGATTCATAGATATATCTTTAATAACTGATGTCCATAACCAAGTATTCATTTCCAACCTGCTCTTGAGCCATTTGGAATTTAGGAACGTTCAATTTCTTGGGGAAAATATAATCGAATCAGACTGTCAGCCAAGGCGGTGAGTTACGCAATAATGATAATCACTATAATGATTTAAAACATTATATATCACGTTATACTAAGAAAAGAAAACTTGCGGAGGAAAAAAAAAAAAAACCAGTTACGCACACAGCAATTATAACATTATATATGTATGTAACAAAGAGAACCATGCGGGTAGAAAAAGAAACATATGAATTCAAAATCGCTTTAATTTTATTCGCTATTTAGTAGTAGTCTTACTATTGTGTAGAAACTAGTTTACCTTACTTTAATCTGTGCTTTTAGCTTTGACCAATTATACGATTTATAGAAAAGACTATACGCATAAATAGCGGGCAATAAAAGCAAGTTGATAAATAAAATTAATGTGTAGTAGTTCTCCGTTATGTTTCAACGTCGATTTTTTTTTCCGAACCATTTCTTTACGATTCATATTTGTTGATCCCTTGCTTAAATGGCTGGAAAAGCATAACAAAACAAGATTGAGAAGGAAGTGGTAGATCACGCTGCAACAGAATTCAGGTGAATGCTATATATGGAGCAAACTTACCATATGAAATAGAGAGTGCAAACAGACATAACTAACTTTAGTATGAAGCTTGCCTAGGTACGCCGTGCTAGAACCCAGTTTGCAAGGTCCCCAAGATCGAAATCTATAACGTAAACTTTATAGTTGGGAAATTTTCGTCATAGTTCGATTTGTCCCACAGAACTGATTTGTTAGGGCATGAGTTGAAATTATGGAATTTCTCTTTGAATGTTCAACCTTTTATCTCACGCGTCCCGTGAGATCTGGTCGAACACTCAAAGAGAAATTCTGTATCTACGCGCGCCATGTATGTATCAGTTCTCTATGTAATTAAGATGACTTCCGCAGAACATTCCAGCAATAATGGCAAAAACAAAGTTACAAAAAAAACCTCATAGCATGGTAATATTTTGTATAAAGGTAAGAAGAATTTCTCGAGATTTAAGCTCTCAAGCTGACCCCACGAGAGAAAATTGAACTTGAAGTTATACATATTTTAATTAAAGCGGACGTTTCGCGTTAGTTGAAAGCACAATAACACACGCATTAAGCATTCTTACGAGGTTTGACATTAACTTTCTCAAGAATGCTTGGAGATTTAATCGTCCCAAAACTCGAGAAATTCCATTGGCAACTGCACAGGACGGCTTTAATGAGGGACGCTGTGTTTTAAAGGCGATGTCATACCAAGTTGCAAATCAATGCGGAAAGGACAATCTCATATAATTTATATCAAGGCTTCGTGGATGATATTAATTGTACTTGCGAGTTCGTCTTCTTAGTCTTGTTTAGAAAGATAGATATCTGCTGATGCACACTAATGGAAGACATATCGATGACATTAACACCTGTCTACTTGACTAACGTTAGTAATGGCACGAAAACGTGACGGTTTTAAAATACTTGAGCAATATCGAGGACGCATCTTGCCAAAACCCTTATGGTTTAAGAACCTGCTGGTAGAAATTTGCCATTTTAATGCCCAAAATATAAGAACCTGTTTAGCCAAGCAAGATCAAGCAGGGTCTTATACATGGGTTACGGTTGAATTATGCACTCTTGTTATAGAGACAACACTGCATATACATTCTGTAATTAGCTGTGTTAGACTTATCATTACACAGACGTGAATAAATACTGTATGCGACCGAACTCAAAATTATTTATTTTTTGGCAAATAACAACTATATCTCCTTAAGAACCTAATTAAGAACCTACTTACTTAACATAAATTGCCAATAACTTCGCAACGATACAAAAACCTATTTTGAAAGACTTCAAAAAATATAGGTTCTTACACGCTGGTTTATATTGTAATAGAGTTCATTACGCTGCAGCAAAATCCGCGGCAATGCTTTATAGGAAGTAAACATACCACATGAAATAGAGCGTACAAACAGACATAACTAACTTTTATATGAAGTTTGGCTAGGTACGTGCTAGAACCCAATTTGCAAGGTGCCCAGGAAATCTATAACGTACACTTTATTTGTTTTTGTTTTTGTTTGATTGTTCTTTTGCCGCCTCACAACTTAAACCTGAAAATGAAATACCAAGAAACACTTGCTTCTACTTGTAGCTTGCTATCTGTAAGAAATTTTATATTAGCTAAGGGTTCTGATAACCCCGGGAGGGTCTAGAAATCGGCAAGTCCTGAGTAGTGACATGAATTTTACGCACGTGACGGTACACAGTGCACAGGTGTTTATCCTCCATGAAAACATCCACGCAACGCGTATGGCAACATTATGCGCAAACCTGGGGGTACCCCCCAATGATGGCCTAGACAGGGAGGCCTCGCCTGAAAGGGGTTCCTTTTTCAGGCTTCAAGTATATAAAAGGGTAGGGATTTCAAAAGTTGAGGTATATGATAGGGTCAGGAAATCTGTCTTTTAGTCATTTTAAGGGGCCCTTAGTTAAAATATTTTGAACAGACGCACCTTATGACTGTATCATTTCCTTTATTAGGCGCTACAAGAAAAATGACAAGACGACTTCTTTTTTCAACAATTCTTTCATAATGCGACCCAGCTATGAAGGTGTGGGAAAGGGATACCTTTTTTCAATGAAAGGTATACGAAAGGGACTACCTTTTCCGCCAAAATGGTAAACAAAAGGGTAAGGGGTTAAACCTCGGGGCGAAGCCTTCCCATATAGAACTTCGCAGAATATCCTCTTCCCCCCAACAGGTGTGCATACAAGTGAGTACCATGTTACATGGATTATTAGCTAAAATGATTATTACCATATTTTTCCTTCGACTGAATACCAGATTCGAAATCTTTTTCATTTTACATTCTCTTTACGATTCCAAAGAGTCTGACCAAAATAATACAACGAGAGCAACATAAGAATGCATGGTCCTTACAGAATTGAATTAAAATATACTTTACACGAAAGAAAAACTCAAATAAAGATTGTTGTGCAACTGCTATCAAACAACAACAACAACTTAGGCTTACTTATTGAAGAAGAAAGGCGGCCCTACTGGTTACGCCTTTTTCATATTTTGTAATATTTTTAAATATTGTTTTACTTAAAAGTAATCAGTAGTTTTAATAACAGAAATCAATTCACGTAGGTTGTTAGTGTACGTGTTGCAAAGTTCTTTTGAATGAAACCGACTTCTAAACAATTTCCGCGAATAACACCTTTTCCTTTTAATTAGAGTGTTACTAGGAGATATTTGGTATAAGCTAAAATTGTCCATCTGAAATCTTCACTTCAGAAGTAATTTAAGGTCTGCTCTGTTTTTACATCGAAGAAAATATAACTCCATATTATGAACAGAACATACATACCATCGATAACCATAGATTATTTCAGAAAAATCGTCAGGTAAAATGTATTATAGCATTTCACCTGCCAGAACAGTACGGCTAAATCGAGATAATCATCCAGGTTAAAATAACACTTCGCTTTGAGGTAATCTTATTCTAAGCACATGCAAATTTTTAACTGTTTACAGAGTTTTTCCACCAAGAGTTTCCAGCAACAGTTTTTTCCAAAAAACATTCAATTTTTGTTCTTTAACAATATACTTGTAAAATTTTGAGTTTTTAAACCCGCGTCGCGCAAAAAGTATTCAATACATCGGGTTAAAAGAGCAGAAATAGTGCATAGCCTTCGGTTGCAAACACCTCTCCTCAGCGACCAGTTGTCCAAAATACTAAAAGTTTCCAAGTCAAATCACTATTTTTGGAACCTCTTGTAAGCGACCACCTCTCATAAGCGACCGCGACAACTTTTAGAGCTAAAAGCTTAAAATTTTCTTTTGCGTGTAACCTCCCGTAGGCGACCACTTGAGAGTTAATAGAGCGGAAATTGGATAACAAGGCGTCGAAGTTTATAAGAAGTGAACCGTGATACTCTGAATAAATACCTTTGGAAAGCTTAAATACTTTTGTGGCTACTAAAAGTTTTTATATGGGTCTGAATAGGCACTGACGCATGGGGTAAGTCTATAGTTACCATATACTCAGCATATGGCAACTGTAGAGGCTTTTCACCCAGTATCTTATATGGTCTAAGCTCTCGTACTTGAGCGACCACACTCCGTGAGCGACCTCCTAGACTTGAAATTTTGGGTGGTCGCTTACGGAAGGATCGACTGCAGTTATTTTTCCGATTTCAGAACTTCTGCTGCCGTGAAGTGAAACAGACATGGTTGTCAAACAACTGCTCAACATTACCATTTTCCTCGTCTTTTGCCCAATGTTCTGTGGAGCAACTGCTCTGCAGTGCAGCCAAGCGGAATCTTCCATATATGGCATGAAGCTAAAGGGACACGTCATCAAAACGATCAAAAGGATATCGCTGGGTGGTCTGTGCTTACAGGAATGTTATCGTGAGGTCAGGTGTCAAAGTTACAATTACCTTATTTCCCGAGCAACGTGTGAATTAAACGACCGCACCAAGGAGGCCAAACCTGAAGATTTTGTTCCTGATTCTGGAAGATATTATTTTAGACGAGACATGAATAGAGGCAAGTTTGTATAACAAAACAGCACAAAAATAGATATAAATAATTGCCTTGTCACCAAATCGGGGTCTGCTTAATGTAGGTTTTACCTTCAGAGCGAAAAACGTACTGCGCAGCTTTCTGCGCTACCGTACTTGCGGGCTTATGCAACCAATATGCATGAGGTGCAAAGGCGGAGAGAATGGCGGACTAAAATCAGGGACCGCGATTATGTGGCTCGGTTGATTTTTTTACGCTTCAGCATTGCACTGTTAAGGAACCAAGACTTCCCCTGCCTGCTTAGAGGCTCTCTTGCTTATATATTAAGTGTGTCGGTTATATGGATGCAATATGAAAATAGGGTTTGTGAAAAATGTCTTCGCACCGAATTTTCCTGTACGTCGTGGGGAAATAGTGTTCGGAAACCTTCCTAATGCTAATTTTTTAGTCCGAAAAAATTTGATTCCGCGCGAAAAAATTACAACAGCTATCCATTTGTGACGAAAAAATGTTGGAAAAATTGGGAAAGAACCTAAAGTTCGTAAAACGATGAGAAGTCAGATTAATCCAAGGCTGATACAACGTCGTATATTCAATACAATATTTCGGCCAGCTAGACTAGCCTTCTTCAGGTTTAGATGTTACTAAATTATACAATGGTGGATGTCGTAACACATATTTCCAAACTAATGGAGCGGCGGAAACGACGAACAAAACAAACCAACTAAAGTAAAGATAAAACGGGTCTACATAGGTTACAACTTTTACGATTCATCGCGTCTATTCAAACTGTGAGGCTTCAGTGTCCCTGTTAAATCTATTTAACAACAACAATAACTTTTATTATGACTCGCATATTTGCAATTTTACAGAAATATATACACATTAAGTTAAAAAAGCTTGACAATAGCAGCAGCGCGAACCCGCAGGTAGCCTGGGCTAATCTAGGCGGGCCACATCAACATTTATATTAGACCATAAATTAACTGTTAACAGACTGACTTTTCTGATTGAATCACGTGAGGAGTGGATAAGTTCAAGCGGGATTAGTTGCATGTCAGTATAACACTGACTAGGATGAGAAAGAAAATGTTCGGCAACAGTGCTGGGTTTGGATTTAATGTTAGTTTTGTCGACAGAGCGTCTAGGTTCGTACCCTTTTCTGTTTATTTGATCGGCAAAATTTCCGCTATTTTTCAGACTTGGAGCCTGGCGTGCAGCCAAAACTGACGCATGCTTATTACGTTTTTCCGCTCTGAAGTTTTCGCTCTATATCTTTTTGTGCTCCAGTACCCCTCGGTTCCATTCATGAACTGCCCGCTGAAACTTGCAAAGAAATCAAGGCCAGTGAAGGAGGACAAGCGGTCAGCGGCAAATACTGGCTGAATCCCAAGGGGTCAATGGGCTCGAACACGTTTCCGGTAAGCTTTTAATTTAGTTGTCTGTCTCTTCTTTTTTAGCTCTGTGTTGTACAATTTCAAAACCCTTCCCTCGCGATCGTACACATATTAAATAGACTAAGAAAACACATAAAGAGTTAATTTCGACTTTTTCTTCACTACCTGTAAGTTTGAGTGTCAAAGCAGTAATTGGTAAACTTTGAGATGTTATCAATATTTTCGGGGAGTATTTTGGTGTACCAATTGTTTGGTCGCATGACCAGTCTTTTCTATAGCAGCTATGATTTCAAATGGTATTTGAGTGAAAAAGTAAACTTAATTTTCTGGCTAGTTGAACCTTTGGTGTGACAACAAAACTGGCATCTGATTAACAATGAAATGAAACGGTCTTTACACCTCGTATAAGTTCGATTACCAAAGCATAAATACTTTTGAAGACGAATAGCCCTATTTCCCCCCCCCCCCCCTCCCGCGGTTCTCCTCAGCTTCTCAGGAACAAAAGAAAAGCCCGAGCTTAGTGGGGTTAATGAAATACTTTGTAAAACAGCCTTCATTTGGAGCGAAAATATGCACGGATGTTTGTCAGTGAACATTATCTGTTCCGAGAAGCGAACAGTTATCCAAGAGCGTAGCCCGAGGAAAACTGTGAGCTTTGAGGGACAGATAATATCCAAGACAAATATCCGAGCATATTTTCGCGCCAAGTAGAGGCTATTGTGCTCATTATCCTTCAAATATTTTTCGCAACACGCGGATTTTTGAAAATTGGGGAATTTGGGCAGTATCACTCACATGTTCCCTAGTTCCAACTAAGAAATATTTAGTCACGCGACGTGTTTAGACCAATCGCGCGCGAGCGAAAATATTTGATGGATTATAATCAAATTTATTTGCATCAGCCTTGGGCTGTCACTTATTTTCACACTCTCAGTTGACTATATATCTTTTGGGGTTTTTTGCAACAAGAACATGATATGTCCTAAGTCAGTGACACAGTCATACGCGGAAAAAAAAAGTGTTCTCCAGGTTAGAGTCAAACCTGACATGTTCCGGTTTCTAATTCAGATGCTCCACTACTGAGCAACAGGAGACTTTTGGGCGCTATGGCCATTACACTATCATAGACAAAAGTCTTAAGAATAGTTCTCCTGAGCTTTAACATTGTGTTGGGTGGAGTAGGGAGGAACAGAAAGGCATTTTGAAAATGATAGCATTGCTTTTTCAAACCCATAACACAGATAATTTATGGCATTGCATAAGTGTCCCAAGGACTTTTGTCCATCACTGCAATTTCCAGCGACAAACATGTGCTGCAAGCTACAAATTACTACAAGACTCGGCGTTTTATTACTGACGTTATTTCGCATCAGGTGTATTGCGACATGACATCAGACAACCAAAGTTGGACCCTCATCGCTCGGTTTTCAAACAATGATACCAAACACTGGATGAATGACACTGGTTACTGGTGGTACGACAGGGTTGAAGCTGCTGGAAAAATCGCTGATCCATCGAATAACAGTGACCTGATATCGCCAGCATTTTGGCTGGTCAGCGGCAACGAATTCAAGATCACACGCAGTGACGACTCTCATCACACTCCCTTGCTGCAAACCACAGGTAACTGTCTGAGTGGGCAGACATTCCGATCTAAAGTCACAAGCTATGGTGACTTCAGGAATGGCGCAGTTTGGACAAGTGACCGGTGTCTGGGGAATTGCACAATACTATATGGAGGACATGGCCTATCGACGAACGGGTTCCAGCAGTCGGGATGCAGCGGAGAGATACAAAGCTCTCAAGCGATCGGTTTCTGGTGTGACTGGGACGCTGGAGATGGTGCAGCACTCATGATTGGTGGAGGAGGAGCCACCTGTGCACGTGCTGATCACGGGATTGGGATAACTGAAACTAATTCAGCTTCTTTTGTCGATCTCGCAGACACCCAAACAGAATACTACTTTGGCAGTGACGCTCGAACAACCACTCCGCAATCCAACACTTACTCCTTAAATCTGTGGATTCGTTAGTCAGTTTCATCATCATCTCCTCTCGACACGCAAGTTGGAGCTTAAGGCTATCACGTTCTCAAACCAACAATAGGGAGTTTAAGAAAACCACAACGGCAACGGCAACGTCGCTAAACAAAAGATTCAATGAGCAGTACGGGTTGTGCGCGTGCGTTATAATTCTTGGTACATTTCTTTGCCGTCCTCTGCAAAACAATAATGTGTAATAGCCAAATTCTGCCTTGTCTGGAGACCGTCAACCACGACGGTTAATTTTTTAAATGGCGGTTTCGAATTTAACGCTGTTTTCCATAATTAGTTTCGAGATAGTTTTGACAAAGATAAACAAAGTGAATGACTTCAGAGTAACTCGATATTCGTACGTAGAATATAAACTCCTTTTTCAATCGAAATTGTTCTCGGCGTCGCCATCGTGGTTTCTTAAACTTCAGACTTTCTTCTCCGCTCCGCCGCCATGGCTGCCTTCCATTTCTTCCTCTTTGCCTTATTTCTCTCTTTCTCCAAAGTCTTTCTCCAAGTGGTCTTCGGTCTCCCGCTGGCCCTTGGACCTCCTAGTGTCCACCCCAATGCTGTGACATGGTTCATAACACCCTCTCTCTTGTGCGAGTCGTGTTAGCCAGTTTAGTGAAATTTATTTACCAAACAAGATCCATCATATAGCGACTTTAAGGGTGCTCCATTCGGAAGGCCATGATGGGGTGCTGTAATCTTAATTATCTATTAAATTTTCAGAGATTTGTCAGCTATCGGTTAAAAATCTCATCTAATTCCTCAGCTATCAGCAAATTGTGCAGTTCAGAGATCATTTCACAGCTGACAGTTAAAACTGGCCCTATCCAGACCCTCTGTTCCAGACCCCCTGTTCCAGACACTATGTTTAAGATCCCCTGTTCCAGACCCCCTGTTTCATACACTCTGTTCCAGACCCCCTGTCCAGACTCTGATTGGATTTGACGGAGTGGATTTGTTATGAGATTTAAAGTTTGTATCTTGAACGAATCCCACTGTTTTGAAGACCAATTTATGTCTTCATAAATTCTAGTCAATGGGACAGCCGTGAGAATTACGTATGGATTGCGTGACATGCGGTAACATAGGGTAGGGTTTCACAAGCCGAAGTTCAATTCTGATCATGTGCGTCCATAGTGCAATCTGCAGGCTGAACCAATCAGAATGGTTTTATTTCACTTTCAATCAACTTCTAGTGCATTAAACATAGGCCTTGTGTTTATTCATTCCATTGCTTAAGGAGACAAACATTATCTTGCCTGCTTTAGTTTGCTTTGTTCTAGTACAATTATTTTTCCACCCTCCCCCTCCCTATGTCATAAGCATGTAATGCATTATAGTACACACACAATATACTTTACTTCTTATCCAGGCTAATGATACATGATGTTACATATAAGATGTATTGAATATAAAAATGTTATGTAGAAGATGATATACAAGTTAAATTGAGATACATGATATGTATAAGATGCTACAGTAAACAGCCAACGCTATTCAAACTTGCTGTATATTTGCATGATAGACACTTAACGAATAGAGTAGCCCTGTCTACCTTCATAGATTAGGTATATACCTGTATTATGGAGTTAAGATTCAGTTCCACTCGTGTTTTATCGCATATTTTCTTGAAATGAATTGTTAACGAATCCTCGGTTTGGCCTTTGGTTCAACATATTGTTACTCTCTAGTGTCTCACAATGTCACTGCGATCTTATATAAGTTGTTACAGTTTGCAGTTATGTTATGTTCCAGTTTAACTTCAGCAGTTTCCCTGTACCCAAGACGCGTGACGAACCGATTAGCTATGCCTACTATTGAGATCTACTCAATTGGACTCTAGAGTAAATCTTAGGTGTAGATCTTTCCTGCGTCCTGTAATCTTGAATTGATATAGAGAAATAAACTTTGGGTTGGGATGAAGTGCTCCCATACAGGTCACTCTTTGCCCGATAGACTCAAGGAATGGATTGGTTGCCATGGTAACTATGAATCTAAACTCCTTTACCTGACTAAGGACCTCTTTCAGGGTATTGCGACCTGTAGCCTTGAGGAGGATTAAGGACCTCTTTTAGGGTATTGTGACCTACAGCCCTGGAGAGGATTAAGTACCTCTGTTAGGGTATTGTTGCCAGCAGCCCTAAAGAGGAGTAAGGAACTCTTTCAGGGTATTGTGATCTGCAGCCCTCGAGAGGAGTAGGAGCTCTCTTAGGGGATTGTGACCTGCACCCTTAGAGAAAAAAGGGGGTGGGGGGGGGGGGGGAGTTGAGGCTCCCATCTTACCAAACTAGACTAGTATTCTGTTAGTGACACTAGCCTGTTGGAGTACTTCATTGCCAAACCCTTTCCCCACATTTATTGCTGTCTGTGTTTCTGTTTCTCATGGGTTGGGAGCATTAAAGAGTGGAAACAAAGAATGTGATTTTGTTAAATTTCTTTCTTCAATAATGGGAGGAACCTTCACAGGTTATAACTATTTTTATGCTTTGGTTGACAGTCACAAATGCGCAACACACGCCTGTGTAGAAAACAATGCTTAATCTCCACTTACACTCTTTTTTTTTTTAAATAAGAATATTGTTTTTGCGCCCGAGGCCAAATATTCTTATTTTTCTGCAGATTTTGAGCTGAAAATATTCTTTTGAATAGCGTGACATTTCTGCTTTCGAATGCATTTGGTGTCTGCACGATGTTGAAGTAATTTTGGAGCCGGGCTGTAAGCATAACGTCTTACAGAAATGTTTTTAGCATCGAACATATGGCTAGTGCTGTTTTCGTTGCTCTTTGGCCGGTTTTGCCATTTGGAGAATGAAAGAATTTTATACGGTTTAGTGGAAAAAAAAAAAAAAACAACAACGAAAAAAACAGCAACAAAAAAGAAACATATAATGGTATTGTCTTCACAAATTTTTGACCCACAAATTATGTCCTTTTCAAAATCTCAGCCTCGGGTTTATCCTTACAATATTCTTAAAATTTCGCAAATTTCAGCCCCGATATTCTTGTAAAACATATTCTTATAAAAAAAGAAAGAGTGTATGTAGTTTTGGCGGCAAATAGCACAATGACACAACACAAATTAAGGGTCTTGTAATTGGTTAGCAAATGTACATTAGAATGCGTTTACTTAGTACAAACTGACATCTGCAAACGCTACATTCTTAGTCCCTCACTCTCCTCAGCTACCGGCATGAAGTGAATGGATTTTTGTGCGAGGTAGAGATTTAAAACTCCACGTCAAAGTAATAAACACTCTTTACTACATATTTAAACGTGACAAAATGCCACTGGGTGGGACATTCGTTTGAAATGTGAAGTCCATATTCAATCTTTCGAGCTCTGCTCCCAGGCAGTGTCGCAATATTGGGCGAATAGTGCTAGGGACAGGGACAAATAAGATAACTTTGATGTTCAAGGTTCTCTAAGTTTTTTTTTTTTATTTTTTTTTTATTGTTATCATTGTTATTCGCTAACTATATCAGTGAGATCAGGATAAGCATAGCTTGGGTCGTTTTGGTAGTTTCCCCTTTAGGCTAAATGAATTATATGCCTGTGTTTTAATTGTTTTAAGTAACTCGAGTTACCTTTAAGTGCAGAAGTTTATTATTTCCATGTGATCTCGTCGCTTACATGTAGTCTGGGCTTGGCTTGCACGCAATCCTCTTCCTCTACTGTGATTATAAGTTAGTGGGATAGGAACGTTAGCTAACGCATCAGGTAACGGCTGAATAGGAGACTAAGTTAAGGACGGGCCATTATATTATTTCATTTATTTTTTTTATTTATTGATTTATTATTTTTTTTTGAGGGCGTGGGGGGGGGGGGGGGGGAAGGAGGCAGTGCTTTTTACTACCTTTATTTTGACTTTTGATGTTCGAAAATTCTTGCACATTCAAGCTCTTTTCCCACCAAGAAAATTCATGTACAACCTAAAAAATATTTCATGCCCAGGAAAATTGCCTAAATCCCCGCCTCTAAAAACAATGGTCCGTCCCTGACCTAAGATGATTTTTTATAATTTCGCCGTTTTTTTTTTCCTCGTGTAGCAGAGATGCATGATGTTAATATATAAGCAATATTTGGTAAATTTACATGTAATTGAAATGCTGTAAATGAAAGGAACTTAAAGCTGTAGGTAACCCTGCGATGGACTAGCATCCCATCCAGGGGGGAGTAGAAATACTCCTAGTCGCTTCATGCTATGCAAACCAGGATAAGCGCTGGCCTGATGGGCCACTTGGCTGGTATGCAGACTTTATCTACCACTCCAACATGCAATGAGCGCCTTTTGAACCACAGGCTCCTGAGCCTAAGCTGTTCACGAGCACATTAACAATAATCTAATTTTATTTTTATTTCGGTCTAGTAGTTTTGGTTTTCACTGATAAGTTTAACTGATAAAAAGAATAAGTTATTGTCAAATTCTAAAGCTAAATTACTTTACTTAATTATAGGGTGCACTTTGAAAGACATATATTTTTTTTAAAGATAGACCTTCTTTTGCTCGATCCTCGATGAACGGGGGAATGGCTACACATTCGCACCGAAGAAATTGCTGAGTTGATTTTTCCGAAAAACGCATCAAAGGAGATATTTCTTCCACGTAGAATAGTTCCAAATACGGACCAGCAGGAGTTTTTAGACAGAATTATCACCAAGTTAGCAATTAAAGCAAACTTAAGAAATTTATTTTCGAGCCTTGTGGCCCACCAGGCCTGCGCATATCTCCGGTTTCCATAACCTAAATTGACTAGGTGTATTTCTATACTGCCCACTGGATGGCGCGCTTCCCTTCTCCTCCTCCCTCCCCCACCATCCCAAGATTTCATCAGCCGGTTCCCATTTATACTCCTGGGTAGAGAGAGCGTTGGGAGTAAAGTGTCTTGTCCAAGAACACGTACAACACATGATCCTAGTCAGGGCCGAACCCAGAACATTAACCATCAGGCAGCTTCCAAGAGAGCAGTATTACGTGCGTTGCTCACTGAAGTCCGAACCTATTTTAACTTTGAATGTCACTATTCAAATCAAATCAAATCAAATCAAATCAAATTCAAATCAAAACTTTATTTATTGAGGGTGACACGTAATAGTAAATCAACTAATAAACTTGCGGCCCTCTTAAATGTACTAAAAGTTAAAAATCTACTATAAACAATAATCAAAGATTATCACTAAAATATCGCAATCTAAAAATTATTATTTAAAAAAGGAGTAAAAATCTAAAAATCTATTCAAACTGAGTTTAGAATGTAACGCAACCAGGACGCAAGCAATGCCAAAGCTTGGAGGAAGTCGCCACTCAGACTTAAACCGAATCACAAGGAGTGACCCCAGTTTATTGGAGAATAACAAATAAAAGCCCTTCTCCACGCCAGGAAGGGTGGGAAATTTTAAAGTTAATTGTTACACACATGTGTACTCTCGTGCAAGTTTGTATCGGAATGTAACGATCGTTTATAACAGTTCGAAATATGAAAATGACATTCAATGAGAACAACTCACGTGGACTCTTCTGTGCACTACTTATATGTTTTCCTGACATTTAGAGGCCGTTTCAAAGCGATTCCAGCGAGTTTTAGTTTAACTATTTCGCTCTCTTTGTTCCAGCGAATTTATTCACCGAACATAATCAAATCCCGTCCATTGAATTGTGCTTCCACTCTTCAACGGAAAACTACGAACTGGGCTGCCAAATTGTCGTGAATTCTTTGGTAATAAGTTTCATCTTCTTATGACATTATCATGGCAATAGCTGCTCTGTTGATCTAGATGCATCTATTTATCTTAATTCGTCGGTGCAATGATTTTCTTCTACATGTACCAGCCAGGGTATACATTATTTTCTTTAGCAAAAAGTAAATAGATACCCATTTTAAATTCCTGAAAACAGTTGTTTCCTGTAACCCAAATAACTGTTAACCGCTTAGTGACCCTCTGAATAACCTATTTCTTCATGCCAAGGCAAATCACTTAAAAATGGAATTTCTTTGTTTACAAACAATCGAAAACAATTCTTTAACCGTTTGATTTTTTGTATACTGATTTAGTCGTTCTGTATCACTTGTATATAAGTTCTCAATATTGTAGTGCACATGTACACTGCATGCAACGTGTATGGTGTGTCTGAGTCAAAATATCGGCGGCAAGACTTGGCTAGCTGTTATATTTCACTTATCCTACAAAGACTAGAAAAACAATGGAAAAGCTGCAAGTTAAAACCGGTTTTACTACCTTTTGTTCTTTATAAGAGCCGAGTATTTTGTTCTGAGACAGGATTAATCTTGAACAATTAACTTATTTGACCTGACCAGAATTCTTAAAAATCACGTTAGTAGGCGTCTCCTTAATTTTGTAAGGCATCCACCAAAGACGGAAATAGTCCCATTATTCTGGAATAGCTTTGACGAGAAGGCTTCTGATTAGCTCAGAAACAGACACAGAAGATGAAATCAGCTTCTGATAGCGAACACTGTGAGTTTAGGCTTGAAAACATTCTCACAGGGTTAACCAAGGGTTGTGGGAAGTAATAGTGGAGGGGGATGGGCGGGGACGGAGGGGTCAAGGGCATGCTATGTATTGAATCAAACTAACCATCGAAAGGATGAATATATCGAAAAAGAAACCTTCCTTGTATGCATATTTATTTTCCCAATTCGTGCAAAAGTCATTCGGTTAAAAGAAATCCAAACATATTCTTTGCGCCAGCATTAAAAGAGAAGCAAAATGAAATAAACATATTTCAGCTTTAAGATACCGTATATCGCAATTAACCCCCGCATCCCTGTATACACCCACTATAGCTGAGACCCCAGGCACTCAAAAAGCAGGCGATTTGAACTTCTGAGAGGCTTCAGAAGATCCGCCTCCAGCTTAAAATTTGTCCATCGCCGAGGGATCACATTCTTACCACAAAATTAAAAAATTGTATAGAGAAGTTTGCCACGAACGAACAAACAAAGAAACAAAAAAAATTCTCAGGAATCGAATCGAGGGAAGATTCATCTATTATTCGGCTTGATCAGTTTAAAATGCCTGACATTTTCATCTGTCTTTTTCATTTTTTATCAATTACAATTGATTTAAAGATTATTGGTGACTATTTACTTTGTCAAGAGTCCATTGTCTTTTTGCGCCTGACTTACGCTGAAACAGCTGAAACGTTTTTTATTTCCAAAAATACGCTCTGACACCAGATTATAAACAAAATCTTAAATAATGTAAAATAAAACCCCTCGTCCAACAACAATATTCTTGACGAAAGAAACTTAAAATGAAACAGCCTAAGAAAATTTAAACTTTGGTCTGTTTCTTCTTCAGTTAGAAACTTCAAGTTCCCTTGCGCCATATGCCACGTACTCTTGTTTCGCTGATTTTTATGATGAAACAATTAATTTAGTCATCAAATCTTCGGTCCCTTTCCCTTAGAGCAAAATTGGGAAAGGCTGCAGATTTGACGTTTCAAAATAAGGAGACTCCCCTTTCATTTTTGGTCCTTATTCCAATCAGAAGCAATTTATTTTATGAGTGAGCTTTTGCACCGAAATCCGGGGCTTACCTGTAAACCATAACGAAACGATGTAGCAAGTACTGGAAATATGAATCAACATAAAGAAACGAAATATACATATTTTACTGGAAAGTTACCGCATATAGAAGATCCTAGACTTAGGACACAGTACAATGCTATGAAGTAGCAGATGAGAACTTCTGACAACTTTCAGAAGATCCTCTCTTAGCTCAAATTTGCTAAAAGGATACTAGAACGATAAGTCACAAATTTTGCCAACAGAGGGCACCTCCTTGACTGAATATCTTTTGAATTTGAAGTTGAAGACTTCAACTCACAACACATGACGATACTCCGTAAAAAAAAACAAGCATGCTTCGGTGATCCTGAACCATCTTGATGGCCAGTTCACAGGTTAATTTACTCAAGACTCTGGAGATCATTTCGATTTTCGTGAGACACGGAATGACTTTGATTTGAGGTCATCTACCCTGTCGTACTGAGTAACATGCCAGATTTAAATCACTTGTCAGCACAAAAGGAAAATAAGCATGACACTGATCATGAGTTGAAGCACGTCCTCGCGCTAAAGTGACATCAGTCGCATTTCTTTGATCACATGCCAGCTATTGTGCATCCTGGAGCACTTGGTGCATGACCACTTTATACTGCGCGACACGCTTTCGAGTGGATTGCATGGCTCTTGCTTCAGTAAAGAAATGAAACCCGCTAACGCTTCCCTGAAATCAAACCTTTGCCTGAATCAAAAGAATTTTAAGCTGTGACTTTGATATCCATGTTTTTTTTGTTACGAGTGAAATTCAGATGATCTAAGTTTTTTATTTTATTTTACACCATTTTATTTTACACCACTGTACACCATTTTCTTTTCACCTCTCTTAGTTCTTCTCCGCAACAGAGGAATAAGGAACATGTAAAATAAACAGGTTTAGGCAGACAGCATTTTGTTTAAGTTTAGTGACAAATCTGAAAAACATAGTGGAGATTATGCAAAGACTGCACTATGCGCCCACAGTTCCAGCCAAAATTGCAGCGTATAGACATCTCTACTCTCTGAGATCTTTATCTTTAAAGGCAAAGGTTAAGAAAATGTAGTCATGAGGCGAAAAAATGAAGGACTGTCCTCTCATTTCTCTTGTGCGACCCAGTTAATTAGCCTTTTGTACCTATGAGAAAAAAAAAAAAAAAAAATCGATACATTTATTGAAAGTCATCGTGAAAAACTGATTTAAAATTGAATTAAAAGCAGCCACTAGTTATTATTGTATTAATATGGAGCGTTTTTACATCACGTCACGCAAGCCATATTGGTGTTCCAAAGCAATGAAACGGCGGGAAGGTTGGTGAATGTACCAAAGCAATTGCGGGGGAGTTGAACTCTTTTCTTGTGCAAAATCTTCTTTTGTTCTAACAGATTTGCATGGTTGCTGGTCTCGTGAGTGAAAACGCTTTATACATGTTGCTAAGCTTACATCAACAACCATAAGGGACAAGTTGGCGCAGTGGTGAGAGCGCTCGCCTCCCACCAATGTGGCCCGGGTTCGATTCCTGCGCCGTGCCATATGTGGGTTGAATTTGTTTCTGGTTTCCACCTTGCTCCGATAATTTTTCTCCGGGTACTCCGGTTTTCCTCCCTCCACAAAAACCGACATCTCCAAATTCCGGTTCCATCAGGATCAAAAACCCGCATGAAAACCAGCAAAGGCCGCTGTGGCTTCCCCTCTGAATATTGTAATTTATTATTTATTTATTTATTCATTCATTCATTTATTTATTTATTTTATTTATTTATTTATTTATTTATCTAAGCGTTATAATCAACGCCTGCATCCTCGCCATGTTTACAGTTGTGCTTTTCCCAGCCATTCTGCCGGACAACATTCGAGTAGCGAGGCTTCTTCTCCTTGACAGTGAACGTTGTTCATGCAGATGGCTAGGATGTAATCCATGACCCTACGCCGCTCCGTGCAGGGCAGAGGATGCGCTGAAAGCGCAGAGTTGACGACACACCACATTTGCATCATTTGTATCCCTCTCATCATCACACTCTGTTTCCCATTGTCCGTTCGAATAAACTTCATCGCGGACATATTCCTGGGGTGGAGGACTCTCACCATATAAAAAGGACGAGGTGCTCCTCGCACCTTTTTGGGATTAAAAATGTTTTTCGGGACTTCTTAGATTTCTTAGCCTTAAAAGATCCACAGCGGGAACTTTTGCTGTACTTTTCAGAGTCCTGAACCGAAAAAATATGATGGGAAGTAATGTGTTATTTTAGAATTGGTATTTCACTTATCCCACCAAAGACTAGAAAAACAGTGGAAAAGCTGCAAGTTTAAACCGGTTCTATTACCTTTTGTCCTTTATAAGAGCCGAGTATTTTGTTCTGAGACAGGTTTTATCTTGGACACTTAACTTATTGACCTGATCAGAATTAACAGATCACGTTAGTAGGCACTCCTTGATTCCGTAATGCATCCACCAAAGACGGAAATAGTCCCATTATTCTGGAATAGCTTTGACGAGAAGGCTTTTGATTAGCTCAGAAACAGACACAAAATTAAATCAGCTTGTGATAACAAACATTGTGAGTTTAAGCTGGAAGACATTCCCACAGGGTTAACCAAGGGTTTGGGGAAGTAATAGTGGAGGGGGATATGAGGGGCGGAGAGGTCAAGGGTGTGCGATGTTCTGAATCAAATTACCCGTCAGCACGAAAAAAAAAAAGCAAACTCTGTATGAATAAATTGTTCCCAAATATGTTCAGTAGTTGTTTGGAGAAAAGAAATCTAAACTTTTTACCAGCATTAAAATAGTTGTAAAACGAACTAAACATATTTCAGCGTTAAAGATACCGTATACTGCAATTAACCCCCACATCCCTCTATATCTAATATGTCTAAAATCCAGGGTGACCCTGTCCCTGGAATCAAGAAGAGCAGACACTCAAAAGGCAGGTTTAAACTTCTGAGAATTTGCAGAAGATCCGCCTCCAGCTTAAAACTCGTCCAACCCTATACGGATCACTTTCTTATAGCCAAATTAAAAAATATACATATAGCAGTTTATTTGCCACAAAGGAATGAACTGGAAAAGAAACCAAACAGTTTCTCAAGAATCAAATCAAGGAGAGCTCATCTGATATTCACGCTCAATTCGAAATGTCTCTGTTTTGATCTTCCTTTTCTTATTTTTCGTCTATGAAATTTGATTTAACATTATCAGTTACTATTTACTTTGCAAATAGAGTCTGTTGTCTTTGTCTTTGTAAATAGAGTTTATTGTCTTTGTGGGCACGACTTACGCTGAAACAGCTGAAACTCTTTTCATTTCCAAAAATACGCTCTGACACCAGATTGTCAACACAGTCTTAAGTAATGTAATATAAAACACTTCGTCCAACAATAATATTCTTGACGAAAGAAACCTAAAATGAAACAGCCTAAGAAATTTAAACTTTGGTCTGTGTCGTCTTCAGTTGGAAACTTCAAGTTCTCTTTCTTCAAATGCCAAGTACTCTTGCTTGGCTGACGTTTTTGATGAAACAATTGATTTAGAAATCAAACCTTTAGCCGCTTTCGTTTGGAACGAAATTGGGGAGAGCTACAGACTCTACATTTCAAAATAATGAAGACTCGCTTCTCATTTTTGGTTCTTATCGCACGCAGATGAGATTTATGAGTGAGCTTTTGCACCGAAATGCGGGGCTTTCCTGTCAACCAGAAAGAAACGAAATATAAGACTTTATCGCAAAGTTACCGCATATCCATGCGCTGAGAAGATCCTAGACTTAAGGACACAATACAGTGCTATGAGGTAGCAGATGAGACCGTCTGACGACTTTCAGAAGATCCTCCCCTGGCTCAAATTCGTACATTTCACATGGATCACATTTTCATAACGGAATTAAAGAAGATATGGCAGTTTCCACCAAAATTTAAACACACCACATATGCATGCTCAGCCCTTTTTGTCTGTATGTTTTTAATTTTTCTTTTCAATTTTCGTCGATCAGTCGAAATTAATTTAAAGATTACCTGTGACTATTTATTTTGTCAAGAATCTATTGTAATTCTCGGTCAGGCTTAAACTCAAAACAGCTGAGACACGTTTAATATTAAAAAAAAAAAAAAAAAAAATGACACCTGTAATTCTATATCTGGCTGTATTCTCTCCAATCACATAACTGTCTTTCACGTGATCTTGAGGTGGTGTGTCTTTCTAAAAGAGTGGTACCGTGTGGCAGTCCTCCTTTATCTAGAACGAGTTACCCCTTTAGAAACTCAAGTCATGGCATTTACAGCGAAAGAAGGCGCGCTTCTGTTGGTTTGTTGCTGTTTGGCGTTTTCAGGCGTTAAAGGTATTTTAGTATTACGTATTTTAGTATTTTGCTCGTTTGTACTGTTATAACCTCGCGTTCATTTATCAGCGATCCAGTGCTATGGGATTGCAGATTGCAGACGCCACTAAAAAAATATTAAAAACACATTGAAGACAATGAGTTTCAGAACTTTGCTTTTTCATCTCTGGATTTTTTTTTTCATATTACACGTTTTACAGGTCTGTAACAATATCGTGAAAACATTTCAAACCGAACTGATTAAAGTGCAGGGTCATCCAAAACCACAGGTTAAATTCGTGCTCACAGTTGCCTCGCAAGAGATTGAATGATTGGAAAAAGATAGGAGCATAAATTAAGTGAAAAATTAAGTTTGCAGCCAGGGTTACTCTTGAAAAAAGTCTACAGAAGAAATTTGTATCAAAGTCTGTGTCTAAATGGGCTTTTCAACCCAAGTTCGCCTTACTCAGACCAACCTAGAACCTTGGGGATGTAGGTCGCTACCATCTGAACTAACTCAGGTTATCCAGGGACAACGACTTGTGTATGATCTCTGTCAGCTATTTTCACTTTTTACGAGTATATTCTGGACTAGCATTTGAACCATTCGAAATAATCAAGTAAAAATGACGCCACCCGGCGGAAAGCCATTAGAGAGCTTCAAATACAAACATTCGAGATGCATTTATAATACTAGACAAATGATTTAATGTGCTTGTATTTGCGTAAACCTAACTGGCATTTAAAAATCAACAGTCACTTCTGTTGCAAGGTAAATGAGACTGAACCACACCCCAGTTTTACCTCGGTGTTTCTTGGTTTGCGTCAAATCGTCATCAACCCGCTCGCCAAAGTTCTTATAATTTGTCAAAAGTAGACGTCGCTAATAATTACTGCAATAGTATACGTTGGCAAAGAAAATATTGCCATATATTCTGGCCTCGCCTGAACCTGACCTATTTGGTTGGATTTTTGCAAAGCACTTATCTTTATTCCTTTTCGCACGCAAGAAGTACGCCTAGTTTAGCCTTTAGTTCCAGATGCTGCTACCTCAGAAACACTTTTAACCTTTTGCATTGGCTAAATCATACTCGGAGGCAAACATCTGATGAAAGGAAAAGTAACAAATGAAACGGAATGAAAAATGATGTTGCGGAAATTCCTTTGTTTTAAGACATTGGGGAAACCCGAGATAATCCCGAGATAATTGCTGTAAATTTTGCATCTGTAAGAATGCCGTCTTTGGGTTAAGAGCACATTTTAGTGAGTGTTTTACCCAGCTACGCAGTTCTTCTGGATTTCAGAAACATGTAAATTGAAAATTCTCTCTCCGCGACTCGTAACTCTTGCTTCAACCAGAATGACTGTTGGCAAAACAATGCAATTCCAGTTGGAAGCATTGGCACAAGTGTGCTTTAAAATGAAAGGAAAGAAAAAGTCTTCCATCCCTTTAGCTGAGGGAGACGGATTAGTTTACTTCTTTTGTTCTGAGATATCGAGGGCACCCGAGGTTATTTATGTCGAGAAAATCACGCGGTAACCAGATATTGTTGTAGCTTTAACAAGAAGTAGTACTAGTGAACTGAAATTCTGGTTTGTTTTAGCAATTTCCACACTAATCAGTGACATTAAGACTTGAAACTCGCCGCTAGAGACTAAAACGTAATTTAAAAAGAGTCTCAAGCCCTAAGTCCGTGTGAAACAGATTGGCAAACTTCTTTTGTTCTCGGGAATTTTAAAGGTTACCGAGGTTATTTCGGCCAAATTGATATTTGCAAGGATAATGCTTTGAAGCTTAACACAAGTACAATTATTGCGGTGTTCAGAAAGACTATCAGCGCACGTCTTGGAAAGGAGAAAACTGCTATTTAATTAATTTACTGAACTCGCACAATTCAACTATATATATTGAAAATAATCGGAAATTAACCAAATCGTGTAAGAATTTGGTATGGCAGCAGATTTTCAAAACAAATTCCTATGTAGGATTGTCAGCAGAATCTACAAAATATTGTGGCATGTTTTTTCAGACAGAACACACCCCCAGAGTCGTCGGACCCCAACTGAATTTTTACCGAACCGAGAGTGTTTCATAACAACAAAACTTGTGTGCATGGTTTATTGAGTTCTATGGCAAATATGTTGACAAATGTTTTTAATTGAACTTGGTTTTGTAGAGTGTCTGACTTCCAAATTCCAGTTGCACTTGCATTTGAGAGCCACACCTACTGCTCGGTCGCGAAAAGATCGTGCGTCAAAAATTTGGAATACAAAGTAGAGTCAAGAACGATTCTGAATAATTCCTCAGTTTCGGATAGGGTGCCATCAATCAGAAATATCTTGACTACCGCGTATTCATTTCACATAAAACCTTATATTCCATTGAATTAACCCTTCCAAATGTTGGATGAACGCGAGGGCCTTATTGCCAACGTAAATACTTTATCTTGCACAGTTATAGAACTCTCACGATAATAATGTTATGGCTAAGTAACCTCAAGTACCTTCGAGTCGCTGAAGTTAACGGTGAGTCCAACGAGAAGCGAATATTTGATTTAGTAATCAAACCTCGAGTCCTTTTTATTTTGAATGGAAATTGGGGAAAACAAGGCACCTCTTTGTTTTTAAAACCAGAAAGTCTCTATTTTTGCTCTCGACACATTGAGATGCGATTTGTTTGGTGAGTGAAGGAGGAGCTTGATAAACCATAAAGAAAAGCGCTAAAAAGGGAAGCTTTGCCAGATAAAGGTGAGTTTTACACCGATTGAGCTTATGCGTTCTCAGGATCATGATTTAGTTTAAGTCAAGAGGAACAATTTTCCAAGCCACTCGATTGCAAACAAGTTTTCATTATTCTCCGCATCTTTCCTTAGAAGTAAGTCATTTGGTAAATGAAGTCATTTGTTGCTAAAAGGATACTAGAACGATAAGTCACAAATTTTGCCAAGAGAGGGGAACCTCCTTGACTGAATATCTTTTGAATTTGAAGCTGAAGACGTCAACTCACAACACATGACGACACTCCGTAAAAAAACAAGCATGGTTCGGGTGATCCTAAACCATCTTAATAACCAGTTCACAAGTAAATTTACTTAGCACGCTGGGGATCATTTCGATTTTCGTGAGACACGGAATGACTTTGATTTGAGGTCATCTACCCTGTCGCACTGTGTAACATGCCAGATTTAAATCACTTGTCAGCACAAAAGGAAAATAAGCATGAGACTGATCATGAGTTGATGCACGTCCTCGCACTAAAGTGACATCAGTCGCATTTCTTTGATCACCTGGCAGCTATTGTACATCCTGGAGCACTTGGTGCATGACCACGTTATACTGTGCGACACGCTTTCGAGTGGATTGCATGGCTTTAGCTATAATAGAGGAATAAAACCCGCTAACGCTTCCCTTAAATCAAACCTCTTCCTCAATCAAAAGAATTTTAAGCTGTGACTTTGATATCATGTTTTTTTTGTTACGAGTGAAATTCAGCTGATCTAAGTTTTTATTTTATTTTACTTGCTGTTTTGAATCTTGGACTACTTCGGATGTTGACCATTCGGATCAGAATTATTTTTGAGCAGTTTATGGAAATATTTTGACACTCCCGAAGTAACGCAACTTTTCTGCGAATCAAACGCATTTTGAAGTTTGAACTTTTAATCTCCACAATGAAGATCAGTCTAATTTCATCATAAATGATTTCTCATTGGTTTGAGTGATTAAACCCGGTTTATTTAAACTGTTTTCTCAGGTGCCCAGTGGGATAAAGTTCATATTCCACAGAAGGGAAACAGTGGCCTCTTTTGCGAAGATGTGTCTTTCAGCAAGAGTTTCACCAAAGGATCACCTGTGCGAGTGTACATCTCAGCCAATCACGGAGAAATTCCGTCGAAAGTCCACGATACGTCTTTTATTTGGGTGGAAGACGTGACAACAAGCGGATTCAAGGCCTGTCTGGTGCTCGGTGGCCAAGGTAACGGAGGTAACACCAGCATCGATTGGTTTGCTTTCCAAGGTTCCCAATCAGGAGTTTACGATGGATCGGCTAGTTTTAGCTTATTTACCACTGGAACGCAATGCAAAAAAGTGAAATTTCCCAAGGTAAGATTAAAAAAGAAAAGAAAAAAAAAAAAAAAAAACTTGGCTGCTTCGTAATTTATTAATGTACAGGAAAAGTAAAAAAAAACAAAGAGTTGTTTTCGCCTGGCTGCATGTATCCAAACTAAAATTAACGGGTTACCAAAGTTTTAAAGGCCGCATCGGTTTGGGCAAAATAGAATACCTTAGCTCTCTTGTTTTTATTGGACTTCGACGCATTTGTGATATTGGAACCAGTCATCATTTTTTTACATCGTATTGTCAAGTTTTCTCTGGCATCGAAGACATGCTTAACACGAATATCCCAAACTAGGACAGTGGGAGCAATTTCCTAACAGGTTCCTTGTTACAGGTGCAATTGTGAATTTTGCCAATAACAGTTCGGCTAAATATTTCTGGCAATTCATTTCCATTCCCTGCAGGATTACTACTTATACTTTGTTCAGTGATCATGAAGCTGTTTCCAGGAGAGGAAGTGCTAATTGGTTTTCATATTGTATTTAGAAGCATACTTTTTCGTTTCACCATTAGGCCTTTTCGACGATTCCTACAGTTCAGGTCACTGTCCAACATGGAACCAAAAAGCAAAAGCAGGATGCCATGCATGTTTGGATGGAAAATGTTACCATCAACCAGTTCGAGGTTTGCTTGCGAGAATCAAGGGCATTAGATGGCGGGCACAACAAAATTGTAGTGGTAAGTGATGAATTCATGAAAATGATTTCATTACTAATGTTTAAACAAAGGAAAGGGTGATTACAGACATCTAAAGTACCCAGCCTTAGATATCTACCTTTGCTCTCACTTATTGAATAGACACTTGCCCGTTAAGACCCATTTGATTTGATTTTTCATCTAATCATATACGAGAAATGATTTTAAAGTTATTGAGGTCTTTGTTTTATTTAATCCTTCAGAACTGGTTGGCGTACGAGAATTATTCATCCTCGTGGGAAGCTAAAGAGTCACATAAGCTAGTATTTCTCAAGAGTGAGGTACCAGCTGCAGAAAATAATTATGCTTTGTGCATGGTAAGTATATTTTGTTTAATATCAATAACTTTGGAGTTCATGTTGAACATCAGAGTGGGACAACAAAGCTATAAAAAGGCGACAATCAAGGGCATTGTATGATTATTACAAGTTGATCACATTACAGATAATGATAACTACTGATTATCGTTTACGAGGGAGATAAAATTATAGTTCCAAGTAAACACAATATATACAGGCTTCACTACTGGAAAGATCTTCAATGTTTCAGAAACCTAAACGTGAATTTATGGCACCAGTTTCTGTCGCGAATGGCGGAGCACAATCGCTTTATGTTTGTAGTGAGTTGTCCATTTCATTTCCATATGC
The DNA here is from genome assembly GCF_042242905.1 of Orbicella faveolata. Classification (NCBI taxonomy): domain Eukaryota; kingdom Metazoa; phylum Cnidaria; class Anthozoa; order Scleractinia; family Merulinidae; genus Orbicella; species Orbicella faveolata. The sequence continues at coordinate 3,304,196 of NW_028301563.1, read as the reverse complement.
TTTTAATAATGAATACAACAGCAAGCCGTATTTACATGGCCATAAATCTTTAACATTCTGAAGCATCGGGGTATATATCAGGCAGAATCAGAGCGTATCTTGATGTTAAATTTCAACTTCTTTTGTAGACTATCAAGTTTAAAGAGCCATTTTTTAAGCCGCCCGTGGTACTTGCAACAGTCCTCAATGGAAACAGTAACAATGCCAACATAGCTTGCTCTCACAAGGGTCCTTTGGCAAATTGGCTGGAGGTACAGTTTCTTCATACACTTAACAGAAACAGTAGAAAACAATTTTAACACATTTCACGGACAACAGATTAACACCTCATTAATAATTTCAATTTTTACACAACATTGTCGATGGTTGCATGGTTTGTTCATAAATATTGATGGACTTTGAAATCTTATTTTCCCCCTCGCATATTGATATTTGTTCAAAGATCATTATGGCGTATCTACTGTATGTCTTAAAATTTTTTTGTTCTCTCGCAGGTAGTGAACAAAACCCACAGCCGAGTTTGCATCAAAGACAGCGCGGGATACAATGGCCAGAGAACAGATGTAATCGTCAACTTTCTAGTTATCGGAGGTAACTATGGAAACGTGCATCTTCCTTCTTGGTGGTAAAAGTGTTATTCTCTGAACCACCCTCAACCCGTGTTATTATCTGAACCACCCTTACCCAGTATTGTTATCCGAACCACCCTCACCCCATACCAACGTATGTTGATGTGTAGAAAATTAAAATAATACAGAGCACTGTTGCCACAGTACCACAACGTGTAATCTCTCCACTTACGTCAGAATACCTAACACTACTTTTGTCCATCCCTCCGTTAATCTATTCAGCATTTTCTTACATCAATATATTGGGTGTTTCTACAAGTCAACATTGATCAGTTTAACATTTCCCACCTGGCGAAAGGAACAAAAACACAGTTCTGTTCTGTTTTGATCCTGCTAATATATAGCTATAAAGGTTTTTTAAGGCACCAACAACAACAACAACAAGAAAAACAAACTGTGCATCCATTCACATATGTACTCATTCATGTAGTCAATCCTTTCCTAGTCTATGAAAGAACCGTAATCCCTTAAGCTAATTATTTTATTTCTTCTGTACTTTCAGACCTTGATCCATGTAGGGATATTATCTGCACATACCACAGTTTCTGCAAAGCCTACACTCCTACCGAGCATAAATGCATTTGTGAAGAAAATTGCCCGTCATACGAAGAGCAAGTATGCGGCTCTAACGGTCTCACTTTTGACAACCTGTGTTTGCTGCAAAAAGACATATGTAAACGACGTGCAAATTACACCAAGTACCATCCTGGAAGCTGCACAGGTAATGGGAAGTATTTAGTTTCTTTTCTTTTTGCTTTTTGTTTTGGAAGCTTGTTTAGTTCATGGAATGGTATAAGTATAAGTTTAGTATAAGAGGTGTGAAACTTTATTGTTTACTTGAACTATTGTTTACACAAATTAAGTGCAGTCTACAGTGGGAAGAATGGATAGGCAGAAGAACTGACTGCATGGTTAACAGGGAGACTCGAATTATAAATTGAATGTACACGTGGAAGCACATGTCGTATTTTTTTGCTATTCCGTTCTGTTCTCTCGTAGGTTTTCCAGTTCAGAGAGGAAGACACAATTTCAAAAACACTCCCTCTTGGGCAGAAGATCAGTGCGAAGTTATTAAATTTGATCCTTTTATATTTTATCCTCTGAAGAAGATATACGTGCAGCTCTCTGTGAACCATTTTAATTACTCTGATGCGAGCGTGGTGCACGAGGCCGCCACACCTTGGGTTGAAAGTGTTAACAGCACTCAGTTTACAGCCTGTGTTACTCGAGCTGGCAGGAATGACTACCCCTCAGATAGCTTTGCCACAATTGACTGGGTCGCCTACCAAGGTGCGCCCCCTGGAGGAATAGCAGGGGAAGAAATGTTCTCTAGATGGTGGACTGGGACTAGTTGTCAAACGGTCTCCTTTTCGAAGGTAACTGACCTATTATAGGTTTTAGCTTTCTGAAATACATTGAAAACATTTAAACGCAGCATTTCCAACTCTTAAGTGATTTCCCAGTCCAAGAAGCCAATGTTCTAAGACTAGTCAACCTACTTTGTTTTCTTTTCTTTTTCTTAGGGAAAGTTTTCCAGGTCACCGACGGTATTAGTAACAGCTGAACACTACAGGTCAAGTCTAATGCACGATGCTACCAGTGTGTGGCTCGAAGACGTGTCAGCGAGTTCCTTTAAGATCTGTCTCCGGGAACTACAAAACTTTGCTGGAGTTCATGACGATATCTCAGTGGTATGTATTGTTAAATTTGGCATAATTCATTGTCATGTAATGCAATACTTTAACTTAGTCTGGTCTGGTCTTATCATTCATTCATTCATTCATTCATTCATTCATTCATTCATTCATTCAGTCAGTCAGTCATTCAGTCAGTCAGTCAGTCAGCAGTCAGTCAGTCAGTCAGTCGGTCATTCATTCATTCATTCATTCATTCATTCATTCATTCTTTCATTCATTCATTCATTCATTCATTCATTCATTCGTACGTTCGTTTGTTCGTTCGTTCGTTCATTCGTTCATTCGGTCGGTCGGTCGGTCAGTCAGTCAGTCAATCAATCATTGAGCACTAACACTACCAAGAAACAGTACTGTATAAGCATCATTTAATATTTACTTCCACACGTGGTAACGCTTTTCCATTAATTTGTACTTGCATTGTTGCAGAACTGGTTGGCCTTCGAAAACCTTCATCGGCCATTGTTTAAAGAACACCAAGAGGTCGACTTTCCAAACGACGTTCCACCTTTAGAGAGGTACAACTACGCCTTTTGCAAGGTAAGCATCATATATTGGTTAAACTTGGAGTTGGGGAGGTAGGCGCGAGTGGCTTTCATTAAGGATTAATTAACTTTCTTTGCTCTTTTTGAAATGATAAACAGGATTTAAAGTTTGCTTGGACATACCCCAAGCCCCCGACAGTGCTGGTGACAGCCAAACATTCTACCAGTGGTGGAAACTCAGCCGCAGAGTGTAACGGAATCGTAAGCTGGATTGAGGTACAAAAAAGAACTGAATATGCCTAAGGGAAAAAAAAATAGATTGGACATTTCCAAGATTATTGATAAGTACAATAACAAGTTTAATATTTCTCCAAGGTCCTGTGTCTGGGCAATAATCTGACTTAAATAACTAATAAAAACACCACCGGCAGACAGCGGCTTGGATGAAACATGCCCCTCCATTTTGTCAGTTTGCTTAGATAAGGGCATTACATAACTAACGGGCAATCATTTATAACAGCTCGTGTATCAGAATTCTTCTTGTTTGTTTCCTCTTTCTTCAAGTTTATCACCAAATCTGGATTTCGCATTTGTGCCAAAGAACTCTTTGTTAAACGCTTCGATCCCATCACAGTGTCATATGCAGTGGTATCAGGTAAGCGCCCATCTATTTCCTGCAGTTTAAAGTTCTGTGAGAATAATTTGCACCTGCAGGTGCTTAAATTGACGTATTTGAGGTGGTATGCAAAAATGTTAGTTTTACATAGATTGTTGTTTTGAAAACAACAATTGAAAAAAAGCAAGCAAATCCGGATTTTCAAAATTCGAAATATATAGCGACTCAATAACTCAATGCTGGACTGAATAAATGTACAGCAAAACAAACGAACATGAGCATGTGGTATTGGTGGAGTTCATTGATAAATGATGAATATATCAATGTATGAGCTAAATTTATCATGCATTTTGTTCTATAACAGACATTTGCGAAAAAGACTGGTTTTACTTTAGAGGATACTGCTACAGAAAAGTTGCTCCCTGCAGTTCATGGAGCCTCAGTCAGGGAACATGCGCTATTCAAGGAGCTAATCTTCCTAGTATCCACAGTCAAGAAGAAAATGTGTTTGTTCAAAGTTTACACGGCGGAGAAAAGTCTTGGTTGGGCCTGTCTGATATCAACACAGAAGGAAAGTTTGTGTGGACCGACGGAACAAATACTGACTTCCATCACTGGGCAAAATATCAACCAAACAACTTTGCCAATCAGGATTGCGTGCATACTCTGGGTTTTCTTAAAGGTCATGACTATGAATGGAATGATGTCAATTGCACGGACTGCCACAGATTTACTTGTAAGAAAGGTAAGTTTAAAAATACCTTTCTTGTTTTCTTGCAATTGTCTTCATTGTTTTCTCAGAAGGTGTGTGGTGATGCTGCAGCAACGTATGATGAGCCATCGGCATCTTGAAGCGTCCTTAAGGAGGAAACGGTTTGCTTCAAAATCGAGGATTGATTAGTGAGTTAACGTTTTTAATCGAGTCCATCAGATGAGATAATAGGTTGGAAGCAATGATTACTGCAGTGTACCCATTTAACCGGATTATCGCACGAAAGCCCAGACTGAACAACTTCTCATCATAAATGCCTGTTTCAACATTGCGCGTTTGTTTACAATAGTGATGATTTTTAACACTAAAAATAACCCCTTTTTCATCTCCACCATATAAAAGGAAATACGTATTAGTATTTTTCTTTTCATTACAGATTACGATGAATGCAAACTCTTCGGCTACAACTGTCCACAAGGTTCATCTTGTGTGAACAATGATGGTTCTTACACTTGTCTGTGTGATAGTGGATATCTGCAGAATGCAGCTGGCAATTGTTCGGGTTCGTACAGCTTTCCTTTAACATAAGAAAATACTTGTTTTGGACAGTTAAGTAGTGTAGAAATCACTTAACAAGCTGGGAAATTGTGTGATAAATAGCGTCAAGCCAAATTTAACAAATTAACTAGCAACCACTATCACAACTGATCTTCTTATCCCAACTAGGATTTGACTGGTGGCTGAAATAATTATGAACAATATAACAGTTTTCTTAGAAACAGAAATGCTGCAAAACCATGATGAAACTGACACTTGTTGTTTTTTTTTTTTTACATTGTCTTCTCTTAGCGGGAAAACCACGCTTCTAAAATCCAATTCGATCTGAAAACATTTGACGAAGAGCTTCTCCGTGGGATGTGCCATTGCAAAATCCTATTTATTTTATTTATTTCAGTTATGAATTGACATCATATATATGGAAGTCGTTGGAATTCCTAATAAATAGAATCATTCATTTTCATTATAATTTGTAGCAAACGTATTATTTTAGCACAATGAAGAACTTTTTTTTAAAATTTCTCTATCGAAACAGATATAGACGAGTGTAAGGTGGGTCTTTATTCGTGCCACAAATTAGCCCAGTGTGTGAATATTCCTGGCTACTACGATTGCAGATGTAACGCAAGCTACGGAGGCGACGGCAAACAATATTGTGGCGGTGAGTGCCCAAAGCAGTTGTATTACATTGGTGAAATCATCGTTATCATCATCATCATCAACAAACAAACAAGCAAATTGAGGGGGATTATAAAATTGTAGATTAAAGTAAATGTATGTCCAAACAAAAAAAGGAAAATGTTTTGGCCAATTCTAATCGTTGTGTAATTGGAAACTCGCTGATTAGACCAAGCCGGGAACTCTTGTAATTTTCTCACCATGTGGACGATTTAAGAGAAAATGTGTTTAACCTTGAAGTTAAATGACGAGTTTATAGGTCTAGACAATGCAAAAATGCTATCTGAACTGTTCTAAGCCTTTTTTTTTTATATGAATATCATAGATTGTGTTTTACTTTTAATCTTTGTGCATGCCGTACAAGCGATTGTATGTGTTTGTGAAACTATAAACAACGGATTTTGATAATAGTAACTGTTTGAAGTAAATTGTTCTTATTTGTCATTAATTTAACAGCACCCGTGGTGAACTCTACCAGCACCTGTCCAAATAAGACGGTTGAGTTAACTACAATAGATGGCATTATACAGTCAAATAAGCGTGGACAGTGGTACGAAAACAGTATGGATTGTCAGTGGAAAATAACTTCAAATGCATGGGTGGAACTTACATTCGATCGTTTTGACACCGAGTTATATGACGATTACCTAACTGTATATGATGGCACATCACTTTCCTCTCCGGAGATTGGAAAATTTAGTGGATCCAAGCGACCTCTTCCTGTCATCAGCTCATCAAAGAACCTTTACGTGAGGTTTACAACCGATGCCGCCCAAAATAAACAATACAAGGGCTTTCGTGCAAAATACCGAGGTAGGATGCGTTGCAATTTAATGGAAAAATATATATGTCTAAAACAACTAAGCACTTTTTATGATGACTAGTGTGCTGCGCCTATTTTTTCAATAATTATGACCGATAATTGGGTACGCGCATAAAAAGAAAAAAAAAAAAAAAAGAAAAAAGAAAAAACACTCCTGTTTGAACGTTGGGACATTTTATTTGAGAACTCTTTCGTATTGTCTTAGAGAATAAAGGCTGTTGTCGATTTGGTACGCGAGACAAAATTAAGATTTGAGCTTACGTGTGTGTTTATTTTCATCACTTGAGCATTGCTGTACTCTGTTTGATACTGTTTGTGTACATCATTTACTTAGACCGGTTTTCATAAGGTTGTTAAAATTTGCCTTTCGCCCTACATCTCCACGCTAACATACATACATAAACATATTCAAGACTTTATTCAGGGGTTAAAAGAATAAAATATAAAAGACACCCTCAAAGGGAGTTTAAGGAGGCGGACCCTAAGTAAAATACTCCCTAAAATAAAATATATATTAAAAGCTAATACTAAGACTCCATTGCAAATAATTTACAAATACAATTAACTGCTAAAAATCTAAAAAAATGGATTATAAAATAATTATGTAAAAACAATTTTAGGGCTTTCTCAAAAAGAGTTAGGTTGCCGGCCTCTACAAGTGATTGAAAATTAATTCGCGCTTTTTTTGTCAGCCCAGGCAGAGGTTAAACAAAAGCCAATAGTGAACTCGCTCGTATTTTACGGTGCCTTGAGTCATCTGGGTTCATTTGCTCCCATTTCTGATTGGTTGACCTAAATTTCGGTATAATATCTGACTGGCTAGAGTGAGTACTGTGGTTTTGGTTTAACGACACTCAATGGAAATCCGGTCTATTTTTGTCTTTTATGATTAGTCATTACAGGAGGATCTATCCGTTTAAACAACAGTTCACCAATACCGTCACCTGAGGGAAGAGTTGAAATCTTTTACGATGGTAAGTGGGGCACAATCTGCGATGACGCATGGGATATAAATGATGCTAACGTCTTCTGCAGGCAACTTGGCTTCGCTCGCGGCGCTCGACATGCATACAGCGGTGCCCACCATGGTCAAGGAGCTGATCCAATTTGGATGGATGACGTTGGATGCTCAGGGAGTGAGGCCCATATGCATGAATGCAGGCACCGTGGATGGGGCAGCGAAGACTGCACTCACAGCCAAGATGCCAGTGTGGAGTGCTCTTATGGATCTTCTGGCGTTCGTCTGGCGGACGGAGGTCTTCACTTTGGTCGTGTTGAAGTGTACGTCTACGGACAGTGGGGAACGGTGTGTGACAACGGCTGGGATATGAAAGAGGCGGACGTGGTTTGTCGTCAGTTGGGCTTTACCGGTGCAAGCTACCCTACTTACGACGCAGTATTTGGTCATACTTCTTCTGGCCGTATCTGGATGAATCATGTCCACTGTGGGGGAGGAGAGTCGTCGCTACTTAACTGTCCTCATGATGGATGGGGAAATAACCACTGCAACCATAAGGACGATGCAGGAGTGGTCTGTAGCATCTAGATGACTTGGAACGAAGCGGAAACTTTCTTTTCATATTCCTTTCTTTTTTTTCATGGGAATTTTCAAAAATTAGAAAATTAGATTTCGTTATGAGTGATGAAATTATAATTTCGTCACACTTAACCTGAGATGGCTCAACTTGAATCGCTGATTAAACATTTTCAACTCTATGATTTACAGGATAGAGACACATAATTTGCGTTAATATATTGATGACTTTACTTTTGTTTTATATCACAATTATTGGCGATTCCTCAGTCGTTGACTCTGTAGATGGCTTGATAACAGTAAAAGACTATCCAATGAGATGGTGGAGTAGTGGATTTCCTACAGTTTCTACTTTCTAACAGGTTTTTCATGTTTTAACTCCTTTTTTTTGTTTTTGGAAAATAATGAGATTTATCCATTTTTAAAAGAACATGATAGGGAAATAAGCGAAGTAGGCGAAACTTTAAATTGAAAATTGCCCCCGGAAAACAAAACCGTGCCGTGAGAATATCCTAAAATTACAGATTGCTAATGTCAATATTTCGGGGATTTACCGTAATTCTTAGCTCTTGTTTGTATCGTTGTTTGTTTTTTCCGTCTGTTTTGTTTCTTTTTGTCGTCCTCGTTGTTGTTTTATTATCATTTTTAAGTTCGGGATAATCAACTACTGTCTGATCCCGTCAGTTTTGTCTTGTAAGAATAGGAACTTCAAAATAATATTGGCTAGACAGTGTTTCTTTCTTTCTTTCTTTTTTTTTAATTCCTACCGGAAATAATAAATAATAAAATAAGAAATACTTGTTATAACTAACTAATAATATCGCTACGATAGCTTCAGATAAATTATCTTAAGAAGCACTTAAGCTTAAAACCGTCAGACGGCTTGATTTCCATGTGCATTAATTATATTTGTTGATTTACGTATACCATTCAGTTTTTACCAAGCTTCTACTTACACTTAGCAATTAGGTATGTCATTAGTAGCTTTCCGCTAAATGGCCATAGTGAAATCAATATATCTTACGTTTCCCTTTTCAAAAGTTTAAAGCTACAGTAGCCTACATCACATATGCAACAATTTTTTGTTTATCACCGATTATGAAAGTAAAAGCCGTTGTTTCAAGGAATTGACTTCGCGTTGTACAAGTCAATGAAACAAATCCGGAGTAAAAAGGTTTCAAGGTTACCATGGCAACGACAAAGACGACATCGATCACTTGTAAGTGTCGTTCTGCGAACCAATCTTCCCAATTTCCCGAGATCTGTTTAGTCTGCTTAGCTGACTAAGAACTGCTTTCAGCTGAATATGTTAAGTCAGTAAACCCCTTACAGATGTGGTGCACGCATGATTTCACCAGGTTCGCATCAGCAGCACCACCAATAAATTTTGAAGAGAACAACTAAGAATGTAACCAACTTTCAGGGCTTTTGCTCGTTGCTGTTGCCGTTGAAGTTGCCATTCGGTGGCTTGCTTAATATCTTAATACCGTGTTAATACAACTAACTTGGGAATAACCGCTGTAAAAAAAGTAGTTACTTAGCCGTAAAGTAATAAAGAAAGCGGTTGGTGTGTTTATTATTTCTTGGTACGTGTCTTGTTTACTCGAACTCCTTACTGCAACAAATGAACCCGCAAGACCGAAAATTAAATACACCTTCGATTTTCTGCTTTAGCCTCGCGTTTCGTGCTTTGCTTTGCTAATCCCTTGTTTTGAGTGTCACACATGGCTGGCAGTTAACGAACACCAGTGTAGAAATAACTTTAATCTCAGTCGTTGTCGCAAACAGAGGATTGTCATCCTTTAGCGAAAAGTTTGATTTCGACCTCGCGGATTTAAAGTACTACTATTAAGTGAGTCAAAATGGCACACACTGAATGATAATCAGTAACAATTGACTTTATTTGATTGCTAAAAAGTGCGACTGACTCACAAAACAATCAATCAAATCCTTGAGTACGCGTGGCCCTTTTCACTTCAAACCGTGTCCGTTTGTCACTCCTGCGACGTTTCGCCGAAAAGACCCCTTCAAAGCCGATTGCCAATATTAAGAATTAATACGATTATCACAGTTTTATTTTCAGTAGTTGCTCATGCAACAATTCAGTCATTAAAAAAAAAAAAAAAAAAAAAAGAAGAAGAAGAAGAAGAAGACGAAGAAGAAGAAGAAGAAGAAGAAGAAGAAGAGGAAGAGGAAGAGGAAGCACAACCTGGATACTCGCTGTAAGAAAATAATCACTTTACTCAAGACCACCAGAGGCTACTGTGACTATAAATTGCGGCTCTCTATAAATCTATGCCTGTTTTGTCCTATTAGATGAAGCATCATTTTGCCCGTGTCAAATTAAGCTGATCTGTCTGAGCGGTTAAAAAACAAGCTACAAGGTCAAACATGCTTCCTTTCCGATTGTCCTATGTCAGAACAACGTAGCAAAATAGATCTAACCGATTTTCCAAAAACATGCCCGCTATTTTGGTGCAGTCTTTAACACGGTTTTCATAAATTCAGACATATATTGGCACAGAATGTCCTAAACTGCTCAGGGAATTACCTAGTTTGACTCTAAATGGTTTGGAAAGATCGACAGAAATTAGACACGCTCGTTTTTCGACCTTTCTGGGTCATGCAGTCTTGTTCCCTTGAAATGTATGTCTGGATTTATGAAAACGGTGTTAAAGACTGAATCAAGTGTTTTTTGATTTATTTCTTTTTCTCATTTTTTTTTTTTCTGCTTTCGTTATGACAGCAGCTTGCAAATCTTACTTAGCATGAATTGTAGAAACTTCTTGCCGCATGTTTCATTTATTTAGGTATTTTTTTCATTATTTATCGACCACCCCCCCCCCCCCAAACCCCTTTTCAATTTGCGTGAAGTTTAGCCCAGGCTACACTCGTCTGAATTCAGTTCGCGCGGTGACTCTGACAAGGAGCGACCGATTAGCGTTCTGTATTTGCTGTCTAAAGGAAGTCTGCCCGAGGACATCACTAAGTCCAATGAAGGCCCAAGTCTAACGATTTGCTAGTAAGCGTCGTCCATTATCGTATGTGAGGCGGGCCTGAGGAGATGTGTAAACTGTACGGGTCACATTTAGTCCCGTAACAGTAGGCCGTTTGCCCTGTGGCGATAATGTTGTGCTTGCTTTAGACAGCAAAAATCTTCAGCCCCATCGATTTAGGGCTTAGACGTTCAATGGACTAGACATTTCTAGCTGCTGTTGGCGTCATTTGCTCTGAGCTTTGATGTAGCTACAGAAAAAAAAAAAGTCTGTTGAAATCTGGATGTGCCATTCCGCGCTCGACAAAATTGAAGTACATCCGAGACATTGCTATTTGCGAGCAAAACATGGCCACGAGGAGATAGAAGAACATGAGTTCAAACGCTGATCGTGAGTAGAATTTCCTTGTTTTATCAATTTTAGGCGTTCTCGGCTTAGCTAACAATCAGAATTGTCTGTGATTCGCTAGCGCGGAAGAAATTTATTTGCGTGGCTTCCGCGCGATAATCGACGTAGCGACAACATGTTGAGTGTTCGCTTACTGCTAACTATGGCCTAGTTTGTTTGCAGTTCGATCGATTCTCGATGTAGGAAGCTCTTGTTCAGTCCATTTAGGACGATGCAGGCCCTTAGAAAGCGATAGATTAGCTCTCCGCCGCGGTTTTGATATCTGTACGTTCATGTTGATCTAGACTCCAATTTCATGTTGAAAGCACTCTTAATTAAATTGTACAATTAATGATTCAACGAAAAGACGGTGAATTTAGTCTTCCTGGCCTCAAAAGGCATACAGGAGAGTTATTTGCTGTTATTTGAGCTACGATAAGCCTCGTGGAAAGCTAGCTCTAGGACAGAATTGTATCAAGGTTATCAGTGACAAGTTTGGCTATGTTTTTGCGAATCCGGTCAAATATTGAAATGAAACGTCACGTAACGGCTACGTTTTGGCTGAAATATAGAGGTAAATAACCGATTCCACTGCTTACCATGCTCTTGTTAGCATGATTGGCTAATTTAACCCACAGTAAAGACATAGTGAAGTCATTTAGGTGAAATCGCAGAGGTTAAGCCTCTCTAAATTAGTGCCGCCGCGGCGAATCAAATGATCAATTTAAGCTCTAATTTAGCTTTGTTTGGCTCGTTCGACTCATTTGCAGCGACTTCAAAGGCTTGTATAGGCATGGTATGGACTCTATTAAGAGTACACGAGGTAGATAGCACTCTCGGTACGACATGGCCATATTTATGTACATTTATTATAATCAATTATTATATGGCTTTGGCTTGTGGCCGATATAACGGGCGCTCTGATTGGCTAAGAGCGAGATCTGAGCGGTCATTATGTAGCCGTAATGCCCACGGGTCGATTACGGATTATGCAAATTAGGAAGAGCCCGGTTCTGAAAATTCAAGCGCATTGAAACGATGAAAGCCTATTAAAAACGGTGAAAGAAAGTAAATTTAATTCCGATTAGCTAAAAGTTTAGAGATTTTTCCTTTATAAAATTTATATAGAAGTCGTTTTTGACTTATCAGCCGGTAACCTTGCCGGGCACTAGTGAAAAACAATCAAAGTTTGCCGAAATCGCTCAGGGAAAAACACCATCGGCAGATCTGCTATGCATCCTGAGCAGAACACCACGAAGAAACTTATAAGTTATCATCTTAGTCACAACAATTACCGAAGTATTGAACTCCGTCGTCACAGTTCTCATCAAATAGATTCCCTCGCTTTAACACAAGCAAGTGTAAATCAGCTTCCAGGATCATCAGATGTACGCAATCGGGCGGTTTCTGTCGGTAGCAGTGTTTCTGATAACTGCAGGAAGTTTTAGACATTCAGAAGGCTTGAAAAGTTCATCTGTAAATCCCAGAATGAAGAAGGCGAAGATATGTTGTCGAAAGCGAATATGAAGATCGAGTTATTCTGAGCAGTGCATTCTGTAGCATTAGTATTTTCTTTCACCGAAAGACCTTTTGTTTCGACTATTTTGAAGCACTTTCTGTCTTTTCTTATGCGTTGACGTTTCGCCACTAAAGTCGGAAAAACTCCCCCATCAAGTTGTGGCACCACGATACTAAAATACCTTTTTGAGGCTGGGACAATCATTTTTCCCGTAAAAAAATGCGTACTTGTAACGGAAGACGTAATACAGTGGTGAAGTTCACTAACTGCATAGTTTTGCCCTGGGTTTGAGACGATGAACGAAACGGTAAACGCGCGCATCGCCGGATGTAAATTGACGACTTCCACTCAAATAATATTTTTCTTTTCTTTAATTCATAAGCCATATAATAAACAACTTAATAACCTCGACTGTTCGGTCGTTACGGGAAAATCTCAAACCTCGGCCTACCGTATTGACCTCACTATCGCTCGGTCAATACGGCAAGGCCTCAGTTTGAGATTTTCCCGTAACGACCTCACTCTCGGTTATTAAGTAGTTAGTAATTTCTTGCCCCCGGGAAAGCCCCCATAAATATCACAGGAGTGGTCGTCGTCAGAAATTTCGATGAAGAACCCCAATAATCGCGTTTTGCGTGCGTAAGCTCAATCGATTAATCTCTAGAAATTGGAAACAGACAGCAACTACAACTGCAACAAAAGCGAAAGCAACAACAGAAGCAGAAACAGGAACAGCAACCTCAACAACCAAAACAATAAGAACAACAGCAACAATAGTGACAAGAAGAACAACCACAAGGGCAACAGCAACAAACAAGACAACTGAAGAAAATTCTCAAGAGATTTTTTTTTTTTCACCGTCAGTTTTAAATTTTAACATTATGTTCGGCACAATCTATAAACGAACCTAACAAGTACATTAACAATAACAATAAAACAACAACAGCAACAACAAAAACAACAACAACAACAACAACAAAGCATCTCAAACGACAACAACAAGCAAAGAACAACAAAATAAACTCTTTTATATCCAACTAAACTACACTGCATCCCACAAAGATGTCTGATTCCCTTTTAAAAAATGTTTCTCCTGAAATATTTTTTGTAGGTTAAAGCAGCTTTTACACGGACTTACAACAAGGAAAGTTACAAGACACCTTACGCCATTCGCGCAGCAGCGAAGAAAGGAAGGAGAGGCAGGGTGGGCAGAGGACAGCCAGATGATGGTGAATCTTCTACATACCGATGTGCTTGATTTCAGAAACCCCGAGTCAAACTAACAAATAGAGACCGTTTTGTCTTGACAACAAAGTGATAAACGGCTAAGTTGCACTTTGCAGGCATCAGTGAGTTTCTCTGACAGAACATAACTAAGAACTAAACGCTGGTAAAGGAAAAAAGACAAACGCATTCATTATAAAAAGTTTGTGTCACAGTAGTTAAACAAAATGAGAATAATTCTGAAGTAACATGTGCATCAGCACAGTTATTATTTTGGATATTTATCTGCTGTTGTGTTCGTTTTGGTATGGGAACTGGGTGTGGTGGCTAATACGGAAATGAGCTACACTAAAAAAAGGTCTTGCCAATAACAAATGACCCTCACTCGCTCATCTTCTTTGTCCCAGCTTGGAGGTACATGTAAGGGCATAAAAAACCAACAAATTAATACGGGTGATAACCATCCTAACTGCCCACAAATCAGTAAGAGAAATTTTTGACACCAAAACATAAAGAATGGGTAATCTACAGGTGTTTCCACCAAAGGAACAAAACAAAAAATATTTAGAATTGCTGCCACAGAAAACTTTGTCACCAGCAAAACATTAAGAGTAATTTTTGATGCCTAAAAATAAATGCGGGTAACCTATCTCCGCCAAAGTATCAAAATGGGTAATCTTACCGCCAAACTCTCAATAATGGTAATCTTTATTCCCAAACAATCAATAATCATAATCTTAACTACCAACAAATGGTAGCCTTTACCAACAACAGATCCATAAGTGTAATCTTCAAAATCAGCAAATAAATAATGGTAATCTTCACCACCAAAACGTAAATAAAGGTACTCTTAACCACCAACCAATCAATAAGGGAAATCTTTACCACCAACCGATCAATAAGGGTGATGTTTACCACTAACTGATCATTAAGAGTAATCTTTACTACCGACGGATCAATAAGGGTAATATTTACCACCAACCTATCTATAAGGGTAATATTTACCACCTACCGATCGATAAGGGTAATCTTTTCCAGCAACAGATCAATAAGGGTCATCTTTATCACCAGCTGATCAGTAAGGGTAATCCTTACCACTAACAGATCAATAAGGGTAATCTTTACCACCGACCGATGAATAAGGGTAATCTTTACCACCAAGAGATCAATTAGGGTAATCTCTACCACCAAGACATCAATAAAGATAATCTTTACCGCCGAATGATTAATAAGGGTAATCTTTACCACCGACCTATCAATAAGGGTAATTTTTACCAGCAACCGATGTGGAAGGGTAATCTTTACCAGCAAGCGATCTATAAGGGTAATCTTTCTCAGCAACTGATCAATAAGGGTAATTTTTATCAGCAACCGATCTATAAGGGTAATCTTTACCATCAACTGATCAATAAGGGTATTTTTTACCACCACCCGATCAAATAGGGTAATCTTCACCACCAACCGATCAATAAGGGTAATCTTTACTAGAAGCCGATCAATAAGGATACTCTCTAGCACCAACCGATCAATAAAGGTAATCTTTAACAGCAAACGATCAGTAAGGGTAGTCTCTTCAGTAAATGGATAGCTGACTGCGAATATTACGAAAACTTGATAACATAAGATAAGTCATATTCTGTCTTTCTATTACACGAAAAAAACTAAACTTCAGACCGTCCAAGTTAAGCTTCTTCACAGAAAAATTGCAAGGAATGATTATCTCTGTAAAATAGGCATCTCTTTAACAGACGTATACTTTCTGTCAACAAAACACAGAAAGCCTGATCCATCTCTTCTGGGACTGTGAAGTCGTTCAAACCTTCTGGCAAAACATCCAACATTGGTTGATACAGCATCAGATAAAGCCACAGAACTTTTCTTTGACCCTACCAACCTGCCTGGGACTAGTTGATAGTACAGAGGATATACTTCTACACCATGCACTTCTAATTGGGAGATATCACATTTATTCATGGAAAATAAAGAAAATTCTCCCGAATTTACAAGTATTTTCACATACTTTCCTTAAGTGCCTAGAAATCGAAAAATGTTATGCTTGGAAGACAAACACTGTTAAGAGGGACAAATTGAAATGGAATCTATTCAAATGAACTGTGACTTCAATCCACCCTTTTTAGCAGCTCCCCTTTTGCTAGTCAATTTTCTTTCTGAATTTAATCTTTATTTTTCCAAAACCTTACACCAGGACTGGCGGCCTCCTTTGTAGTTTTTGTCCTTTTTTTCTTTTCCCTTTTCTCTGTTGTTTCTTATCTTGTACGCGCTTTTTATAATGAGGATGCTTCCCCAATTATAGACATAACATTTCAAATCAACTAAAAACAAACTCATTAAGTAGTTAAGAAATATAGGGAAGTGTGCACTAGTATTATGTAGTAACGTGTGGTACCTAGTAGGAAAAAAAAAAAAAAAACAATGGTAATAAATAGTATTATCTTTTGGTAGAAATATAAGCAACGTGAAATTATGAACGTTTTTTTTTTAAGCAAAGCGAAGGCGTTATTGTAAAAACTATAAAAGGGATTAATCCTGCCTAAATAATATCATATACAATAGGGGGAGGGGAAAAAGTACCAGAATGTAAGTGGTGTAAGCATAACCAAGTAAGCAGTAGATAAATATTGTACTGTAACTGCGGTGTAAGCACTGTAAAGTAAGGAATGTAACACAATTGTATGATGGATGTTTCGTGTAACTATTACATGTGTAGGGAATGTAAGCATTGTATTGTAAGTATTTTGCATTGTAGGTTTTTCTTTTCGGCCGGGGGTGGTGGGGGGGGGGGGGGGGGTCTGGTAGTGTGGAAATAAATTAAAAAAAAAAATCTTTACCATCAGCCGATCAATAAGGCTATCCTTTACCACCAACTGATCAGTAAGGGTAATCTTTACCTCCGACCGATCAATAAGCGTACTCTTTACCACCAACCGATCTTAAGGGTAATCTTTATTACCAACCAAACAGTAAGGGTAATCTTCACCACCAACCGATAAATAACGATAATCTTTACCACTCACCGATCAATAGGGGTAATCTCTACCACCAACCGATCTTAAGGGTAATCTTTACGAACAACTGATCAGTAAGGGTAATCTTTACCACCATTTTCCGAGCTGATACCAGTTTATTTTTGTTGAATTTAATTTGTGAAAATTTAATTTTACATATTTTTCATATAATTATTATACTTTTTCGATGTTGCGGGATGTTACGGAATATTCCATGTTCCTGGTTTTATCGACTCCGTAGGCAAGTGACATTTGAGCCAACTATTGTAAAAGAGAAAGGGCTAATTGATTTAAGTTGTCTACACATGTATCAGTTATTACAGTCAATGCGCTTCGAAATGTATTTACTTGTGATACTTCACTTTGACTCTGCCCTAGGGGAGAGGGGGGGGGGGGGGCGGATGTTGCTCCCTTATATCGGCTATATAGGTATGTCCAGCGTCAGACACAACGGGAACATGTTTTTAAGACACTTTAGTCAGAAGTAGAGTATCGATTTTGGTCATTTTGGTCTCAAACTAGGTATGGTTTTTGCACTCTAGTCTTGAATTAGGTATGTTTCTAAGAGGAAGCTACTTGTGTCATCAATATCGATAAGACCAGCAAATAAAGCCATTCACAATACCTTTAACATGATTCTGAACTACAGAACTACGGCAGGTCTGAAACAGGGTATTAATTTAGGGGTCAGGCCATGAATAGGTTAGAAAAATCGCAGACTTTGGTCTTAAATGGGGTAAGTGCTTTGGGAAGCGGGCCGCACAGCCCCGCCAAATTTTTCAGAAATTCAAAGTATTAAGTGTGAGGCTAAATAAAGCTAATAGGCCAAAGCATTTGACGCATAATTTTTCCATTTCTGTGCCGGGTAGTCCTTGATTCGCATGGATGCGGCACTCTACGTTTCGTTGTCAGTGACGCAGTATATTTTTCTTTTCAAAAAGGACGCCTCATGTGTGACGACAGTTGTGCAATTATACCTCCACTTTCGCTTGAATATTATGAAGCTAAAATATCGGTGTTTTCATGGAAACCAGCTCTTGAAATGCCGCGGTATGTCGAAATACAGATTTTCTTATTTTTAAAAGCGCGCTCTACTGAAGAAGTAAAGGTACTGGAATTGTGGCGGAAACTTCGAGAAATACAACTTAATCTGGAAAATGTCGACACCTACAATATGAAGAAAAACCTCATAAAAAGCCGTATTGTGCCTATTTTGCAATATGCCCACGTTAATTAAATTACAATATAATGAATTAGTTACTTTCCACAATATATCGTACCTGTAGTATCGTCCAAACGCACCAAGTGCGTGTTCTTTTCCCGTAAACAGCCACAGAATAGGGGCGGGATTGTTATTCCTGACAAGTGTTCTGATTGACCAAAATAATGTCGCCGTAGTTGTGATCTTTATCACATTTAAATCAAACACGGAAACAGATATCTTCGTTTTTCTAGAATACATCGTTTCAGTAAGACTTAGGAACATTTAAGTCGCCAATCATTTCTACCTGCATGACACTTTAATTTCCTTTTCTTTCCGTGTCACGAAATAAAATTTAGTTTGAAGAAGTTATTTTTGCTGAACATGTTTACCTTGTGAATTACAAGCGTTTACCCTGATAACATTCATACTCAGTATGTCAATAAATCACTCTGAAACGAAAAACAGTACCGTTTCTTTGTTGAACTAAACAAAACTAACTGCTTCCATCGGTTTAAAATAACCCATTGGTTAAAAAAAATAAATATATTTCTTTTTCACTATCACTATCAAGTCCAGTTCGCAGTTTTCTTGTCTAAGATAATACCGAGAAACGAGAGTTTCACTGAAATGTTGCAAATGACACATTTTGTTTTTGGCTGAAATTTTTTTGTGCCGTATTTACATTAACAATTACGAACTTTACTCTGATTGGATATTACAAATCACTATGTAAATAGTTCACCCCTGAACTGAAAACAATACCTTTTCGCTTCTGAGAAAACGAAACAAAAAGCTAGGTACAGTGAAACCTCGATATAACGAAGGGCCAAGGGACTGGCAAAATATATTGGTAGTAGAAAACGAGTTACTTTATAGACCCTATTCATAAATGGCTGCCAATTTAAAATTCTTTTGTATGTATTTAAATTAGTCCAACTAGCTTCGTTTAAAAGTAAAAATTCTTTTGAATTATCAACTCAAAAACGAGGTTAGTTGGGCTAATTTTAATACTTACAAAATAATTTTTAATTGGGAGCCATTTATGAATAGGTTCTATTCGATTTCAGCATTTGTACGTGGCATAAAATGAAATTCAAGGCAATAAAGCTTTAGGTAAACGACTTACGTAAAAACCTACCTCTTGACGTTCAAAACGTGAGTCAAAAAGCTCAATCGTGACTTCTGGATCCGGTCACCTGACCCCTAGCGGTTCACCGCTCGCGGGAAACGTGGATCTAAAGTCTCTTACGTCTTCGGACAAATATTCGAGCACATCTTTGCGCCAAACAGAGGCTATTCTTTGTATATGCAAATGGTCCCGCCTATATAACATGACGTGTGCAGTTGCATTTGTTTCTTCGAGTCTAACTGTGAGTTTGTTAAAATTTCTGGCAGTCAAGGGTAGAAACTAGCCAGGAACTTCCAAAATTGTCCCTTCGCATTGACCTTTGAGCCAGAAAGCCAGCAAGCAAAGTGTAACTGAACTCGGATGAAATAACGCGCGTAATTAGTACCAGTACAGGCATAAATGAGATAGGACTGGCCCATCATACCCCTTTTGACAGCACGGCGTGTTTTTCAAACATTGCTTGGTAGGGAAAATTCAGAGAAACTTTCAAAAGATATTCCGGCAAGTATTATTTATAAGGAATTACCTTAAACAGCTTGCATTATTTTAGCATCCAAGCGATGAAGCACTTTATTTCCTCAATTGCGCACACTTATAACTCGACACCTAGTATCTAATATTCTGCTACACGTATGTAGCTGTATAATATTATTAATGGCATCTATAACAAAATTCTCGATCGTGATTGGTTCTTCGCGCGCCTATTTGTCATGTAATCGGCGCGCGATCACGTGGGTGTCCAATTACAGGTATCAAATTTGAACCTCGTATTGTACAATTCAGGGAGTAATCGTGCTCATAATTTCAAATCGGCCTCGCTCTTCGCCCTCGTCCGATTTTGACATTACTCGCGCGATTACTCCCTGGATTGTACTCCACTCGGTCAAATTGCTATTACTTATAATCCTTCAAGTGTTTTCACTCGGTCGCGATTTGTCTAAATCCGTCTCGTTATCGAATATTCTCCAACTAAAACTGAGGAATCTCCGACTGATATTCACCAATTTTCAAAACCGCGGGCGTTGCGAAAAATATTTGAAGGAAAATAAACACAATAGCCTCCACTTGACTTTGAAAATATGCTCGGATACTTGTCCTTGGACGTCATTATCTTTTTCTCCCAGCTCACAGTTTTCCTTGAGCTACACTCTCGGAAAACTGTTCGCTTCTCGGAACCGGAACAGACAATGTCCGCGGAAAAGTTTCCGAATATATTTTGGCGCCAGATGGAGGCTATTGTTTATACAGCTGTACAAATTTGAAACGGATTGTATTTCCTTTGCGAGAACCGAATATAAAGAAGCGATAAAACTAAAACTGAGTTATCTGTTAGACTCGTTTCACGGGGTGCTAACACTGTGTGTTATTTATATTCATTCTGCGCATTTTTACTTCTTATGAATGGAGTTGGATGATAAAAACTGTATATTAGCGCCACTAAAGGTATTGAACATTTTTCCTGAGGGACAATATTCATTAAAGAAGGAGGACAGACAAGGGTGTTAGAAATATCTTAACGTGCTATTGAAAGACAAAACAGTTCTACGTGTTTGGTATGAGTAGTTGTTCTATAAATTACTGAAATATCCTCCAGTTTTATTGAACATGTTCTTTTCGAGCTGAAGCGCTGTTTTTTTCCTTGTAGAATCTTGCGTGCACACTTAAGGAACATGTTGCTATTGCATCGTATGGTTAAGATAGATACGTTCAACGATCCGCTAGGGAAAATTGGGCGTATTCTTTTCGAGCTGAAGCGCTGTTTTCTTCCTTGTAGAATCTTGCGTGCGCACTTAAGGAACATGTTGCTATCGTATCGTATGGTTATAGACAGATACTTTCAACGATCTTCCAGAGAAAATTGAGCATGTTCTTTTTGGAGCTGAAGCGCTGTTTTCTTCCTTGTAGAATCTTGCGTGCGCACTTAAGGAACATAATGCTATCGTATCGTATGGTTATAGACAGATACTTTCAACGATCTTCCAGAGAAAATTGAGCATGTTCTTTTTGGAGCTGAAGCGCTGTTTTCTCCCTTGTAGAATCTTGCGTGCGCACTTAAGGAACATGTTGCTATCGTATCGTATGGTTATAGACAGATACTTTTAACGATCTTCCAGAGAAAATTGGGCATGTTCTTTTTGGAGCTGAAGCGCTGTTTTCTTCCTTGTAGAATCTTGCGTGCGCACTTAAGGAACATGTTGCTTTCGTATCGTACGGTTATAGACAGATACTTTCAACGATCCCCCAGAGAGAATAGAGTATGTTCTTTTCGAGCTGAAGCGCTGTTTTCTTCCTTGTAGAATCTTGCGTGCGCACTTAAGGAACATGCTGCTATCGTATCGTATGGCTATAGACAGATACTTTCAACGATCCGCCAGGGAGAATTGAAGGGGTGGCGAATGGTTCTTTAAAAACCCATGATTTCGCAAAATTTTCGCGGAAATTCGCGGGTCTCGCAGTCTCGTTTTTTAGCGGTTATGTGCGTCTCGCAGTCTCAATTTTTCTCACAAAGTTGTCTCGCAATCTCGATCAAGGCTAAGAAAGTCGTTAAGTACCGATTTGTTTATTTTTTATTTATAAAGTTAAATGACATCACGACATCTTAGAACTTGAACGTCTTGAGTTCGCATTTAAAACACTTAAAGTCTCGACCTCGCAATTGAAGAATTCAAAAGGTCTCGGGCTCGCAAAGAAAAACGCTAATCTCGTCGTCTCGCAGTCTCGCATTTACCATTCGCCACTCCTAATTGAGCATGTTCCTTCTGAGCTGAAGCGCTGTTTTCTTCCTAATAAAACCTTGCGTGCGCACTTAAGGAACATGTTGTTATGGTATCGTATCGTTATAGATAGATACGTTCAACGATCTAGCAGCCGTCTTTCTATTTAACAATTAGCTCGAGATTTCCATCACGTGATAGTTGATGAGGAGCAGCTCGGATCAACTATCAACCATACCAATCGAGAGCGAGTAATCTAATTGTTTCAGTATAAATCTACTAGTTAACTGATGAATTATCTAAATCCTTTTCGCAGACACTTCTAAAAAGCAAAGGAGTAACTGTCATTTTGTTGACAAGCGCACGATCATCCTCTCTTGTTGCAACAGAATGGATGGTGAGTAAAGTAGCCAAAGCAAAACAGCGTTTGCGATATAATTATAGAACCTAGTAGATTTATACGAAACTGAATGTATTGAAAATATCAAACCGTGCTATTTTTAACAGGTTATTTACAGAAAAGAAAAAAGATTTTCTTCGTGTTTCTGTTTGACTGCTAGCCTTCGTGTTTGACGATTAGACAGATGTTCTATCTAATTGTCTAAAGATCTTTCATGAAGTATTGATCACTTTCTTCTGTCGGTTGTGAGCAGAAGCGACCCTGAAGCGCTTTTACTTTCCGATATATAGATCCTTATACGCGCGCGCATAAGGAACAGGTTGCTATCGCACTCTTATAAATACATTCGACAGTTATGAGTCTTATTTCTGTATTAAACTGATAACAATATTAAACAGTGCTATTTCTAACCTGTAATTTAAAGAAAAAAAAGATAGTCTACGTTATTTTTTTGCACAGCTGTTCTGTCTAATTAATCAAGAATCTGCTACGGATATTTGATCGTGTTCTCTTGAAGCTGAAGCGCTATTTCCTCTCAGACGCTTGCGCGCGCACATATAAGGAACGGGTTGCTATCGCATCGTTATAGATACGTTTAACAGTCTAGAAAGATTTTGTACGTGTTTGGTTTGCATAGTTTCTGTATCCAACTATTGAAAGATCTTCAAGGAAGTAACGATCATGTTCTTCTGCAGTTTGCACGCAGAAGCGCTTTTATTTTTTTTTTAAAGACCGTTGTGTACCCATAAAACAACAGGTTATTATCTCATCCTTACTGGTAGCTAGATGCGTTCAAAAGTCTAGCGGTCTTTTTTTTCATATATTAACATATTAAGTAAAATCTCAAACATTGCTGTTTCCAACGAAGCAAGGCTGGTTTCTGCATTGTTGATTGTTAACGTTTAGTTAGTACGCAACTAATTTGTCGTTTTAGCTATGTTTGTTATTGCAGAGTCGCTCTTTGACCTCGAAAAAGTCCGGTACATGTATTTAGTTTGTTTTTTTTTTCGCTGAAACACTAAGCAATATGATTTCCTTGTACGAGCACACGCAGTGTTCAGTGGCAGGTGTTTGATATCCTGCTATCGTATTTCTACAACTATAAATATACCAGGTTTAACCGCTCCACGTTAGATTATTCACTCCAAGGGATAGTGATCACTTAGGAGTGAACATCGAGCCAAAATGTTCTCTGCAAGGGATAACGTGTTTCTGCTGGTTTGTTGCCTGATGCTCAGTGGTGTCGGAGGTAAGATAAATTTCTTTTTTTCTCTTGAAGAAAAGAAGTAGCGCCTCTTTTGTCTTAACGTTTTACTTGAGGACGAGTTGGAAAGAAATGCGCAAACAATTTACAGTCTGTATCAGTTATCACTGCTATCCTCGATTTTAATCTTCCTTGTTCGGAACCATTAATTTGGAAAGTGTTGGGTGATCAGTAAAACTAACTCTACCATTCGAACGATCTAGTATGATGTACATTTGACTATGTTCATCAAACGAAAGTGTTTGTTGGTATCACGTGACATCGCCTTTTCTATAACGTCACAAAATGTATTTTGTAAACTGGGAAGGTTGAGGAACACATTTAAAAACGTTTGTCTATCGAAATTTTTTAACAGTTTCTGTATTCCCTCTCTGTCTGTTATGATGGTATCTGTGATTAAGAAGTTATTAAGCTCCTTCTTAATTCACGTGACCTATTCCACTAATAGCGCGAGGGCTAGTAATCTCCGGCATGGTATCGATGCTTCAAAAGTAACAAGTTGCGGTAACCAAGTAAATTTTCACATGCCTTGAGGACGTTCAGTTTCGTTCGGATTCCAGGATATCAGAAGAATGAAGAAGCAAAAAAAGACAAGATGTTGTTCCTGCCTTTATCAAAGAAAATGCTCGCTATACGAGATTAGGGAAAGTTTCATAAGTTGGAGTTATTAGCCCTCGCCTGTACTATTTCCACGCGAGAAGAAGTCAATAACGAGAATTTTAGCAACAAAAGAGGTCATGTTATATAGACAAGTTGAGGGCCGCCTTTTTAAGTACCCACGCTTGCCTAAAGTGGACTGGCTATACAGACTAAGTCTGTAGCGATAGTCGGCGCGAAAAAATCTGTTAACAGCGTTTACTGTTAAAGCCTTTCAGTAAACAAATAGCTTGAGTAAGTGTTCAATTCTGACAGTAAATCAACTTTGTGTTAATTACTAGGTATTATCCGTAGTGCAATCTCCTGCGATGAGAGGTACTGATGAGTTATTAACTGTTTATTACAGAAATTGTATCTATGGAAGTAATAACTTTGCCCGACATTTTCTGCGACGATATTAAAACAAAGAGTTAATTAAAAGGACTCCAGCTTCAACATGTTACATGCACGACAAAGGGCGCAGATTATTACATCGCTCGTTTCCGAAAACAGTGGGGAGTGATATGAAGCTCATTTAGCAGGTGTGCTTCCCAAAAGTAAACAAGACTTTACAAGGACAGATCTACCTCAATTTGGTTTTATTTACAATCGCCCAAAGGACTTCTGCGAAAATAAAATTGATTCTCACTAAATGCAATTTTAAAATTAATTTTCGAAATCGAAATTAAGTCAAATTTGCTGTCATTTTGGTACACCATTTACTTTTCACCTCTCTCAGTTCTTGTCCGTAACAGAGGAATTCTGACTTAGAATAAGGAACATGTACATGTAAAATAAACTAGTTTAGTCAGACAGAATTTTCTTCGATTTTAGTAACAAATCTGGAAAAAAAAAAAAAAAAAAAAAAAAAAAGCGAGATAATGCAAGGACTGCACTATGGAAACACTTCTTTTCTCCGGAGTTATTCCAGCGATGTGTTGATCTAGTCGTGAGGGTAAA
This sequence comes from Orbicella faveolata, assembly GCF_042242905.1. Lineage (NCBI taxonomy): Eukaryota > Metazoa > Cnidaria > Anthozoa > Scleractinia > Merulinidae > Orbicella > Orbicella faveolata. The sequence goes on along the minus strand of NW_028301563.1, from coordinate 3,279,008 downwards.
GAAAGAAAACAAATTTATTTTAAAAAATGATTAAAAATATAGCAAAATAAGTCATAGGCACTGTTATTATCTTCTAAGCAAATTTCATAAAAAGAAGTTATTTGGTGAGGAGAGTAACAATACATTTATCGTCCTTAGATTAAAGAGACATAAACTGAGTCAAAATTAAATTACACAACTGCAGTGTATAAATGTTACTAAAGGTAAATAAACAACCGAAAGAGAGAAGATACTACAGAATATATATATATATTTTTTTCGTATAGTTTTTGGGAAGCAGGGCCAGGGATGGAGCAGTGGTGGGAGCGGCCGCCTCTCACCAATGTGGCCCGAATTCGATTCCGTCCCGGGCCATATGTGGGTTGAGTTTGTTGTTTGGTTCTCTCCTTACTCCGAGGGTTTTTCTCCGCGTCGGGTTCTCCAGTTTTCCACCCTTTACAAAAACCAACATCTCCAAATTCCAATTTGACTAGGATAAAGGACCCGCATGAAAACCGGGTAGGGCTGATGTGGCTTCCTCTCTAAATATTGTAATCTTGCACCATCACACAGAACTGTATTCAAGGTAAATATCTCACTAAAGACAGCATGATCAGACATAGTAGCAAATGAGTTGCGATGTTGCCTTAAATAAGATTACACTGGTTCTCGAATGGCTGCCATATCAATTTCTGAAGAATATAAATTTGCTAACTCAAAACATGCCTCAAGTAGGACTTCAAAAACATTCGCTTCGTTTAACATGTCTCACAAAATCTTTAAAGATTGCATAGTTAAGTTCAAGAAAACAGTCTACTGGACAAGAACACTTTCCTGGGTAAGTTAAGCAATAGGTTATGAAATGCTGACTTCGGTAGTTTGTGCCCGGTTGTGGCAGTTCGCCTCTAGCGGTGACATTATTTGTTTCTTTGGTACGAAGTGGTATATTCCAACTGATAATATGTGTTTGTTTATTAAAGATTAAAGCTTCCATGAGGAGTATGAGGAATTCTTCCTTTAAAAAATTAAATATTTCCCTTTGTATCTATAAATATCAACTGGGGAACATTGAAAATAAAATAAGCATCGCGGACTGGAATAAGCCTTCTCGCAAACACTATTTACACTGTCTCTTCTGGTAAACAGGAAAGCTCAATGTCAGCAAGAATGCACAAAGTCTTAAACATACACATAGCATAATTGTCGACTCATGGATTGAACTGTGAAAGTGTCGATAGAGTAAAAACTCTCGACGCTTAAAATATATTCAATTGCAAACCAACAAATATTTGAGGCAATTTTTGAAATGGCTAGTCTCGATGTTGTTTCCGTTATGGACGCCTTGAGTTGTGAATACACTGATTCAATGAATATCGTGTGTCAAAGTTGCTTTAAACTTTTTGTTTGGACTAAGCGTTAGACACGCAGGTTCAAATTGCTGAACTCGTTGGTTCATTTGGCACGTAGACCGAGTGAAAGTGGACTCGTTGCATGGTTCGATGCGACACACCGAACGATGATCAGCGAGCTCTATGCAATTTTCACAGTTCAATTCAATACACAAAGTCGAAACAACGAACAATTAAGGCTAATGCAACAAAACGACCTTCTGAAATGTCTCACCTTCTGTTCTTTTACTGAACACGTTGCTATGGTCGATCTAGAATCTAGAAAGCGAGTGATCCGAGTAAAATTACAGTAATATTACTCCTGTCAAACTTAGGTCATCACGCTTCCAAAATAGCTCCAGCAGTGACGTTTCGAGCATAAATAAAGGTTATTGATTAATTGATTGATTGATTGATTGATTGATTTATTGTCATTTTTGTCGATTTGCGTCGACGATGAAAAGGAACGCTGGGCAAACCTCACCGTGGCCTGCCACAGGCATCCCACGGAATTAGGGAACCTCTCGCCAGGTTGAGTCTTTTAAGGGACGTCAATGAGCCTCGCATTTTTCCTTGGGGTGTGGCTGCGGTAACACGAAGGCTATAAACTTTAATTCCTGTATGTCGAGACTGAGTTTTCATCGTGGATGATTTTTCACCTGAACTAAAAGCAAGGCTGAGCTTTCAGCATGAGGTTGAGTTTTCACCGGGATTTAGACCCTTGTAAAAGCGAAACTGAGGTTATATAGCATGGGTGGCGTTCCACAGGGATATGGATATAGGTGCTTGTAAAAGCGAGGTTGAGGTTTCAGGGAGGGAAAATTTCACCGTTTTTACTAAAAGCGAGGCTGTGGTTTTAGCGTGAGTGAGTCAGTTTTCACTGGAATTTAGTAGCTTGTGAAAGCGAGGCAGGGGTTTCAGGGTCGGCGAGTTTCTTTAGCCAGATTTAGACGACTGTAAAAGCGAAGCTGAGTTTCAGCGTGGGTGAGTTGGTTTTCACTGGAAGACGCCTGTAACTGAGGGAGGTTGAGGTTTAAGCCCGGGTGAATTTTCACCAAATATCCATATGAAAATGATTCCCGTTCAGCGAGGCGTGTTTCGTCTGTCGGATGACTAATGATGGAATTTATACGATTGTAAATCGAACATGAGTTTTCACAGGTTACCTGTTAGAATGATTAGTTTAGCGATCCTCATTTGGTAGATGTTTTCAGAGGTCTGCCAATCCCTTTGGGAGCAGTGAACATGTCAATGAATTACACTCAGTTGTGTTACACTGTGCAAATATAAGGGTTTGCATCGTGAATGTAACGATCGTTTATAACAGTCCGAATATGGAAAACACATTCAATGAGAACAACTTACGTGGACTCTTCTGTGCACTACTTATATTTCCCTGACGTCTGAAGGCCCTTTCAAAGCTATTCCAGTGAGTTTTTGCATAACTATTTTCCTCTCTTTGTTCAAGCGAATCTATTCACTGAACATAATCGCATCTCCTCCATTGGATTGTGCTTCCACTCTTCAACGGAAAACTACATTGAACTAGATTGTCAAATTGTCGTGAACTCTTTGGTAACATGTTTCGTCTTCTTGTGCGACATTATCAAACAAAATGAAACCACGGATCATTTGAACTATGTTGTCATTACTAAGGCTGTAAAACAGCGATAAAATAAATGTTCGTTGTTTTTAAGAATTTCGTGGCACTATGGCAACAGCTGCTCTGTTGATCTAGATGCATTTATTTATCTTAATTCTTTTGTGCAATGATTTTCTTCTACATGTACCAGGGTATACATTATTTTCTTTAGCAAAAAGTAAAATTGTTTCCGGTAACCAAAATAACTGTTAACCGCTTAGTGACTCTCTGAAAAACCTTTTTCTTCATGCCAAGGCAAATCACTTGAAATGGCACAATCGAAAACAATACTTTAACCGTTTGACTTTTTGCAAGCTGTTTTAGTCGCCTTACATCAAAGTTGTATAAGAATTCAGAGCTGAGTATTTTGTTCTGAGACAGGTTTTATCTTGAACAATTAACTTATTTGACCTGACCAGAATTCACAAATCACGTTAGTAGGCGTCTCCTTGATTTTGTAACGCATCCACAAGAGACGTGCCATTATGCTGGACTAGCTTTGACGAGAAGGCTTCTGATTAGCTCAGAAACATTGACACAAGATGACATCAGCTTGTGTTTGCGAACATTATGAGTTTAAGCTGGAAGACATTCCAACAGTGTTGTGGGAAGTAATTGGCGAAGGCGGAGAGGTCAACCGTATGATATGCATTGAATTAAATTACCCGTCAAAAAAGTGAATAAATTAGAAAAAAAAAATGTGCGCTATACGAAGAAGTTATTCCCAAATATGCTAAATAGTCGTTCGGTGAAAAGAAACCTAAACTTTTTACAAGCGTTAACAGAGATGTAAAACGAACTAAACATATTTCAGCGTTAAAGATACCGTATACTGGAATTAACCCCCACATCCCTGTATACCTAGTATATCTAAAACCCAGGCTGACCCTGTCTCTGGAATTAAGAGTAACAGGCACTAAAAAGTAGACGATTTAAACTTCTGAGAATTTGCAGAAGATCCGCCTCCAGCTTAACACTCGCTCCTCCCTTACGGAACACATTCTAACAACCAAATTAAAAAATATATACAGCAGTTTATTTGCCACAAACGAATAAACTGAACAAACAGACAAAAAAAGAATCTCAGTAATCGAATCGAGAGAAGCTCATCTGATATTCATGCTAAATTCGAAATGCGTCTATTTTTATCTTTCTTTTTTATTATTATTACTTTTTTTTATTACTATTACTGTCAAAGTTGATTTAAAGATTATCGGTGACTATTTACTTTGTCAATAGTTCATTGTCTTTGTGCGTCTGACTTACGCTGAAACACTTGAAACGCTGTATTTCCAAAAACACGCTCTGACACAATATTATCAACACAATCTTAAATACTGTAAAACACCTCGTCCAACAACAACATTCTTGACTGAAGAAACTCAAAATGAAACAGCCTAAAAAAATTTAAACTTTGGTCTGTTTCTTCTTCAGTTGGAAACTTCAAGTTTCCTTGCCTCAAATGCCAAGTACTCTTGCTTCGCTGATGTTCATGTTGAAACAATTGATTTAGTAATCAAAACTTTAGCCGCTTTCGTTTCGAACGAAATTGGGGAAAGCTACAGACTACATTTCAAAATAAGGAGGACTCGCTTTTCATTTTTGGTCCGTGTCACACTCAGATGCAATTTATTTTATGAGTGAGCTTTTACACCGAAATGCGGGACTTCGCTATTAACCATAAAGAAACGAAATATACATACTTTATCTCATACTCATTCCGGCGGCTGAGAGGATCCTAGACTTAGGACACAATGCAATGCTATGAAGTAGCAAATGAGAACCTTCTGACAACTTCCAGAAGATCCTCCCTTGGCTCAAATTCGTGCATTCCACAGTACATTTCCATAACCGAATTACCTATACTGATGCCTTGAAGCTTAATATAAGTCTAGTTAGTGCGGTGCTCAGAAAGACTATCAGCGCACATGCCTTGATCATGAAATGGTGGAAACTGCTGTTTAATTAATTTAACGGAACTCATCATACAATTCAATTCATCACACATTTATTGAAAATAATCGGGAAGTAACCAAACCGTGTAAGAATTTCGTATGGCAGCAGATTTTCAAAATAAATTTTCCATTTCCTCCGTGGGATTGTCAGCAGAATCTACAAAATACTGTGGCATTTTTTTCCGAGACAGAACACACCCCCAGAGTCGTCGGATACTAAGTGAATTTGTACCGAACTGATAACAATACAACTTATTTATATTATTTTATTGATTTCTATGGCAAATAAGAGGGCTAATGTTTTAAATTTTAACTCAGTTATTTAGAGTTTCTGACTTGCAAATTGCAATTGCATTGGTATTTGAAAGCCACACCTATTGCTCGATCGCGAAAAGTTCGTGCGTCAAAAGTTTGGAATACAAAGTAGAGTGAAGAAGGATTCTGAATAATTTATCAGTTTGGGGTTTTAGGGCGCCCTCTATCAGAAATATCTTGACTACCACGTATACATTTCATATAAAACCTTATATTCCATTCACTTAACTCTTTCAAAATGTTGGATAAACGCGAGGGCCTTATTGCCAACGTAAATCCTTTATCTTGCACAATTATGGACTCTCACTATAACAATGTAATGGCTAAGTAACCTCAAGTACCTTCGATTCGCTGAAGTTTACGGTGAATCCAACGATAAGCGAATATTTGATTTAGTAATCAAACCCTGAGTCCCTTTTATTTTGAATGAAAATTGGGGAAAACTGGAGACCTCACTGATTTTAAAACAAGAAAGTCTCTCTATTTTTGCCCTCGACACATTGAGGGGCGATTTGTTTTGTCAGTGAATGAGAGCAAGATAAGCCATAAAGAAAAGCGCTAAGAAGCGATTGAGCTTATGCGTTCCCAGGATCATGAGTTAGTTTAGTCAAGAGGAGCTCTTTTCTAGGCCACCCAATTGCAAGAAAGTTTTCATTTTTCTGTACTACTTTCCGTGGAAGTAAGTAATTTGGTGAATGAATTCAAATGTTGCAAAAAGGATTAACGATTAGTCACAAATTTTGCCAACAGAGGAAATCTCCTTTCCTTGACTGAATATCCTTTGAATTTGAAGTTGAAGATTTCAACTCACAACAGGACACAGGTATCCTAAACCATCTTGATAGCCAGTTCACAAGTAAATTTACTCAGCACAGTGGAGATCATTCCGATTTCCGCGAGACAAGAAATGACTGATTTGAGGTCATCTACCCTGTCGCACTGTGTAACATGCCAGATTTAAATCACTTGTCAGCACAAAAGGAAAATAAGCATGAGACAGATCATGAGTTGATGCACGACCTTGCGCGAAAGTGACATCAGTCGCATTTCTTTGCTCACTTGCCCGTTATTGTACATCCTGAAGCAATTGTTGCACATACCTACGTTAAACTGTGTGAGATGCTTTCGAGTATACTGCATGGCTCTTGCTTAGAGAAATAAAACTCGCTTACGCTTTCCTCAAATCAAACCTTTGCCCCAGTCAAAAGAATTTTAAGCTGTGACTTTGATATCCCATGTTTTTCTTTGTTCCGAGTGAAATTCAGGTGATCTAAGTTTTATTAATTTTATTTTACTTGCTGTTCTGAACGGCTTAGACCGCTTAGATGTTAACCATTCGATCACAATTGTTTTTGAGCGGATTATGATGAAGACATATTTTGACACCCCGAAGTAAATGTAGCGCAATTTTTCTGCGAAATCAAACGCAGTTTAATTTGAAGCTTGAACTTTTAATCGCCACAATGAAGATCAGTCTAATTTCATAAATGATTTCCCATTGGTTTGACTGATTAAATCCCGTTTTTTTAAACTGTTTCTCAGGTGCCCAGTGGGGTAAAGTTCATATTCCACAGAAGGGAAACAGTGGCCTCTATTGCGAAGATGTGTCCTTCAGCAAGAGTTTTACCAAAGGATCACCTGTGCGAGTGTATATCTCAGCCAATCACGGAGAAATTCCGTCGAAAGTCCACGATACGTCTTTTATTTGGGTGGAAGACGTGACAACAAGCGGTTTCAAGGCCTGTCTGGTGCTAGGTGGCCAAGGTAACGGAGGTAACACCAGCATCGATTGGTTTGCTTTCCAAGGTTCCCAATCAGGAGTTTACGATGGATCGGCTAGTTTTAGCTTATTTACGACTGGAACGCAATGCAAAAAAGTGATTTTTCCCAAGGTAAGAGTAAAAAAACTTGGCTGCTTCGTAAAGAAAAAGAGTTGTTTTCGTCTGACTGCATGTATCCAAACTAAAATTAAAGGGTTGCCAAAATTGTAAAGGCCGCATCGGTTTGGGCAAAATAGAATACCTTAGCTTTCTTGTTTTTATTGGACTTCGACGCATTTGTGATATTGAGACCACTCATCATTTTTTACATCATATTGTCAAGTTTTCTCAGGCATCGAAGATATGCTCGACACGAATATCCCAAACTAGGACAATGGGAGCAATTTCCTAACAGCACCTTGTTACGAATGCAATTGTTAATTTCGCCAATGACGGTTCGGTTAAATATTTCTGGCAATTCATTTCCATTCCCTGCAAGGTTACTACTTAAACTTTGTTGATTATCAAGCTGTTTCCAGGAGAACAAGTGCTAACTGGTTTTCATATTGTATTTAGATGCATAATTTTTCATTTCACCCATTAGGCCTTTTCGACGATTCCTACAGTTCAGGTCACTGTCCAGCATGGAACCAAAAAACAAAAACAGGATGCCATGCATGTTTGGATGGAAAATGTTACCATGAGCCAGTTTGAGGTTTGCTTGCAAGAGTCAAGGGCATTAGATGGCGGGCACAACAAAATTGTAGTGGTAAGTGATTAATTCATGAAAATGATTTCATTACTAATGTTCATTGAATAGGAACTTGCGCGTTAAGACCCATTTCATTTGATTTTTCAACTAATCATATGCGAGAAATTTCAGAGACGTTATTGAGGTAAGGTCTTTATCTTAATTTAATCCTTAGAACTGGTTGGCGTACGAGAATTATTCATCCTCGTGGGCAGCTAAAGAGTCACATAAGCTTGTGTTTCTCAAGAGCGAGGTACCAGCTGCAGAAAATAATTATGCTTTGTGTATGGTAAGTGTATTTTGTTTAATATCAATAACTTTGGAGTTCATGTTGAAAATTAGAGTGGACTAACAAAGCTATAAAAAGGCGACAAGTCGATAACATTACAGATAATAATTATCGTTTAAGAAGAAGATAAAATTATAGTTCCAGGTAATCACAATATATACAGCCTTTACTACTGGAAAGATCTTCAATGTTTCAGAAGCCTCAACGTGAATTTATGGCACCAGTTTCTTTTGCAAATGGCGGAGCACAATCGCTTTATGTTTGTAATTAGTTGTCCATTTCATTTCCATATGCTTTTAATAATGAATACAACAACAAGCCTTATTTACATTCTGAGACATCTGGGTATACATCAGGCAGAATCAGAACACATCTTAATCGTAAATTTCTACTTCTTTTGTAGACTATCAAGTTTAAAGAGCCATTTTTTAAGCCGCCCGTGGTACTTGCAACAGTCCTCAATGGAGACAGTAACAGTGCCAACATAGCTTGCTCTCACAAAGGTCCTCTAGCAAATTGGCTGGAGGTACAGTTTCTTCATACACTTAAAGAAACAGTAGAAAACCATTTTAACGTATGTCACGGACAACTAGATTAACACCTCATTGAAGTTTCAACTTTTATACAATATTGTAGATAGTTGCATGGTTTGTTCCTAAATACTGATGGAATATGAAATCTCATTTTCCCCCACGCATATTCATATTTGTCCAAACATCATTCTGGCGTCTCTGCTGTATCTTTTAAAAATTGTTTTGTTCCTTCGCAGGTAGTGAACAAAACCCACAGCCGAGTTTGCATCAAGGACAGCGCGGGGTACAATGGCCAGAGAACGGATGTTATCGTCAACTTTCTGGTAATCGGAGGTAACTACGGAAACGTGCATTTTCCTTCTTGGAGTAAAAAGTGTTATTATCTGAACCACCCTCACCCCGTGTTATTATATCTGAACCACCCTCGCCCCATACCAACGGATGTTGATGTGTAGAAACTTAAATAATACCAGTGGTGGATCCAGACCTTGAACTAAGGGGCAGGGGGGGGGGGGGTATTTTGCTTCTCATGCCGGCTTTTCTTCCTTCTGTGATTTCTTCTCAGTTCCTACCCAAGTTAAGGGGAGAGGGGCACCCGGGCCCTTCCCTTAGATCCGCCACTGAATACATAGCACTGTTGTCATATTACCACAATCTGTAATCTCTCCGCATACGTCAGAAAACCTTTTTTGTTTTGTTTTGTTTTTGTTTCTTGTTCTTTCAGAAAACCTAACACTATTTTTGTCCATCCCGAGGTTAATCTATTCAGCATTCTTTTACATCATTATATTAGATGTTTCTACAAGTCAGCATTGATCAGTTTAGCACCTCCCACCTGGCGACAGGAACAAAGACACAGTTCTGTTCTGTTTTGATCCAATATATAGCTCTATATAAATTTTTTCTTTCTTTTTTTTTTTTTTAAGGCACCAACAACAGCAACCAAAAGGAAAAACAAATTGTGCATCCATTCATCGTTGTACTCATTCATGTCGTCAATCCTTTCCTAGTGTATGAAAGAACCGTAATCCCTTGAGCTAATTATTTTATTTCTTCTGTATTTTCAGACCTTGATCCATGTAGGGATATTATCTGCACATACCACAGTTTCTGCAAAGCCTATACTCCTACCATGCATGACTGCATTTGTGAAGAAAATTGCCCGTCATACGAAGAGCAAGTATGCGGCTCTAACGGCCTCACTTTTGATAACCTGTGTTTGCTGCAAAAAGACATATGTACACGACGTGCAAATTACACCAAGTACCATCCTGGAAGCTGCACAGGTAATGGGAACTATTTTGTTTTCTTGTTATGTGTTTGGAAGCTTGTTTAGTTCATGGAATAGTGTAACTATAATTTTAGTAGAAGAAGTGTTTAACTCTATTGTTTACTTGAACTATTGTTTACACAAATTAAGTGCAATCTACAGCGGGAAGAATGGATAGACAGAAGAACTGACTGCATGGTTAACAGGGAGACTCGAATTATAAATTGAATGTACATGTGGAAGCATATGCAGTATTTTTTTGCTATTCCGTTCTGTTCCCTCGTAGGTTTTCCAGTTCAGAGAGGAAGACACAATTTCAAAAACACTCCCTCTTGGGCAGAAGATCAGTGCGAAGTTATCAAATTTGATCCTTTTATATTTTATCCTCTGAAGAAGATATACGTGCAGCTCTCTGTGAATCATTTTAATTACTCTGATGCGAGCGTGGTGCACGAGGCCGCCACACCTTGGGTTGAAAGTGTTAACAGCACTCAGTTTACAGCCTGTGTTACTCGAGCTGGCAGGAATGACTACCCCTCAGATAGCTTTGCCACAATTGACTGGGTCGCCTACCAAGGTGCACCCCCTGGAGGAATATCAGGGGAGGAAACGTTCTCTAGATGGTGGACTGGAACTAGCTGTCAAACGGTCGCCTTTTCTAAGGTAACTGGCCTGTTTTGGTTGTTAGCTTTCTGAAATATATTGAAAACATTCAAACGCAGCGTTTCCAACTCTGAAGTGATTTCCTAGTCCAAGAAGCCAATGTTTCTATGACTAGTCAACCTACTTTGTTTTCTTTTCTTTTTCTTAGGGAAAGTTTTCCAGGTCACCGACGGTATTAGTAACAGCTGAACACTACAGGTCAAGTCTAATGCACGATGCTACCAGTGTGTGGCTCGAAGACGTGTCAGCGAGTTCCTTTAAGATCTGTCTCCGGGAACTACAAAACTTTGCTGGAGTTCATGACGATATCTCAGTGGTATGTGTTATTAAAATTTGACATAATTCATTGTCATGTAATGCAATACTTTAACTTAGTCTGGTCTGGTCTCATCATTCATTGATTCATTGATTCATTGATTCATTGATTCATTGATTCATTGATTCATTGATTCATTGATTCATTGATTCATTGATTCATTGATTCATTGATTCATTGATTCATTGATTCATTGATTCATTGATTCATTGATTCATTGATTCATTGATTCATTGATTCATTGATTCATTGATTCATTGATTCATTGATTCATTGATTCATTGATTCATTGATTCATTGATTCATTGATTCATTGATTCATTGATTCATTGATTCATTGATTCATTGATTCATTGATTCATTGATTCATTGATTCATTGATTCATTGATTCATTGATTCATTGATTCATTGATTCATTGATTCATTGATTCATTGATTCATTGATTCATTGATTCAGTCAGTCAGTCAGTCAGTCAGTCAGTCAGTCATTTAGTACTAACTCTTCCGAGAAACGGTACTGTAGAAGCATCATTCAATATTTACTTCCACACATGGTAAGCCTTTTTCATTGACTTGTACTTGTATTGTTGCAGAACTGGCTGGCCTTCGAAAATCTTCATCGGCCATTGTTTAAAGAACACCAAGAGGTCGACTTTCCAAACGACGTTTCACCTTCACAGAGGTACAACTACGCCTTTTGCAAGGTAAGCATCATATATTGGTTAAACTTGGAGTTGGGGAGGTAGGCGAGAGTGGCTTTCATTAAGGATGGATTAATTAATTTTCTGTCCTTTTTTTAAAATGATAAACAGGATTTAAAGTTTGGTTGGACATACTCCAAGCCCCCAACGGTGCTGGTAACAGCCAAACATTCTACCAGTGGTGCAAACTCAGCCGCAGAGTGTAACGGAATCGTAAGCTGGATTGAGGTACAAGAAAGCGCTGAATATACCTGAAGAAAAAAATCCCAGATATTTCCAAGATTGCAGATTAATACAATAACAAGTTTAATATTTTTCCAAGGTCGAGTCTCTGGACAATAATTTTGACTTAAATGACTGATGAAAGCACCACTAGCATTAAGAAAACAACGGTTTGGATGAAACATGCCCCTCCATTTTGTCAGATTGTTTAGATGAGGGCACTACATAACTAAGCGGCAATCATTTATTACAACTTGTGCATCAGAATTCTTATTGTTTGTTTTCTCTTTTTTCAAGTTTATCACCAAATATGGATTTCGCATTTGTGCCAAAGAACTCTTTGTTAAACGTTTCGATCCCATCACAGTGTCATATGCAGTGCTATCAGGTAAGCGCCCATATCGTTCCCACATGTTAAAGTTCCTGTGGGAATATGCACCTGTTGGTGCTTAAATTGACTTATTTGAAGTAGCGTACAAAAAGGCGAAGCTCGTTTTACATAAATTGTTGTTTTAAGAGCAACTGAAAAAGCGAGAAAATCTATATTTTCAAAATGCGAAATATATTGTGACTCAATAAATCAATGAATGAATATAATGAACGACTGAACTACCAAACGGTGATGAATTAAGGAGTTTACTCCTTTTTATCCTTTTTTAATTTATTTATTTATTTATTTATTTGCTATTTTTTTTTGCGAAAAGGAATGAGGCTGTTTCATTTAGGTCATGTGGCACTCATGGAGCTTATTGAAAAATGATGAATATATTCATTTATGACCTAAACTAATCATGAATTTTTGTCTTATAAAACAGACATTTGCGAAAAAGACTGGTTCTACTTCAGGGGATATTGCTACAGAAAAGTAGCTCCCTGCAGTTCATGGAGCCTCAGTCAGGGAGCATGCGCCATACAAGGAGCTAATCTTCCCAGTATCCACAGCCAAGAAGAGAATGTGTTCGTTCAAAGTTTGCACGGAGGAGAAAAGTCTTGGTTGGGCCTGTCTGATATCAACACAGAAGGAAAGTTTGTATGGACCGACGGAACAAATACTGACTTCCATCACTGGGCAAAATATCAACCAAATAATTTTGCCAATCAGGATTGTGTGCATACTCTGGGTTTTCTTCAAAATCATGACTACGAATGGAATGATGTCAATTGCACGGACTGTCACAGATTTACTTGTAAGAAAGGTAAGTTTAAAATACCTTTCTTGTTTTCTTACAATTGTCTTCGTTGTTTTCTGGGAAGAGGTGTCAGTGATGCTGAAGAAGATATGATGAGCCACCTTCATCTTGAAGCGTCCTTAAGGAGAGATGGTTTTATTTCAAAAACGAGGATTGATTAGCGAGTTTTCAATTGAGTCCATTAGATGAGATAATAAGTTGGAAGCGATGATAACTGCCGTGTACCCAATTAACCACTATTGCACGAAAGTGCAGACTGAACAAATTCTCATCACAAATGCCTCTTTCAACATTGCCGCGTTTGTTTACTATGGTGATGACTTCTAACACTTCAAATAACCCCCTTTTTCATCTCTAATACATAAAAGGAAATAAGTACCAGTATTTTTCTTTTCACTACAGATTACGATGAATGCAAACACTTCGGCTACAACTGTCCACAAGGTTCGTCTTGTGTGAACAATGATGGTTCTTACATGTGTCAATGTGATGGTGGATATCGGCGGAATGCAGCTGGCAACTGTTCGGGTTCGTACAGCTTTCCTCACATTAGGAATCTTATTTACGCTCATTTAAGTACAATCTGAGGCGGCAAGAATATGTTTTATCTTTACCTAAAGTTAACAATACCAAATATGGACTAAAGTCATGGAGATATTTTGCAGCCAAGAAATGGAATGAACTATCAAATTATCGTGATAAGAGTAAAAGTAGGCACCAATGAAATAGTAAACAGAATTAGATCGCTAAATTTCGGGGATTAGTAAATTTGTGACATTAGTTTTAATAGTATTTTGACTGCGGCGGTAATATTGTAATGATAGTTTTGAATAGTTTTAATCAGTATTTAATTTGTGATTTTTACCTGATGAATTGTCATATTAGCGTTGTTTAGTTGTTAGGTTCTCATTAGTTATTAGGTGGAATACCTGTAAACTAGCTCTCAAACTAAGCGTATGTCCACGTTAAATAAAGCATTCATTCATTCATTCATTCATTTATAAGAAAATGATTTTTATGAACGGTTAAGTAGTATAGAAATCACTTAAAAAGCTGGGGAATTGCGTAATAAATAATGTCAAGCCAAAATTATTAAATTCTATCACAGCTCTTGTTATCCCAATTAGGACGACAGTTTTCTTAGAAACAGAAATGCTGTAAAACCCGGCTGAGAATGACATTTTTTTTTACATTGTCTTCTCTTAGCGGGAAAACCACACTTCTAAAATCCTGTTCGATCTGAAAACAGTGGACCAACAGTTTCTCCATGGGATGCGCCCCAGCAAATTCCTATTTATTTTACTTATTTATTTAATTTCGGAATTACGGTCGTTCGCTTTAACTTCAGTTATGAATTGACATCATATGGAAGTCGTTGGCATTCCTAATCAATCTAATTATACATTTTCCTTTGTTATTTGTAGCAAACGTATTATTTTAGCACAATGAGGAACTTTTTTTAAATTCTCTATCGAAACAGATATAGACGAGTGCAAGCTGAGTCTATATTCGTGCCACAAATTAGCCCAGTGTGTGAATATTCCTGGCTACTACGATTGCAGATGTAACACAGGCTACGGAGGCGACGGCCAGCAATATTGTGGTGGTGAGTGCCCGAGGCAATTATATTACATTGGTAAAATCATTATCATTATCGTCATCGTCATAATCAGGAAGAACAACAAACAAAAAAATGGAGGGGGATGATAAAATTGTTTGTTCAACGAAATTTATGTCCAAACGAAGAAAATAACGTTTTGGCCAGTTCCATTCGCTTAAAAAATTGGAAACCTAAATAGAACAAGCCATGCAGGAACTCATGTAATTTTCTCACCTTGCGGGAGATTGAAGTAATAGCTGTTTCAGAGACAGTGTGTTTAAATCTTGAGATTATAATGACGGGTTTTTTCGGAATGCAAAATTGCTATCTGAACTGTTCTAAGCCTTTTTATATGAATATCATATATCATGTCTTCCTCTTTATTTTTCTTTGTGCATACAATACAAGCGATTGTAAGTGATTGTGAAACTATAAACAACGGAGTTTGAAGATATATAGTAACTATTTGAAGTAAAGTGTTCTTATTTGTCATCAATTTAAAAGCACCTGTGGTGAACTCTACCAGCACCTGTACAAATAAGACGGTTGAGCTAACTACAGTAGATGGTTTTATACAGTCAAATAAGCGTGGAGAGTGGTACGAAAACCGAATGGATTGTCAGTGGAATATAACTTCAAATGCATGGGTGGAACTCACCTTTGATCGTTTTGACACCGAGTTATATGACGATTACGTAACTGTATATGATGGCACATCACTCTCCTCTCCGGTGATTGGACGATTTAGTGGGTCCAAGCGACCTCTTCCGCTCATCAGCTCATCAAACAACCTTTATGTGAGATTTACAACCGATGCCGCCCAAAATAAACAGTACAAGGGATTTCGTGCAAATTACCGAGGTAAGATGCGTTTACTGGGAAAAAAAATGTTTTAAAAAACTAAGCACTTTTATGATTATTAGTGTACCGCGTCTATTTTTTTCAATAATTATGATCGATAATTGTACACGCGCACAAAAAGAAACACATTTGTGTTTTAACTTTGGAACACTTTCGTATTGTCTTAGAGAATAAAGGCTTTCATCTATTTGGTACGCGAGACAAAATTAAGATTTGAGCTTACGTACGTGTTTGTTCATTTTGATCATTTGAGCATCGTTGTACTCAACCTCATATTGTTTTCATCATTCACTTAAACCGGTTTTCATAAGGTTATTGAAATCTTTCTTCGCCTTACATCTCAGCTCCACGCTAAGCGATTGGCCCAAAAATTAAAGTCGCGCCTTTTTTGTCAGTCCAGTCAGAAGTTTAAAAAGAGCCAATACTAACTCGCTCACAGTTTACCGCGCTTTGAGTCAACTGGATACATCTGGTCCCTTTTCTGATTGGTTTACCTGAATCTTGGTGTAATTTCTGACTGACTAGGGTGATTTCTGTGGTTTTGGGTTTACGACACTCAAATGAAAATCCGGTCTATTTTTGTCTCTTATGATTAGTCATTACAGGAGGATCCATCCGTATAAACAACAGTTCCCCAATACCGTCACCTGAGGGAAGAGTTGAAATCTTCTACGATGGTAAGTGGGTACAATCTGTGATGACGGATGGGATATGAATGATGCTAACGTCTTTTGCAGGCAACTTGGCTTTACTCGCGCTCTACGAGCATACAGCAGTGCCACCCATGGTCAAGGAACTGGTCCAATTTGGATGGATGACGTGGCATGCTCAGGAAGTGAGGCCCATTTGCATGAATGCAGACACCGTGGATGGGGCAACCATGACTGCACTCACAGCCGAGATGCCAGTGTGAGGTGCTCTTATGGATCTTCTGTCGTTCGTCTGGCGGACGGAGGTCTTCACTTTGGTCGTGTTGAAGTGTACGTCTACGGACAGTGGGGAACGGTGTGTGATCACTACTGGGATATGAGAGAAGCGCATGTGGTGTGTCGCCAGCTGGGATTTACCGGTGCAGCTTCGGTAACTTACTGGGCAACATTCGGCCCTGGTTCTGGCCGTATCTGGATGAATCATGTCCACTGTGGAGGAGGAGAGTCGTCGCTACTTAACTGTCGTCATGATGGATGGGGAAATCACCACTGTAGCCATTGGGAGGATGCAGGGGTGGTCTGTAGCATCTAGATGGCTTGGAACGACGCCGAAACTTGACCTGAGATAGCTCTAACATTCGCTGATTAAGAGTCTCAGACAGTGTGGTCTGTAGAATAGCAACATTAATTCGCTTTACTACATTATTGAATTTACTTTTGTTTTATGTCACAATTACCAGCGACTTCTGTTGGATTTCGCTACATCTCTGACACTCAGTAACAGAAAAATACTGTCCAAAACCGCTCTAGTAGACAAGTGTATTTCCTACAGTAATCCGTTTCTAACTGACTTCTCACCAAGTTCTCTTCTTTTAAGAAGAAAATCGTGGGATGTATCCCTTTCTTTAGGGAGTACCGTAAGGAGCGAAGCAAAGTAGCCTAACATTAAAAGTGAAAATTGGCCTCGAAAAACAAACCGTGCCGTGAGACTACGGTTAAATTACAATTGCTTAGTTCCAGCCTATACAGACTGATCTTAATTCTTGGCACTTTTTTTCGTTTGTTGTTTCTTCCTGATTGTTTTGGTTGTTGTTTTTTCTTTTTAGTTTTAGTTTCGCGATGATCCCTTTGCTTCTGAATATACAGTTTTTGTTGGTTAGACATTTGCTATCAAAACAAAAAGCAAACAAACAAACAAACAAACCCCAAAACATAAACATAAAATCAAGTTAATGAAATCGTCAATATCTGGAACTGCTAATATCGAAAGGATCGCTTCGGATAAAATATGTAGCATGGCCAAACTTCAGGTCTTAGGAATTAAGCACTTTATAACCGAAGACCACCGGGAAACAGATTGTGACATGAAACTGAGTGATACTGTGTTCACGAAGCTTTTAGGTGGCTTATAAGTAGCTTTCCGCTAATCAGCGCTAGCAAATCTAATGTATGAAATATATCCCATTTAAAAAGTTTAGATCTAGAACAATAGCCTACATTACATATGTAATCATTTTTGTTTTGTTTTGTTTATCAATGGTTACGAAACTAAAAGCTGTTGTTTTAACGAATTGACTTCACGTCATATTAGTCGATGAAACAAGTTTTCAAGCAACTACCATGGCAACGTCAAGGACGACATTTGTCACTTGTAAATGCCGTTCTGCTAACAAATCGAATTTTTTTTAGAACTGTTCAGCGTACTTATCTGACTTAAGAGCTGCCCTCGGCTGAATATGTAAAGCAACCGCGTTAAACTTGCCGTCGTTGCTCTGGAATCCCGAAAAACCCTCAGAGATTTGTTGAATGATTTCACCAGCTATAATTTTGCAGAGAACAACTAAGGATGCAACAAACACTCAGGGCATTTGCTCGTTGTCGTTGCCGTTTCCATTCGGTGGCTTTCTTAATGCCGTACAAATCCAAGCAACTTAGGAATAACCGCTGTAAAAAAGTAGTTTCTTAGCCGTAAAGTAATAAAGAAAGCAGTTGGTGTGTTATTATTTCTTGGTATGTGTCTGGTTTACTCAAACTTCTCACTGCCAACAATGAATCCGCAAGATTGAAAATTAAATATACCTTCGAATTTCTGCTTTAGCTCCCCTTTCGTGGTTTGCCCCGCTAACGCACACGCTTTGCTGGTCACACCTGGCTGGCAGTTAGGGTTACGCTTGCGAACCATAAAGGATTGAAGGATTCTCATTTCAAGTTGCAAAAACATTTTACCCTTTCGCAAAATGTTTGATTACTGTCTATTAAGTGAGTCAAAATGGCCTACATCGAATGATAATCACGGCAAACGGACTTCATTTCATGGCTGAAAAGTGTGATTGCCTCACAAAACAATCAATAAAATCTTTGAATACGTGTTACCTTTTTCACTTCAAAGTCTGCTAGTTACACCTGTGACGCGTCGCTGAAAAGCCCCAGTTAAAGCCGATTACTAATATTAAGAATTAATACCATTATTACAGTTTATCGTCAGTAGTTACCCATGCTTTAATTCATTCACTGAAAAAAAGTACTACCTGGATAGTCGCTGTAAGAAAATAATCACTTTACTCAAGACCACCAGAAGCTACTGTGATAGTAACGTAACGTACTTACGGCTCTCTATAAATGTATGTCCGTTTTGTTCCCTAACATAAAGCACCATTTTTTCCGTGCCAAATTAAGCTGGTCTGTTTGAGAAAATAAAAAAAAAAAAAAAAAAAAACAAGCCACAAGGTCAAACACATTTTCGTTCCGATTGCCACATGTCAGAAAAACGTACCAAAATATAGAATCAAGTGATTAAGCCGCCATAAATATATCGCAAGAGTGCTCGTCGTCGGAAGTTTTCAAAATAACACCAAAAATCTAGCTCTGTGTGAGTATGCTGAATCGCTTTGTCTCCAGTAAGCACCAGTTCTCAAAGACATAATTAACTGACACTAAAAGTTAGCTAACTTTAACGACTGTCACACCCGACTGTCATATTGACAATCAAGTGTCTCTCGGCTCCTAAAACTACCGCGAGGGTATCTTTTGGGAAGAGTTACCTTCCGACGCCAATCTAACATAAAAATCATTTCTTGTTGGCTTTACAGCTAAGCTTCATAGGAGAAGGTTCAAAGGAATTATCGGTCATCAATAGCATCTCATCAGCAGTTGTTATAACAAAAAATAATTAATTACAGATAGTCTGTTCACTGACCTTCTATGTTCGCGTAACGACGTCCAGAGACCGCAAGCAGATGTCTTCTATTATCTTAACACATCTGCAAGAATCGTGCATCGATGAGGACGCGGGCGAAATAAAAACCTTTGAAGTTTAAACGCAAGAGTTTGCGTGAGTGGAAGAAGGGAGGAGGGAGGAGGAGGAGGAGTGGTTTCGCATTTGTTTATGCACGCCGTACCTCGACTGTGCGCTCCCTCATAATAATGATGTTCACCTTAGTCAGAGCGATAGTTTAAAGTTACTAGCAGCCTAGAAACCGAAAGACGAGCCTCCTTAGCTAGGCTCTTAAAATACGCATTGATTAGAAGAGACGAGCGCTTTGCAAAATGACGTCCGGCTTGACTATATTTATGGCTCTATGACACTTGCTCCGAGAAGCGAGGTTTTAATAACTGCATCTTGGAGCTGTTGTGCTTGATGCTAGTCCCACCGAAGTTTAGCACGTTTGTTACACTGGACAGAGAGACACCATTTTGTGCTGGGATGTTATTTCCACAGCATGGGGCACATAAATTACCACGAGGCTCCTGCAATCTCGATGGATTGAGAGTTTTTTTTAATAAGATACATAAACATTTGCTTCTAAATGCCTACTGTAGATGCGTGACCAGTCTTTAACCAAATGATTAGGAATTGGGCAAAGCATTGAACTGAACTTTTTAAGGTGGCTCAATCAGATTTTGGAACGACGATACTGTTCAACTTTGAGCGACTAGAGCACCGCAGTTATCAGAAAATCGAACGTTACTGGCGTTCTAGAGATGGATGAAAGTTTAAAACAGAATACGTTTTACCATGACCTGAGTTACCATGGCTACGTTATGAATGTCGTACCCACAGTTTTACCTTTTCATTACGGGATAATTAAATAAACAATAATCTTCATTTGGCGCGAAAATATGCTCGAATATTTGTCCGCGGACATTATCTATTCAAAGAAGCGAGCGAGCGAAGCTCAAGGAATTTGTGAGCTTCGATTAACTGATAATGTTCAAGGAAAAATATCCGAGCATATTTTTTTAAGTCAAATGGAGGGAATTGTGTTTATTATCCTTTAAAAATTTTCGCCAACACACAGGATTTGAAATTTGGGGAATATCATTTTGATATTTCCCAGTTTTTAGACTAATCGCGTGTAAGAAAAAAAAATATTTGATGGATTATAATTGTGGATATCAGGTGGATATACGACGTCGGGTTTTACGACTTAACATAGCTGTCTAAATGGTGGAAAAACTTTAAATATTTCAATGAGATCGCTTTTAAGAAAATTGCTGGTGAAGTTTCAAGGTGTCAAAATACTATATAATCAAACCTGTTTTAAAATGTAGTGCAAACTGTGGTCATAATACTTGACTAAGGGCTTAGAACGGATGAGAAAAAAAAGAAAAGAAAACTAAATCAAAATTAAGGAATTACAGATACTGAAGCTAAACAGGCAAATAGTGTGTATATATCCAATCTTATAAGCGTTATAGTGATACATGTCCAGTATACCATAGTGGATTCTTGGTCTTATGTCTCGTTAAAAGAAAAAAAAATTAGATTCCTTACTCGTGCTTTAAACGGTCAAACAATACGTTTGTGTGATACGATACCAACAGATGCATTTTAAAATTAAATTTTCACGAGGCTAAGAGCTTAAACCTTTATTTCCTTCCGGATACAAGTTTTGGTATCTTGCTAATAGACACACATTCGGGGGAAAATCATAGTTGCCATAGCAATGTCAAGTCAGGTGATGAAACAGTTGAGAGGCCAAAGTATTTCCATATAACGTTTGTAGCAAAACTTATACTTTGATTGCTCTTAGATTGAATGTTGTTGATCACAAATTGAGATGAAATCACCGCGGAGAATTCAAGTCAGACTACATGTAGACAGGGTTAACTTGACTCATTCTGTTAACCCAAAGCGTTCATGTTGAAAAAAAAAAAATGTATATTAAAAAGAAAATACCTTAAAGATCGTAGCTGAGATTATTTGACCTTGTCAGGAAACCATTTTCCCTGGATTTGATATTTGCTGCAACAGTTGATAGCGTTATTTCCCTATGGAAAGGTGATTTATACGAACACGTAACACCTGCCAATCAATATATTCAATACACGTTATACTATTTCCATATATGACCATATAAATGTGGTTCACTTTGTTGTGTTGGGCAGCAACTATTTTAATAGCCTTTTACTCAACTAGGTGGATAACGTTATTTCCTTGCGGAAACACTGTTTGACATTTGTTACTCGATATTTCTTGTACTTTCTCCACTGATATAACTGCATTTCATTTAGCTGTGTTCCAGTGTATATCTCTGCAACAGGGGTATTTACTTCAGATTTTCAAGTCATGGCATTTCCAACGAAAAAAAGCGTGCTTCTGTTGATTTCTTGCTGCCTGGTGTTAGAAGGCGTCAAAGGTAACTCCGCACTCTTGCATATATTTTAACCTCGTGTAGATCTATCAACAGTACCATTTTTACAATGCAAGAAACTACTGACGAAGAGTCGTGATAGGAACTGATTTTGTAATTTAGAATGTATACCCTTATTTGCTTCCTTTCATTACGAATTGGGAGAACTGTTTGTAGAGTATAGCGATCTCAATTTCAGACAAATTTAAACGTTCAAAATATTTTACGATCATGATGCGGATGATTTCCTTTCGTACTTTGCACCTTTCGTAATTTGTAGATAGTCTCTGCATTACAAGACGGCAGACTTTGCATTTACTGTGTAGAATATTCGACATTGCTGGAGCTTATACATTAAAACTTATATTCTTTTACGTCAAAATGAAGAATGGTAGCCGCACTGGTCATTTTAATTTCTTTTGTCGGCACCTGAGAAAACTCTTCGCAAATGAGCAGATGCGAGAGGAAAAGGCATGGCCCCGAGTGCATTGCTCAAGCAGGCCAATCGGCGCGATCAAAAGCGTTTTATATACCGTCCAAAAGAGACGTCCAAAATAAAACTTCTTCCCATGATTACTCGGGGAGCTTGAATAATATTTGATAGTTTAATCATGGTAACTTCAGAAAAGCAAAAATTGTTATCGATTGAGAGAAATCCCATTAAATAAATTAAATGCAAGCTGATCCAAAAAAATTGCACAGATGCCAGTTGTGTTTCATCTTCACGGTTCAAGCAAACAAGAAGCATGCCTTGTTTTATTTTTGGTCTATTTTATGTTGGTAAAATTGTTTTATTTCTGACAGAACTGAAGTGAATGTGATGAAGTACATGCAGGCTAAACATACTGAGCAATTGAACTCGTCTGTTAAGGTCATGGTTTAGATAATGTTGTCCAGCTGTTGGTAGCATAATCCTTCCACATCTACGAAATTTCGAATTATGTCTTTAACCTTTTTAGTCCGGCTAACGCAAATCACTTCAAGTGTTAGTTCCTTCTAAATTCATAGTACTTGGCAACACTTCAACGAATTATATCTTTTCCTTACCCTTAGCAAAATAGCTTAAAGGACATGCAAATTTCCTTGAGGAAAAACCAGCCATAGAAAGAGCCATTGGGTCTTCGCTGTTCTATAACTTTGCTGTTTAGCAGATCTCACTGTTGCATTCAGTTTTGGGAGGTTGTGCTGTAACGTCCTACGCATGAATTTTAAATCACCTAATTTATTTGCTGTTTTTCACTGTAATCACCCATTCTATCCGGCTGACACATATTCAATTCCATGCCGGATGATCAATTGGTCCAGTTATCTCGACAGATCGCTCGGTGCACTCGATCCACTTTGCGGGTTGCAAACAAAGTTATTGAACTATCTGTCAATCTATATCGGCCACAAGGCTTCCAGTAACACATGTTCAATCGAAGCAAATTGAAGAAAAATTACGACCGACGACAAAGGAAACAAAGAGGACAACTTTATCCAAAAGTCCGTTGTTGCTTTCGGTTTTGGTTGCTCCGTTACCAACTGTGTTTAAACGAACAACCATTGCACAAATGAAGCGTTTTTGTAGATAATTGCCAAGAAGGGGAAAAGGACCTTTTTTGCTGGGCTTATGTTGCAACTGCTGGTACGGCAGGCTATTTCTTGCGGAAAGACCATTTGATACTCGTTATTCAATACTCGCTACGTCACTTCCACATACGTCTTGTTCATCTTGCAAATTTGGTCGATAAGCTACTTCTTTTAAGAACCTATTTTGTTGATACTTTGATACTCTAAGCTATTTCCTTGCGGAAAAACGATTTGATACCTGCTAAAAATAATACTCGGTACATATTTTTTTTCCATATATGTGTTGTTCATCTTGCCAAGTTGGAAAAACTATTTACCGGGCATTCTACTGAAATGACTGAATTCATGATTATTTCCTTACGGAAACATCATTTGATACCTGCTCATCAATACTCGCAGTATTCTCATCGCAATATAACGGTACTGCAACTTGACTGGCTGCAGTCAATTCCTACAACAGGGTTGATTTATCTCATAATTTAAAGTCCTGATGTTTTCAACGAAAGTAGGGGTGTTTCTTCTGGCCTTTATCTTCTCAGTGCTTGAGGGAGTTAAAGGTAATCCTGTTTCTTTGCAGTTATGTGACAGCGACGAATTATCGATTTTTATTATTCGATCATAGTGCAGGAAACTGCCAAAAGATCCTTGGCTTGTTGTTGCTGTTTTTGTTGTTGAAAATGGCATTTAAGAGTGAATGTCAGTAAAAATCAAAGAAAGCTCTAAAAATGTGGCCACGGTCGAAAAATCGCGATTTTGCTTATACTTTGCTAGTTTGAAGGCCTAGGTAAGCAACTGAAGGAAATCAAGTTAGTTTTTTGAAAAATAACGGCGGAAATTCACGAAAAACGGTCATCGTACTGAAAGCTCAGATTTCACTTTGCGATAAGCCGAAATTTTACACTTTTTAGCTTCTTGCTACACAGACGTTTACATCGCTGTGAAACGTTCTCAACTTTAAATGTATACATGGATTCTTCCTTAATCAAGATAAAGCTGAAAAGCTGTCATACGGATGTCTGTACTGAAAGGTTCGGAGCGTGGAAAGAAGTCATGTTTCCCTTTCATAATGTTACAAATCGATGAAGCCGATAGCAGATATACCCAATGCGTACAGGAACTTCTACATTTGTGATGTCAACTCATTTATTCACGAGCTGACGATCATTAATGACAGGAAGCCAGCAAAGTGGAGGTGTTAAAACGATATCTTCACTATTCAGAACATGTGCAAGGCATGGCGTGATTTCACTTTCTTATTGAATCACAAAAAAAAAAAACACGCTCTGACACAATATTATCACCTCGTCCAACAACAAAATTCTTGACTGAAGAAACTCAAAATGAAACAGCCTAAAAAAATTTAAACTTTGGTCTGTTTCTTCTTCAGTTGGAAACTTCAAGTTCCCTTGCCTCAAATGCCAAGTACTCTTGCTTCGCTGATGTTTATGTTGAAACAATTGATTTAGTAATCAAAACTTTAGCCGCTTTCGTTTCGAACGAAATTGGGGAAAGCTATAGACTACATTTCAAAATAAGGAGGACTCGCTTTTCATTTTTGGTCCGTGTCACACTCAGATGCAATTTATTTTATGAGTGAGCTTTTGCACCGAAATGCGGGACTTCGCTATTAACCATAAAGAAACGAAATATACATACTTTATCTCATACTCATGCCGGCGGCTGAGAGGATCCTAGACTTAGGACACAATGCAATGCTATGAAGTAGCAAATGAGAACCTTCTGACAACTTCCAGAAGATCCTCCCTTGGCTCAAATTCGTGCATTCCACATTACATTTCCATAACCGAATTACCTATACTGATGCCTTGAAGCTTAATACAAGTCTAGTTAGTGCGGTGCTCAGAAAGACTATCAGCGCACATGCCTTGATCATGAAATGGTGGAAACTGCTGTTTAATTAATTTAACGGAACTCATCATACAATTCAATTCATCACACATTTATTGAAAATAATCGGGAAGTAACCAAACCGTGTAAGAATTTCGTATGGCAGCAGATTTTCAAAATAAATTTTCCATTTCCTCCGTGGGATTGTCAGCAGAATCTACAAAATACTGTGGCATTTTTTTTCCGAGACAGAACACACTCCCAGAGTCGTCGGATACTAAGTGAATTTTTACCGAACTGATAACAATACAACTTATTTATATTATTTTATTGATTTCTATGGCAAATAAGAGGGCTAAATTTTAACTCAGTTATTTAGAGTTTCTGACTTGCAAATTGCAATTGCATTGGTATTTGAAAGCCACACCTATTGCTCGATCGCGAAAAGTTCGTGCGTCAAAAGTTTGGAATACAAAGTAGAGTGAAGAAGGATTCTGAATAATTTATCAGTTTGGGGTTTTAGGGCGCACTCTATCAGAAATATCTCGACTACCACGTATACATTTCATATAAAACCTTATATTCCATTCACTTAACTCTTTCAAAATGTTGGATGAACGCGAGGGCCTTATTGCCAACGTAAATCCTTTATCTTGCACAATTATGGACTCTCACTATAACAATGTTATGGCTAAGTAACCTCAAGTACCTTCGATTCGCTGAAGTTTATGGTGAATCCAACGATAAGCGAATATTTGATTTAGTAATCAAACCCTGAGTCCCTTTTATTTTGAATGAAAATTGGGGAAAACTGGAGAGCTCACTGATTTTAAAACGAGAAAGTCTCTCTATTTTTGCCCTCGACACATTGATGGGCGATTTGTTTTGTCAGTGAATGAGAGCAAGGTAAGCCATAAAGAAATGCGCTAAGAAGCGATTGAGCTTATGCGTTCCCAGGATCATGAGTTAGTTTAGTCAAGAGGAGCTCTTTTCTAAGCCACCCAATTGCAAGAAAGTTTTCATTTTTCTGTACTACTTTCCGTGGAAGTAAGTAATTTGGTGAATGAATTCATTTGTTGCAAAAAGGATTAACGATTAGTCACAAATTTTGCCAACAGAGGAAATCTCCTTTCCTTGACTGAATATCCTTTGAATTTGAAGTTGAAGATTTCAACTCACAACAGGACACTTCGTAAAGCTTCGGTGATCCTAAACCATCTTGATAGCCAGTTCACAAGTAAATTTACTCAGCACAGTGGAGATCATTCCGATTTCCGCGAGACAAGAAATGACTTTGATTTGAGGTCATCTACCCTGTCGCACTGTGTAACATGCCAGATTTAAATCACTTGTCAGCACAAAAGGAAAATAAGCATGAGACAGATCATGAGTTGATGCACGACCTTGCGCGAAAGTGACATCAGTCGCATTTCTTTGCTCACTTGCCCGTTATTGTACATCCTGAAGCAATTGTTGCACATAACTACGTTAAACTGTGTGAGATGCTTTCGAGTATACTGCATGGCTCTTGCTTAGAGAAATAAAACTCGCTTACGCTTTCCTCAAATCAAACCTTTGCCCCAATCAAAAGAATTTTAAGCTGTGACTTTGATATCCCATGTTTTTCTTTGTTCCGAGTGAAATTCAGGTGATCTAAGTTTTATTAATTTTATTTTACTTGCTGTTCTGAACGGCTTAGACCGCTTAGATGTTAACCATTCGATCACAATTGTTTTTGAGCGGATTATGATGAAGACATATTTTGACACTCCCGAAGTAAATGTAGCGCAATTTTTCTGCGAAATCAAACGCAGTTTAATTTGAAGCTTGAACTTTAAATCGCCACAATGAAGATCAGTCTAATTTCATAAATGATTTCCCATTGGTTTGACTGATTAAATCCCGTTTTTTAAAACTGTTTCTCAGGTGCCCAGTGGGGTAAAGTTCATATTCCACAGAAGGGAAACAGTGGCCTCTATTGCGAAGATGTGTCCTTCAGCAAGAGTTTTACCAAAGGATCATCTGTGCGAGTGTATATCTCAGCCAATCACGGAGAAATTCCGTCGAAAGTCCACGATACGTCTTTTATTTGGGTGGAAGACGTGACAACAAGCGGTTTCAAGGCCTGTCTGGTGCTAGGTGGCCAAGGTAACGGAGGTAACACCAGCATCGATTGGTTTGCTTTCCAAGGTTCCCAATCAGGAGTTTACGATGGATCGGCTAGTTTTAGCTTATTTACGACTGGAACGCAATGCAAAAAAGTGATTTTTCCCAAGGTAAGAGTAAAAAAACTTGGCTGCTTCGTAAAGAAAAAGAGTTGTTTTCGTCTGACTGCATGTATCCAAACTAAAATTAAAGGGTTGCCAAAATTGTAAAGGCCGCATCGGTTTGGGCAAAATAGAATAC
This sequence comes from Orbicella faveolata, assembly GCF_042242905.1. Classification (NCBI taxonomy): domain Eukaryota; kingdom Metazoa; phylum Cnidaria; class Anthozoa; order Scleractinia; family Merulinidae; genus Orbicella; species Orbicella faveolata. Next base: position 3,251,463 of record NW_028301563.1, on the reverse strand, counting down.
CTTAGCTCTCTTGCTTTTATTGGACTTCGACGCATTTGTGATATTGAGACCACTCATCATTTTTTACATCATATTGTCAAGTTTTCTCAGGCATCGAAGATATGCTCGACACGAATATCCCAAACTAGGACAGTGGGAGCAATTTCCTAACAGCACCTTGTTACGAATGCAATTGTTAATTTCGCCAATAACGGTTCGGTTAAATATTTCTGGCAATTCATTTCCATTCCCTGCAAGGTTACTACTTAAATTTTGTTGATTATCAAGCTGTTTCCAGGAGAACAAGTGCTAACTGGTTTTCATATTGTATTTAGATGCATAATTTTTCATTTCACCCATTAGGCCTTTTCGACGATTCCTACAGTTCAGGTCACTGTCCAACATGGAACCAAAAAACAAAAACAGGATGCCATGCATGTTTGGATGGAAAATGTTACCATGAGCCAGTTTGAGGTTTGCTTGCAAGAGTCAAGGGCATTAGATGGCGGGCACAACAAAATTGTAGTGGTAAGTGATTAATTCATGAAAATGATTTCATTACTAATGTTCGTTGAATAGGAACTTGCGCGTTAAGACCCATTTCATTTGATTTTTCAACTAATCTTATGCGAGAAATTTCAGAGACGTTATTGAGGTACGGTCTTTATCTTAATTTAATCCTTAGAACTGGTTGGCGTACGAGAATTATTCATCCTCGTGGGAAGCTAAAGAGTCACAAAAGCTTGTATTTCTCAAGAGCGAGGTACCAGCTGCAGAAAATAATTATGCTTTGTGTATGGTAAGTGTATTTTGTTTAATATCAATAACTTTGGAGTTCATGTTGAAAATTAGAGTGGACTAACAAAGCTATAAAAAGGCGACAAGTCGATAACATTACAGATAATAATTATCGTTTAAGAAGAAGATAAAATTATAGTTCCAGGTAATCACAATATATACAGCCTTTACTACTGGAAAGATCTTCAATGTTTCAGAAGCCTCAACGTGAATTTATGGCACCAGTTTCTTTTGCAAATGGCGGAGCACAATCGCTTTATGTTTGTAATTAGTTGTCCATTTCATTTCCATATGCTTTTAATAATGAATACAACAACAAGCCTTATTTACATTCTGAGACATCTGGGTATACATCAGGCAGAATCAGAACACATCTTAATCGTAAATTTCTACTTCTTTTGTAGACTATCAAGTTTAAAGAGCCATTTTTTAAGCCGCCCGTGGTACTTGCAACAGTCCTCAATTGAGACAGTAACAGTGCCAACATAGCTTGCTCTCACAAAGGTCCTCTAGCAAATTGGCTGGAGGTACAGTTTCTTCATACACTTAAAGAAACAGTAGAAAACCATTTTAACGTATGTCACGGACAACTAGATTAACACCTCATTGAAGTTTCAACTTTTATACAATATTGTAGATAGTTGCATGGTTTGTTCCTAAATACTGATGGAATATGAAATCTCATTTTCCCCCACGCATATTCATATTTGTCCAAACATCATTCTGGCGTCTCTGCTGTATCTTTTAAAAATTGTTTTGTTCCTTCGCAGGTAGTGAACAAAACCCACAGCCGAGTTTGCATCAAGGACAGCGCGGGGTACAATGGCCAGAGAACGGATGTTATCGTCAACTTTCTGGTAATCGGAGGTAACTACGGAAACGTGCATTTTCCTTCTTGGAGTAAAAAGTGTTATTATCTGAACCACCCTCACCCCGTGTTATTATATCTGAACCACCCTCGCCCCATACCAACGGATGTTGATGTGTAGAAACTTAAATAATACCAGTGGTGGATCCAGACCTTGAACTAAGGGGCAGGGGGGGGGGGGGTATTTTGCTTCTCATGCCGGCTTTTCTTCCTTCTGTGATTTCTTCTCAGTTCCTACCCAAGTTAAGGGGAGAGGGGCACCCGGGCCCTTCCCTTAGATCCGCCACTGAATACATAGCACTGTTGTCATATTACCACAATCTGTAATCTCTCCGCATACGTCAGAAAACCTTTTTTGTTTTGTTTTGTTTTTGTTTCTTGTTCTTTCAGAAAACCTAACACTATTTTTGTCCATCCCGAGGTTAATCTATTCAGCATTCTTTTACATCATTATATTAGATGTTTCTACAAGTCAGCATTGATCAGTTTAGCACCTCCCACCTGGCGACAGGAACAAAGACACAGTTCTGTTCTGTTTTGATCCAATATATAGCTCTATATAAATTTTTTCTTTCTTTTTTTTTTTTTTAAGGCACCAACAACAGCAACCAAAAGGAAAAACAAATTGTGCATCCATTCATCGTTGTACTCATTCATGTCGTCAATCCTTTCCTAGTGTATGAAAGAACCGTAATCCCTTGAGCTAATTATTTTATTTCTTCTGTATTTTCAGACCTTGATCCATGTAGGGATATTATCTGCACATACCACAGTTTCTGCAAAGCCTATACTCCTACCATGCATGACTGCATTTGTGAAGAAAATTGCCCGTCATACGAAGAGCAAGTATGCGGCTCTAACGGCCTCACTTTTGATAACCTGTGTTTGCTGCAAAAAGACATATGTACACGACGTGCAAATTACACCAAGTACCATCCTGGAAGCTGCACAGGTAATGGGAACTATTTTGTTTTCTTGTTATGTGTTTGGAAGCTTGTTTAGTTCATGGAATAGTGTAACTATAATTTTAGTAGAAGAAGTGTTTAACTCTATTGTTTACTTGAACTATTGTTTACACAAATTAAGTGCAATCTACAGCGGGAAGAATGGATAGACAGAAGAACTGACTGCATGGTTAACAGGGAGACTCGAATTATAAATTGAATGTACATGTGGAAGCATATGCAGTATTTTTTTGCTATTCCGTTCTGTTCCCTCGTAGGTTTTCCAGTTCAGAGAGGAAGACACAATTTCAAAAACACTCCCTCTTGGGCAGAAGATCAGTGCGAAGTTATCAAATTTGATCCTTTTATATTTTATCCTCTGAAGAAGATATACGTGCAGCTCTCTGTGAATCATTTTAATTACTCTGATGCGAGCGTGGTGCACGAGGCCGCCACACCTTGGGTTGAAAGTGTTAACAGCACTCAGTTTACAGCCTGTGTTACTCGAGCTGGCAGGAATGACTACCCCTCAGATAGCTTTGCCACAATTGACTGGGTCGCCTACCAAGGTGCACCCCCTGGAGGAATATCAGGGGAGGAAACGTTCTCTAGATGGTGGACTGGAACTAGCTGTCAAACGGTCGCCTTTTCTAAGGTAACTGGCCTGTTTTGGTTGTTAGCTTTCTGAAATATATTGAAAACATTCAAACGCAGCGTTTCCAACTCTGAAGTGATTTCCTAGTCCAAGAAGCCAATGTTTCTATGACTAGTCAACCTACTTTGTTTTCTTTTCTTTTTCTTAGGGAAAGTTTTCCAGGTCACCGACGGTATTAGTAACAGCTGAACACTACAGGTCAAGTCTAATGCACGATGCTACCAGTGTGTGGCTCGAAGACGTGTCAGCGAGTTCCTTTAAGATCTGTCTCCGGGAACTACAAAACTTTGCTGGAGTTCATGACGATATCTCAGTGGTATGTGTTATTAAAATTTGACATAATTCATTGTCATGTAATGCAATACTTTAACTTAGTCTGGTCTGGTCTCATCATTCATTGATTCATTGATTCATTGATTCATTGATTCATTGATTCATTGATTCATTGATTCATTGATTCATTGATTCATTGATTCATTGATTCATTGATTCATTGATTCATTGATTCATTGATTCATTGATTCATTGATTCATTGATTCATTGATTCATTGATTCATTGATTCATTGATTCATTGATTCATTGATTCATTGATTCATTGATTCATTGATTCATTGATTCATTGATTCATTGATTCATTGATTCATTGATTCATTGATTCATTGATTCATTGATTCATTGATTCATTGATTCATTGATTCATTGATTCATTGATTCATTGATTCATTGATTCATTGATTCATTGATTCATTGATTCATTGATTCATTGATTCATTGATTCATTGATTCATTGATTCAGTCAGTCAGTCAGTCAGTCAGTCAGTCAGTCATTTAGTACTAACTCTTCCGAGAAACGGTACTGTAGAAGCATCATTCAATATTTACTTCCACACATGGTAAGCCTTTTTCATTGACTTGTACTTGTATTGTTGCAGAACTGGCTGGCCTTCGAAAATCTTCATCGGCCATTGTTTAAAGAACACCAAGAGGTCGACTTTCCAAACGACGTTTCACCTTCACAGAGGTACAACTACGCCTTTTGCAAGGTAAGCATCATATATTGGTTAAACTTGGAGTTGGGGAGGTAGGCGAGAGTGGCTTTCATTAAGGATGGATTAATTAATTTTCTGTCCTTTTTTTAAAATGATAAACAGGATTTAAAGTTTGGTTGGACATACTCCAAGCCCCCAACGGTGCTGGTAACAGCCAAACATTCTACCAGTGGTGCAAACTCAGCCGCAGAGTGTAACGGAATCGTAAGCTGGATTGAGGTACAAGAAAGCGCTGAATATACCTGAAGAAAAAAATCCCAGATATTTCCAAGATTGCAGATTAATACAATAACAAGTTTAATATTTTTCCAAGGTCGAGTCTCTGGACAATAATTTTGACTTAAATGACTGATGAAAGCACCACTAGCATTAAGAAAACAACGGTTTGGATGAAACATGCCCCTCCATTTTGTCAGATTGTTTAGATGAGGGCACTACATAACTAAGCGGCAATCATTTATTACAACTTGTGCATCAGAATTCTTATTGTTTGTTTTCTCTTTTTTCAAGTTTATCACCAAATATGGATTTCGCATTTGTGCCAAAGAACTCTTTGTTAAACGTTTCGATCCCATCACAGTGTCATATGCAGTGCTATCAGGTAAGCGCCCATATCGTTCCCACATGTTAAAGTTCCTGTGGGAATATGCACCTGTTGGTGCTTAAATTGACTTATTTGAAGTAGCGTACAAAAAGGCGAAGCTCGTTTTACATAAATTGTTGTTTTAAGAGCAACTGAAAAAGCGAGAAAATCTATATTTTCAAAATGCGAAATATATTGTGACTCAATAAATCAATGAATGAATATAATGAACGACTGAACTACCAAACGGTGATGAATTAAGGAGTTTACTCCTTTTTATCCTTTTTTAATTTATTTATTTATTTATTTATTTGCTATTTTTTTTTGCGAAAAGGAATGAGGCTGTTTCATTTAGGTCATGTGGCACTCATGGAGCTTATTGAAAAATGATGAATATATTCATTTATGACCTAAACTAATCATGAATTTTTGTCTTATAAAACAGACATTTGCGAAAAAGACTGGTTCTACTTCAGGGGATATTGCTACAGAAAAGTAGCTCCCTGCAGTTCATGGAGCCTCAGTCAGGGAGCATGCGCCATACAAGGAGCTAATCTTCCCAGTATCCACAGCCAAGAAGAGAATGTGTTCGTTCAAAGTTTGCACGGAGGAGAAAAGTCTTGGTTGGGCCTGTCTGATATCAACACAGAAGGAAAGTTTGTATGGACCGACGGAACAAATACTGACTTCCATCACTGGGCAAAATATCAACCAAATAATTTTGCCAATCAGGATTGTGTGCATACTCTGGGTTTTCTTCAAAATCATGACTACGAATGGAATGATGTCAATTGCACGGACTGTCACAGATTTACTTGTAAGAAAGGTAAGTTTAAAATACCTTTCTTGTTTTCTTACAATTGTCTTCGTTGTTTTCTGGGAAGAGGTGTCAGTGATGCTGAAGAAGATATGATGAGCCACCTTCATCTTGAAGCGTCCTTAAGGAGAGATGGTTTTATTTCAAAAACGAGGATTGATTAGCGAGTTTTCAATTGAGTCCATTAGATGAGATAATAAGTTGGAAGCGATGATAACTGCCGTGTACCCAATTAACCACTATTGCACGAAAGTGCAGACTGAACAAATTCTCATCACAAATGCCTCTTTCAACATTGCCGCGTTTGTTTACTATGGTGATGACTTCTAACACTTCAAATAACCCCCTTTTTCATCTCTAATACATAAAAGGAAATAAGTACCAGTATTTTTCTTTTCACTACAGATTACGATGAATGCAAACACTTCGGCTACAACTGTCCACAAGGTTCGTCTTGTGTGAACAATGATGGTTCTTACATGTGTCAATGTGATGGTGGATATCGGCGGAATGCAGCTGGCAACTGTTCGGGTTCGTACAGCTTTCCTCACATTAGGAATCTTATTTACGCTCATTTAAGTACAATCTGAGGCGGCAAGAATATGTTTTATCTTTACCTAAAGTTAACAATACCAAATATGGACTAAAGTCATGGAGATATTTTGCAGCCAAGAAATGGAATGAACTATCAAATTATCGTGATAAGAGTAAAAGTAGGCACCAATGAAATAGTAAACAGAATTAGATCGCTAAATTTCGGGGATTAGTAAATTTGTGACATTAGTTTTAATAGTATTTTGACTGCGGCGGTAATATTGTAATGATAGTTTTGAATAGTTTTAATCAGTATTTAATTTGTGATTTTTACCTGATGAATTGTCATATTAGCGTTGTTTAGTTGTTAGGTTCTCATTAGTTATTAGGTGGAATACCTGTAAACTAGCTCTCAAACTAAGCGTATGTCCACGTTAAATAAAGCATTCATTCATTCATTCATTCATTTATAAGAAAATGATTTTTATGAACGGTTAAGTAGTATAGAAATCACTTAAAAAGCTGGGGAATTGCGTAATAAATAATGTCAAGCCAAAATTATTAAATTCTATCACAGCTCTTGTTATCCCAATTAGGACGACAGTTTTCTTAGAAACAGAAATGCTGTAAAACCCGGCTGAGAATGACATTTTTTTTTACATTGTCTTCTCTTAGCGGGAAAACCACACTTCTAAAATCCTGTTCGATCTGAAAACAGTGGACCAACAGTTTCTCCATGGGATGCGCCCCAGCAAATTCCTATTTATTTTACTTATTTATTTAATTTCGGAATTACGGTCGTTCGCTTTAACTTCAGTTATGAATTGACATCATATGGAAGTCGTTGGCATTCCTAATCAATCTAATTATACATTTTCCTTTGTTATTTGTAGCAAACGTATTATTTTAGCACAATGAGGAACTTTTTTTAAATTCTCTATCGAAACAGATATAGACGAGTGCAAGCTGAGTCTATATTCGTGCCACAAATTAGCCCAGTGTGTGAATATTCCTGGCTACTACGATTGCAGATGTAACACAGGCTACGGAGGCGACGGCCAGCAATATTGTGGTGGTGAGTGCCCGAGGCAATTATATTACATTGGTAAAATCATTATCATTATCGTCATCGTCATAATCAGGAAGAACAACAAACAAAAAAATGGAGGGGGATGATAAAATTGTTTGTTCAACGAAATTTATGTCCAAACGAAGAAAATAACGTTTTGGCCAGTTCCATTCGCTTAAAAAATTGGAAACCTAAATAGAACAAGCCATGCAGGAACTCATGTAATTTTCTCACCTTGCGGGAGATTGAAGTAATAGCTGTTTCAGAGACAGTGTGTTTAAATCTTGAGATTATAATGACGGGTTTTTTCGGAATGCAAAATTGCTATCTGAACTGTTCTAAGCCTTTTTATATGAATATCATATATCATGTCTTCCTCTTTATTTTTCTTTGTGCATACAATACAAGCGATTGTAAGTGATTGTGAAACTATAAACAACGGAGTTTGAAGATATATAGTAACTATTTGAAGTAAAGTGTTCTTATTTGTCATCAATTTAAAAGCACCTGTGGTGAACTCTACCAGCACCTGTACAAATAAGACGGTTGAGCTAACTACAGTAGATGGTTTTATACAGTCAAATAAGCGTGGAGAGTGGTACGAAAACCGAATGGATTGTCAGTGGAATATAACTTCAAATGCATGGGTGGAACTCACCTTTGATCGTTTTGACACCGAGTTATATGACGATTACGTAACTGTATATGATGGCACATCACTCTCCTCTCCGGTGATTGGACGATTTAGTGGGTCCAAGCGACCTCTTCCGCTCATCAGCTCATCAAACAACCTTTATGTGAGATTTACAACCGATGCCGCCCAAAATAAACAGTACAAGGGATTTCGTGCAAATTACCGAGGTAAGATGCGTTTACTGGGAAAAAAAATGTTTTAAAAAACTAAGCACTTTTATGATTATTAGTGTACCGCGTCTATTTTTTTCAATAATTATGATCGATAATTGTACACGCGCACAAAAAGAAACACATTTGTGTTTTAACTTTGGAACACTTTCGTATTGTCTTAGAGAATAAAGGCTTTCATCTATTTGGTACGCGAGACAAAATTAAGATTTGAGCTTACGTACGTGTTTGTTCATTTTGATCATTTGAGCATCGTTGTACTCAACCTCATATTGTTTTCATCATTCACTTAAACCGGTTTTCATAAGGTTATTGAAATCTTTCTTCGCCTTACATCTCAGCTCCACGCTAAGCGATTGGCCCAAAAATTAAAGTCGCGCCTTTTTTGTCAGTCCAGTCAGAAGTTTAAAAAGAGCCAATACTAACTCGCTCACAGTTTACCGCGCTTTGAGTCAACTGGATACATCTGGTCCCTTTTCTGATTGGTTTACCTGAATCTTGGTGTAATTTCTGACTGACTAGGGTGATTTCTGTGGTTTTGGGTTTACGACACTCAAATGAAAATCCGGTCTATTTTTGTCTCTTATGATTAGTCATTACAGGAGGATCCATCCGTATAAACAACAGTTCCCCAATACCGTCACCTGAGGGAAGAGTTGAAATCTTCTACGATGGTAAGTGGGGTACAATCTGTGATGACGGATGGGATATGAATGATGCTAACGTCTTTTGCAGGCAACTTGGCTTTACTCGCGCTCTACGAGCATACAGCAGTGCCACCCATGGTCAAGGAACTGGTCCAATTTGGATGGATGACGTGGCATGCTCAGGAAGTGAGGCCCATTTGCATGAATGCAGACACCGTGGATGGGGCAACCATGACTGCACTCACAGCCGAGATGCCAGTGTGAGGTGCTCTTATGGATCTTCTGTCGTTCGTCTGGCGGACGGAGGTCTTCACTTTGGTCGTGTTGAAGTGTACGTCTACGGACAGTGGGGAACGGTGTGTGATCACTACTGGGATATGAGAGAAGCGCATGTGGTGTGTCGCCAGCTGGGATTTACCGGTGCAGCTTCGGTAACTTACTGGGCAACATTCGGCCCTGGTTCTGGCCGTATCTGGATGAATCATGTCCACTGTGGAGGAGGAGAGTCGTCGCTACTTAACTGTCGTCATGATGGATGGGGAAATCACCACTGTAGCCATTGGGAGGATGCAGGGGTGGTCTGTAGCATCTAGATGGCTTGGAACGACGCCGAAACTTGACCTGAGATAGCTCTAACATTCGCTGATTAAGAGTCTCAGACAGTGTGGTCTGTAGAATAGCAACATTAATTCGCTTTACTACATTATTGAATTTACTTTTGTTTTATGTCACAATTACCAGCGACTTCTGTTGGATTTCGCTACATCTCTGACACTCAGTAACAGAAAAATACTGTCCAAAACCGCTCTAGTAGACAAGTGTATTTCCTACAGTAATCCGTTTCTAACTGACTTCTCACCAAGTTCTCTTCTTTTAAGAAGAAAATCGTGGGATGTATCCCTTTCTTTAGGGAGTACCGTAAGGAGCGAAGCAAAGTAGCCTAACATTAAAAGTGAAAATTGGCCTCGAAAAACAAACCGTGCCGTGAGACTACGGTTAAATTACAATTGCTTAGTTCCAGCCTATACAGACTGATCTTAATTCTTGGCACTTTTTTTCGTTTGTTGTTTCTTCCTGATTGTTTTGGTTGTTGTTTTTTCTTTTTAGTTTTAGTTTCGCGATGATCCCTTTGCTTCTGAATATACAGTTTTTGTTGGTTAGACATTTGCTATCAAAACAAAAAGCAAACAAACAAACAAACAAACCCCAAAACATAAACATAAAATCAAGTTAATGAAATCGTCAATATCTGGAACTGCTAATATCGAAAGGATCGCTTCGGATAAAATATGTAGCATGGCCAAACTTCAGGTCTTAGGAATTAAGCACTTTATAACCGAAGACCACCGGGAAACAGATTGTGACATGAAACTGAGTGATACTGTGTTCACGAAGCTTTTAGGTGGCTTATAAGTAGCTTTCCGCTAATCAGCGCTAGCAAATCTAATGTATGAAATATATCCCATTTAAAAGGTTTAGATCTAGAACAATAGCCTACATTACATATGTAATCATTTTTGTTTTGTTTTGTTTATCAATGGTTACGAAACTAAAAGCTGTTGTTTTAACGAATTGACTTCACGTCATATTAGTCGATGAAACAAGTTTTCAAGCAACTACCATGGCAACGTCAAGGACGACATTTGTCACTTGTAAATGCCGTTCTGCTAACAAATCGAATTTTTTTTAGAACTGTTCAGCGTACTTATCTGACTTAAGAGCTGCCCTCGGCTGAATATGTAAAGCAACCGCGTTAAACTTGCCGTCGTTGCTCTGGAATCCCGAAAAACCCTCAGAGATTTGTTGAATGATTTCACCAGCTATAATTTTGCAGAGAACAACTAAGGATGCAACAAACACTCAGGGCATTTGCTCGTTGTCGTTGCCGTTTCCATTCGGTGGCTTTCTTAATGCCGTACAAATCCAAGCAACTTAGGAATAACCGCTGTAAAAAAGTAGTTTCTTAGCCGTAAAGTAATAAAGAAAGCAGTTGGTGTGTTATTATTTCTTGGTATGTGTCTGGTTTACTCAAACTTCTCACTGCCAACAATGAATCCGCAAGATTGAAAATTAAATATACCTTCGAATTTCTGCTTTAGCTCCCCTTTCGTGGTTTGCCCCGCTAACGCACACGCTTTGCTGGTCACACCTGGCTGGCAGTTAGGGTTACGCTTGCGAACCATAAAGGATTGAAGGATTCTCATTTCAAGTTGCAAAAACATTTTACCCTTTCGCAAAATGTTTGATTACTGTCTATTAAGTGAGTCAAAATGGCCTACATCGAATGATAATCACGGCAAACGGACTTCATTTCATGGCTGAAAAGTGTGATTGCCTCACAAAACAATCAATAAAATCTTTGAATACGTGTTACCTTTTTCACTTCAAAGTCTGCTAGTTACACCTGTGACGCGTCGCTGAAAAGCCCCAGTTAAAGCCGATTACTAATATTAAGAATTAATACCATTATTACAGTTTATCGTCAGTAGTTACCCATGCTTTAATTCATTCACTGAAAAAAAGTACTACCTGGATAGTCGCTGTAAGAAAATAATCACTTTACTCAAGACCACCAGAAGCTACTGTGATAGTAACGTAACGTACTTACGGCTCTCTATAAATGTATGTCCGTTTTGTTCCCTAACATAAAGCACCATTTTTTCCGTGCCAAATTAAGCTGGTCTGTTTGAGAAAATAAAAAAAAAAAAAAAAAAAAACAAGCCACAAGGTCAAACACATTTTCGTTCCGATTGCCACATGTCAGAAAAACGTACCAAAATATAGAATCAAGTGATTAAGCCGCCATAAATATATCGCAAGAGTGCTCGTCGTCGGAAGTTTTCAAAATAACACCAAAAATCTAGCTCTGTGTGAGTATGCTGAATCGCTTTGTCTCCAGTAAGCACCAGTTCTCAAAGACATAATTAACTGACACTAAAAGTTAGCTAACTTTAACGACTGTCACACCCGACTGTCATATTGACAATCAAGTGTCTCTCGGCTCCTAAAACTACCGCGAGGGTATCTTTTGGGAAGAGTTACCTTCCGACGCCAATCTAACATAAAAATCATTTCTTGTTGGCTTTACAGCTAAGCTTCATAGGAGAAGGTTCAAAGGAATTATCGGTCATCAATAGCATCTCATCAGCAGTTGTTATAACAAAAAATAATTAATTACAGATAGTCTGTTCACTGACCTTCTATGTTCGCGTAACGACGTCCAGAGACCGCAAGCAGATGTCTTCTATTATCTTAACACATCTGCAAGAATCGTGCATCGATGAGGACGCGGGCGAAATAAAAACCTTTGAAGTTTAAACGCAAGAGTTTGCGTGAGTGGAAGAAGGGAGGAGGGAGGAGGAGGAGGAGTGGTTTCGCATTTGTTTATGCACGCCGTACCTCGACTGTGCGCTCCCTCATAATAATGATGTTCACCTTAGTCAGAGCGATAGTTTAAAGTTACTAGCAGCCTAGAAACCGAAAGACGAGCCTCCTTAGCTAGGCTCTTAAAATACGCATTGATTAGAAGAGACGAGCGCTTTGCAAAATGACGTCCGGCTTGACTATATTTATGGCTCTATGACACTTGCTCCGAGAAGCGAGGTTTTAATAACTGCATCTTGGAGCTGTTGTGCTTGATGCTAGTCCCACCGAAGTTTAGCACGTTTGTTACACTGGACAGAGAGACACCATTTTGTGCTGGGATGTTATTTCCACAGCATGGGGCACATAAATTACCACGAGGCTCCTGCAATCTCGATGGATTGAGAGTTTTTTTTAATAAGATACATAAACATTTGCTTCTAAATGCCTACTGTAGATACGTGACCAGTCTTTAACCAAATGATTAGGAATTGGGCAAAGCATTGAACTGAACTTTTTAAGGTGGCTCAATCAGATTTTGGAACGACGATACTGTTCAACTTTGAGCGACTAGAGCACCGCAGTTATCAGAAAATCGAACGTTACTGGCGTTCTAGAGATGGATGAAAGTTTAAAACAGAATACGTTTTACCATGACCTGAGTTACCATGGCTACGTTATGAATGTCGTACCCACAGTTTTACCTTTTCATTACGGGATAATTAAATAAACAATAATCTTCATTTGGCGCGAAAATATGCTCGAATATTTGTCCGCGGACATTATCTATTCAAAGAAGCGAGCGAGCGAAGCTCAAGGAATTTGTGAGCTTCGATTAACTGATAATGTTCAAGGAAAAATATCCGAGCATATTTTTTTAAGTCAAATGGAGGGAATTGTGTTTATTATCCTTTAAAAATTTTCGCCAACACACAGGATTTGAAATTTGGGGAATATCATTTTGATATTTCCCAGTTTTTAGACTAATCGCGTGTAAGAAAAAAAATATTTGATGGATTATAATTGTGGATATCAGGTGGATATACGACGTCGGGTTTTACGACTTAACATAGCTGTCTAAATGGTGGAAAAACTTTAAATATTTCAATGAGATCGCTTTTAAGAAAATTGCTGGTGAAGTTTCAAGGTGTCAAAATACTATATAATCAAACCTGTTTTAAAATGTAGTGCAAACTGTGGTCATAATACTTGACTAAGGGCTTAGAACGGATGAGAAAAAAAAGAAAAGAAAACTAAATCAAAATTAAGGAATTACAGATACTGAAGCTAAACAGGCAAATAGTGTGTATATATCCAATCTTATAAGCGTTATAGTGATACATGTCCAGTATACCATAGTGGGTTCTTGGTCTTATGTCTCGTTAAAAGAAAAAAAAATTAGATTCCTTACTCGTGCTTTAAACGGTCAAACAATACGTTTGTGTGATACGATACCAACAGATGCATTTTAAAATTAAATTTTCACGAGGCTAAGAGCTTAAACCTTTATTTCCTTCCGGATACAAGTTTTGGTATCTTGCTAATAGACACACATTCGGGGGAAAATCATAGTTGCCATAGCAATGTCAAGTCAGGTGATGAAACAGTTGAGAGGCCAAAGTATTTCCATATAACGTTTGTAGCAAAACTTATACTTTGATTGCTCTTAGATTGAATGTTGTTGATCACAAATTGAGATGAAATCACCGCGGAGAATTCAAGTCAGACTACATGTAGACAGGGTTAACTTGACTCATTCTGTTAACCCAAAGCGTTCATGTTGAAAAAAAAAAAATGTATATTAAAAAGAAAATACCTTAAAGATCGTAGCTGAGATTATTTGACCTTGTCAGGAAACCATTTTCCCTGGATTTGATATTTGCTGCAACAGTTGATAGCGTTATTTCCCTATGGAAAGGTGATTTATACGAACACGTAACACCTGCCAATCAATATATTCAATACACGTTATACTATTTCCATATATGACCATATAAATGTGGTTCACTTTGTTGTGTTGGGCAGCAACTATTTTAATAGCCTTTTACTCAACTAGGTGGATAACGTTATTTCCTTGCGGAAACACTGTTTGACATTTGTTACTCGATATTTCTTGTACTTTCTCCACTGATATAACTGCATTTCATTTAGCTGTGTTCCAGTGTATATCTCTGCAACAGGGGTATTTACTTCAGATTTTCAAGTCATGGCATTTCCAACGAAAAAAAGCGTGCTTCTGTTGATTTCTTGCTGCCTGGTGTTAGAAGGCGTCAAAGGTAACTCCGCACTCTTGCATATATTTTAACCTCGTGTAGATCTATCAACAGTACCATTTTTACAATGCAAGAAACTACTGACGAAGAGTCGTGATAGGAACTGATTTTGTAATTTAGAATGTATACCCTTATTTGCTTCCTTTCATTACGAATTGGGAGAACTGTTTGTAGAGTATAGCGATCTCAATTTCAGACAAATTTAAACGTTCAAAATATTTTACGATCATGATGCGGATGATTTCCTTTCGTACTTTGCACCTTTCGTAATTTGTAGATAGTCTCTGCATTACAAGACGGCAGACTTTGCATTTACTGTGTAGAATATTCGACATTGCTGGAGCTTATACATTAAAACTTATATTCTTTTACGTCAAAATGAAGAATGGTAGCCGCACTGGTCATTTTAATTTCTTTTGTCGGCACCTGAGAAAACTCTTCGCAAATGAGCAGATGCGAGAGGAAAAGGCATGGCCCCGAGTGCATTGCTCAAGCAGGCCAATCGGCGCGATCAAAAGCGTTTTATATACCGTCCAAAAGAGACGTCCAAAATAAAACTTCTTCCCATGATTACTCGGGGAGCTTGAATAATATTTGATAGTTTAATCATGGTAACTTCAGAAAAGCAAAAATTGTTATCGATTGAGAGAAATCCCATTAAATAAATTAAATGCAAGCTGATCCAAAAAAATTGCACAGATGCCAGTTGTGTTTCATCTTCACGGTTCAAGCAAACAAGAAGCATGCCTTGTTTTATTTTTGGTCTATTTTATGTTGGTAAAATTGTTTTATTTCTGACAGAACTGAAGTGAATGTGATGAAGTACATGCAGGCTAAACATACTGAGCAATTGAACTCGTCTGTTAAGGTCATGGTTTAGATAATGTTGTCCAGCTGTTGGTAGCATAATCCTTCCACATCTACGAAATTTCGAATTATGTCTTTAACCTTTTTAGTCCGGCTAACGCAAATCACTTCAAGTGTTAGTTCCTTCTAAATTCATAGTACTTGGCAACACTTCAACGAATTATATCTTTTCCTTACCCTTAGCAAAATAGCTTAAAGGACATGCAAATTTCCTTGAGGAAAAACCAGCCATAGAAAGAGCCATTGGGTCTTCGCTGTTCTATAACTTTGCTGTTTAGCAGATCTCACTGTTGCATTCAGTTTTGGGAGGTTGTGCTGTAACGTCCTACGCATGAATTTTAAATCACCTAATTTATTTGCTGTTTTTCACTGTAATCACCCATTCTATCCGGCTGACACATATTCAATTCCATGCCGGATGATCAATTGGTCCAGTTATCTCGACAGATCGCTCGGTGCACTCGATCCACTTTGCGGGTTGCAAACAAAGTTATTGAACTATCTGTCAATCTATATCGGCCACAAGGCTTCCAGTAACACATGTTCAATCGAAGCAAATTGAAGAAAAATTACGACCGACGACAAAGGAAACAAAGAGGACAACTTTATCCAAAAGTCCGTTGTTGCTTTCGGTTTTGGTTGCTCCGTTACCAACTGTGTTTAAACGAACAACCATTGCACAAATGAAGCGTTTTTGTAGATAATTGCCAAGAAGGGGAAAAGGACCTTTTTTGCTGGGCTTATGTTGCAACTGCTGGTACGGCAGGCTATTTCTTGCGGAAAGACCATTTGATACTCGTTATTCAATACTCGCTACGTCACTTCCACATACGTCTTGTTCATCTTGCAAATTTGGTCGATAAGCTACTTCTTTTAAGAACCTATTTTGTTGATACTTTGATACTCTAAGCTATTTCCTTGCGGAAAAACGATTTGATACCTGCTAAAAATAATACTCGGTACATATTTTTTTTCCATATATGTGTTGTTCATCTTGCCAAGTTGGAAAAACTATTTACCGGGCATTCTACTGAAATGACTGAATTCATGATTATTTCCTTACGGAAACATCATTTGATACCTGCTCATCAATACTCGCAGTATTCTCATCGCAATATAACGGTACTGCAACTTGACTGGCTGCAGTCAATTCCTACAACAGGGTTGATTTATCTCATAATTTAAAGTCCTGATGTTTTCAACGAAAGTAGGGGTGTTTCTTCTGGCCTTTATCTTCTCAGTGCTTGAGGGAGTTAAAGGTAATCCTGTTTCTTTGCAGTTATGTGACAGCGACGAATTATCGATTTTTATTATTCGATCATAGTGCAGGAAACTGCCAAAAGATCCTTGGCTTGTTGTTCCTGTTTTTGTTGTTGAAAATGGCATCTAAGAGTGAATGTCAGTAAAAATCAAAGAAAGCTCTAAAAATGTGGCCACGGTCGAAAAATCGCGATTTTGCTTATACTTTGCTAGTTTGAAGGCCTAGGTAAGCAACTGAAGGAAATCAAGTTAGTTTTTTGAAAAATAACGGCGGAAATTCACGAAAAACGGTCATCGTACTGAAAGCTCAGATTTCACTTTGCGATAAGCCGAAATTTTACACTTTTTAGCTTCTTGCTACACAGACGTTTACATCGCTGTGAAACGTTCTCAACTTTAAATGTATACATGGATTCTTCCTTAATCAAGATAAAGCTGAAAAGCTGTCATACGGATGTCTGTACTGAAAGGTTCGGAGCGTGGAAAGAAGTCATGTTTCCCTTTCATAATGTTACAAATCGATGAAGCCGATAGCAGATATACCCAATGCGTACAGGAACTTCTACATTTGTGATGTCAACTCATTTATTCACGAGCTGACGATCATTAATGACAGGAAGCCAAAAAAGTGGAGGTGTTAAAACGATATCTTCACTATTCAGAACATGTGCAAGGCATGGCGTGATTTTCACTTTCTTATTGAATCACATGTAGATCAGGAATCACGGGCTTTAACTTGTCCGAATCATAATGACTGACGCCGAAATCGCACGAAAGATGTCACCAGGTTTAGAACTGAGATGTAGATTTTAACATTGAACATTGAATTTTTAGCAGTAATCACTCGGCCTAAAGGCCTGGAAAAACGAGGAAACATGTTTTCAGAAACATGTTTCCCAGGTGGCAAAAATGGTAGGAAACACGAGAAAACATGTCGCTCACCGAACTGACTATAAAAACGAGGAAACATGTTTCTGGAAACACCGCGGGTGCATGCGCACTTTCGAATTGGCCCTGACCTTAGGGAGTGGGGACGGAACCCGGGGGTTACTCCCTTATATGGGCTATATAGGTATGTGCGGCCTCAAAGGGTATGGTTTTTCAGCCGTTTTGGTTATAAATAGCGTATCGATTTTAGCCATTTTGATCATTAATAGAGTCTGGTTTCTGCACTCTAGCTTTAAATCGGACATGGTTTCTAGAAGAAGCTACTTTTTCATCATTATCGATCAACAAAAACCCTTCATGATGCCTTCAAGGGCCCATTAACTGATCTTTTCGAGCCGTTTCTGAGGAAAATTTATTTTGATATAACCTCATCATTTTTCGTTAGTTCAGTGTTATTTCACGTGTTTTAACTTCTTCATGACCAATAACACCAGTGATGACGTTATCAGGCCACGCCCCTGGTCATGTGACTAATACTGAAAAAAATGCAAAGGCTCCCTGGCATATTACTTTGTCGGGATTTTTCATTGATTTAATATTTTGATTTTAATCCTCATTATGCTATGCATACATTTTGTTTTATTTCAAAAAGGTCAGATTTTGAGAGAATTTCGAAATATTGAAAAATTCGAAATTTTCTGAAAAAACTTCATTTTGCAAAGGAGTGCATAGCTATGTTTCCAACGTTGGCTTTAATCAAAACTTGCCGAAAAAGGCTCGATTTAATGAAAAACCGCGTTTCCTTTAGCATTTCAAGAAACCGGGAGTGCGGCCGATATATATTGGAAGTTACCCTATCAGCGCGTACGCAATTTACACTACCAGCACACTTCGGTAAGATCAAACAAAGCCACGCGCAGTTAGTTTTTCTCTTTCTTTTGCTCTTAATTTTCTGTTTTCTCTCTTATTTTGTCTCTGCTTGTACTTGTTTTTTTATTTTGCACCATGTGAAACTCAAATAAAAAGCATCTTAAATGTAAGTGAATTTGCAAACTGTTGAGTTGTTTTTATTTTCCGCGCGCAGGGTGACGCAAGTAACCGGAAGTGAAATTTTACCCTCTTAGCAACGCGCGCGAGCGCGCGCATGAAACGGTTAATGGGCCCTTAGCGTTGGTCTGAATTAGGGAACTAAGTATAAGGCAGGTCTGAAACAGGGTGTTGATTTAGGGTCAGGTCATAAATAGGGTATTGAAAATCGCGGATTTCGGTCATAAATGGGGTAAGGGTTTTGGAAAGTGGGCCGCACACGTCCACCAAATTTTTCTCGGGACGGAACTTATTAATACAATTGAATGCCAACGGCTTTTTGTCTCGGTCACTGTATTCCTTGCTGGTGAAGTCCCATAAAATTTCCTTTCTTCGTAGCTAGTAATTAGCTGCTCTATTCCTCGTCTGTGCATTATATTACCTCTCGTTTCCCTTATTTTTCTTACTCGAAGCAGAAGTTTCGCTCGAGTTTTCCCTTGAGTCAGCCATGTTGACTTTCTCTCGGGTGGGAAACCTTAGGAACAAGCGAGCGATGGTTGCTAAGGAACAAATGTTGCCGGTTGTGGAAAAGCTGGGAAACATCAAGAAACATGGTTCAATGCCGCGCGAAAACACAGAATGTTTCTGCCGTGTAGCAGAAACATATTTTGGTTCTTGAAAACAAAAACTGACGTTGGAGAAAATGTTTCCCGTACGGCAAAACTGGGAAACACTCGCTAGTTCGTCAACGATTGTTTTATAAACAATTGAATCAAACGGGCTAGCTGGCTCTAGGGCTTGCATATGCACTAAACAATGGTACTATCCTTCTAACATTCCTTACGCTTACTCAACATCCATCATACAAATCGACACAGGGGCTCATTTATGTCGCTATCGTTGTCGGAGCACTGTCTGAGTTACAAAAAAGTCGAGGAAACTGACAGAAATGTGTCATGTGACAAGTCATGACCTTGATATTTTAAAAACGAAAGACCTACGGTAATGAGAGTCCAAGCATAACAGAACATGGCATTTTCGTAAACGATTTGCTGACCCATTCAAGGTGTATTGGGCCGTAGATACTAGCTCGCCTGGTAAACACGCAATATGCATGCAGGCTAAATAGCTCATTTAGAATCGAAAATTAAAAACTCAAAGACGAGAGGTCGATCGGTCCTAATAAAGCGCCAAAGATTCGAACTTGGAAACTTGTTGTCATGAACTTTAATTTTAGTCTTTGGTGATAAGGGGGTAGAGATGAATGGGTAAAGGGGATATAGGATGCGGTCTAAAAAGTAATTTTGACAACACAAGACAGATCTGAATTTGTACAGAACTTTGCATTCGCTACAGATATCACTTGCTATTTTGTCAAAGATCCGCACAAATTCTCACTTGCGATGGAGAAATTAGGTCAATATCCAAATATGCTATAATTTAATTGCCCAACATGCAATAATTGTAGCCATCAGTCTGCGGACCAACCATCTCACCCCACCTCCCCACCAAAAAGCAAGCATCTACATAATAGAGCAGTAAAACGAGTTATTTGCCATCGTTGTCATTATGATAATCTTATAAATCGACTTGTCCCAACACGTAGGTGACAGTCAGCACGTATGCATAGATAGCTCTTGTAGTCATTTTAATGTACACCACAGCAAAGTTCTCTTTCAATCTGAGCAACATGTCGTCTGTGCACCTACACCCGATTTACTTCGTTCCAGTTTTCTTGTTCATTTTTGCACTTGCTTCAACCATCGAAGGTACGATAGTTTTTATCTTAAAGTTCCGATATCGTATACCCTATAATAATTGCCATCTGAAGTTTATTTTATGTCTTGTCAGGAGCCATAATCGGGGACGGAAACCGTAAGCGCGCGCCATTTCTAGTATTGGGGTTGTCCCCATGATATGGGACAATAATTCTATTTTTAGAACAAATTGCGCCATCACCTGCGGCACACGCGCGTACATGCTGCGAGGACTTTTGCGGATGTCGCGTGGGGGAAATGGCGTCCGAAATTCCTGACATTTTTCACGTTTTTGGCACACAACTCATCGCGTTTACGTCTGTTGGAATTGCTTAAGTATTTTCGTCGTAAGCTGCTCCAGTCTGAGTGAAGTAAGACAGTGTCGAATTTAGGTATGTTCCGCTTTAAGCTTAGACATATATCGCTGACCAAGTTGTGTTCCGACGGATGCTTCTTGTACATGAGCTGTACATTACCCCACTTTAAATTTCACATATGTTGAAGATTAACAGCTTTTCCATTACACAGCAAAAAACTAGCTGGATATATTTAGATATAGCATAGCTTCAGGACATCATAGTTTCCTAGCTCCTCTTGCCACTCGCTTGCGAGGAATTTGCCAGTCTATCGCGACCGAAAAGTAAAGCAAAATTTGCTAGTTTGAGTTTCGCCTGAATTGTAAGCAACGCTTGATGTTTCATCAAGGCCCAATAACTTTACGTCCGTAGATACTGCTCAGTTTTATTCGTGTAAAAATCCAGTAAATTCTCTGTTGTCAATGAACGAGAGCGCCCGCCGATGCTTGTTTTTTACAGTCAGTAAACATGACAAATTGTACTTCCGCCGCACTTTCGTGTGAAAGCATACATCGAACTCACACGATAACTCTATAGTTTTTAAATATGTTTAAGATTGATAAATGTTTGAGAGCATATTACAAAAGCTAAGCTGAAAATATACGAATAAAGCAGAAATAATCAGCAAAGTATGAGATGTACGATGACGCTTTCTTTAATCAACTTCGAATAACGATTTCGATTTTGTTGATCGAGTTATCAAAACTCCTTGTCTATTTTCATTTTCGTAGTGTAAAACGTCACTATGCTTATGTTGAAGAAACACACATGATGTTAGTAGCCTTTTTTGCGTTCGTGAAATTTGTTGCAGCATCTCAGCACAAAAGATAACGAAAGAAATCTTTGTCAAGATTTGTTGACAATTGAAAACACCGACTCGGACTTGAAAGTGCAAGAGCTGCACTATGCAAATGAGCTAATTGTACGCGTCAGCTTTCCTTTCAAAAACTTTTGCAAACTCACCAAACAAGCAGAAACAATAAGAAACCATCAAAACAGGTTTTGGTTATGATTAACCATTGTCTGAGAAACTCACAAATTAACTCTATACCTGAGTAGAGAGTTTTCTTGATTTTTCTTAAGTCAGAACAAACGAAAAAACATACGCGTAAGGTAAGCTTACAATTAGCGCGAGCAGATCTTATTATCCATTCCCAGCAGGCGATTGAAGTCTTGTTTTCGACCCTGAAAAAGCCACCTTTTCCGTTAGCTCAGAGCATAAAACTACATATAAGCGTCCTGGTTCGTATTACCTGCCTTATTCCCTACCTACGCTGTGAAAAATACGCAAGATAATCTCTCAAGGTCTCTCAACTCTCACCATTTGATCACGCAACGTGACAACATCCACGCAAGAGCCCCCGACATGTGCGTGGATCTGCGCGGATATATGACGTCAGGATGGCGCAATTTGTTCTAAAAATAGAAAAATTGTCCCATATCATAGGTGCGCGCGGATCCCAAGACTTACGGTCTCCGTCCCCGATTATGCCTCCTGGTCTTGTCGAAGAAATTTGAACAGTCGACGGAAATTGGGGGAGGGGCGCACCGATTGAGGAAGTTATTGTTTAGCAGAGCTTCTACTATGATAACAAATTGTTCTTAATTCCTCCACAGCACTCGGTTTCAAGACTGGAAAAGACAACATAACTACCATCACACCGGGACTGTTTGCTTGCAAGGTGATCTACTATCCAAGTCCCTTCTACGGCGGACAGCAAGTAACGGTTCTCGCGTCAGTTGGCCATACCGCACAGAACCAAACGCCTCGGAACGGCGCTGCAGTCTGGGTTGAAGCTGTTACAGCAAGTGAATTCACCGCTTGTGTCCTTGAATTCGGAAATGGGTCCAACAAGACGGTGGAGGTAAACTGGTTATCCTTCCAGGCTTCACTGCGTGGATCTCAGATTGGTACTACATCTCTAAATTCTTGGACAACTGGGACGAAATGCAAGAGGATCGATTTTCAGCAGGTAAGCATTGCAATTTCCTTTTGTTTTCAGATGATTATTTTTTCTCAACAAAAGAAATGTTAGCTTAAGCAGAATCTGTGATTAGAAAGGTTGCAGAACATTTATATTTTCGTAGCGTTTCCTCACCTGTTCAATCTCTTGCTCCCTCGCTACCTCATTTCTTCGTTCCTTCACTCCATCGTTCCCTCGTCTCCTAGCTACCTCGCTCCTTCACTTTGTCGCTCCGTCGCTTCCTAACGTCCTCGCACCATCGCTCTCCCGCTAATTCGCTCCCTCGCTTCCAAGCTCCCCCGCTCTCTCGCACCCTCACACCCTCGCACCCTTGCAAGCTCGCACCCTCGCACCCTCGCACCCCCGCACCCTCGCACCCTCGCACCCTCGCACCCTCGCACCCTCGCACCCTCGCACCCTCGCACCCTCGCACCCTCGCACCCTCGCACCCTCGCACCCTCGCACCCTCGCACCCTCGCACCCTCGCACCCTCGCACCCTCGCACCCTCGCACCCTCGCACCCTCGCACCCTCGCACCCTCGCACCCTCGCACCCTCGCACCCTCGCACCCTCGCACCCTCGCACCCTCGCACCCTCGCACCCTCGCACCCTCGCACCCTCGCACCCTCGCACCCTCGCACCCTCGCACCCTCGCACCCTCGCACCCTCGCACCCTCGCACCCTCGCACCCTCGCACCCTCGCACCCTCGCACCCTCGCACTCTCGCTCCCTCGATCCCTCGTTCCCTTGCTTCCTCGCAACCTGATTCTTTCGCTTCCTCGTTCTCTCGTTCTCTCGTTCTCTCGTTCTCTCGTTTTCTCGTTCTCTCGTTGCCTCGTTGCCTGGATGCCTCGTTGCCTCGTTGACTTATTGCCTCGTTGCATCGTTGCCTCGTTGCCTTGTTGCCTCGTTCTATTGATCCCTTGCTCCCTGGCTTCACCTTTTTCGCACTTTCTCTATTTTTGTCCTCACCTCATTACTCCTTTACACATCTTGCTTGGTAAATCTGTTTTGCTTTTACTTTTTATGCAATCGCTCCTCAATCAAATTCTATCTGGTTATTTTTGATATTTTTTTTCAGTTAACTACTGTAAATGTTTTAATCTAATCACGTTTTCCTCTACCTTTCCTTTCTCTCGTTAATCTTTAACCAATTTTATTTTTTTTATTTATTCCAGCGTTTCTTAATTCCTCCGAACATATTTGTAACTGCTGGTCACCAAATTTCCAAGAGACCCCAGGACGCTATGACTGTGTGGGTGGAGGAGGTTAGGGTAGACAATTTCAAAGTCTGCCTCCGAGAAGCCAAGATTTTCGATGGACCTCATAAGAACATCAAAATAGTGACTAAACTCGATATTAATTTTCTGCCACTGGATATAATTCGTAATTCCTGTCAATCCACAAGATCACTTTTACACTCCCAAATTACAAATCTAAGTTAAAATGAAAACTACGAGTAGTTGTCTTCAAATACATGTGTTCACGTCCGTTAGCATGTTGTCAAGTTTAACAGTAAGGGAAAGATCGTTCACTTTTAGAAAATTGGCGTTCAATCTCCCTTGTTAACGCAGATACAAAAATAATGACCAAATTAAAGCAATTGCATCGAGGATAAAAGAAGTCTTGCCTGATATTATTCATGCTAATCAGACAAGATATGCAAAAGATCGTTTTATAGGCGAAACTATTAGATCTATTTACGATGTCATGGACTTTACTGTGAAAGAGAACATTCCCAGCTTAATGCTATTCATTGATTTCAAAAGGCATTCGACAGTGCTGAATGGGAATTTCTTTTTAAATGCCTAAAGGCATTCAATTTTGATCCAGATTTCCTTCACTGGGTTTCAGTCTTCTATAAAAATATACAAAGCTGTATCTTGAACAACGGTATGACTTCAAATTTCTTTACGCTAGAACGAGGAGTTCGGCAGGGAGACTCGCTGTCTCCATATCTGTTCGTAATAGCTGTAGAAACAGTGGCTATCGCCATTAGACAGATTCCGACATTAAAGGAATTTATATCGGAGAAGAGCAAGAAACGAATAATAAGGACAAACTTTTACAGTATGCTGATGACACCACGGCGATATCAGCGGATACTACTGGACCGGTTTCGAAACACTTCCGGTCTCAAGATAAATTGCTCAAAAACTGAATGTATGTTGATAGGATCTTTAAAAGAAAGTAAAGAAGAATATTTTGGTATTAAGTGGCCTAAAATCCCGATTAAAGCTCTGGGTGTATATTTTACCTATGATCAGAAATTATTAAAGGAAAAGAACTTTATTGAAAGGCTAGATAGTATTAAAAAAACTCATTAATATTTGGTCCTCTAGGAGCCTGTCTATTTATGGCAAAGTGACAATAATTAAATCTTTTCTGATCCCAAAGTTCGTCTACATATGTTCGTTACTTCCTACACCAAAGGAAATTGTGAATAAACTGAATCAATTGTTATTCAAGTTCTTACGGAAAGGTACAGACAAAGTAACTCGCGTGTCAGTAATAAACGATTACGAGAAAGGCGGTCTAAAAATGATAGATTTGGAAAGCATGGTGAAATCTTTAAGGTTGGCCTGGCTAAAACGACTATTTAATGATTCAAATGCAACGTGGAAGACGTATTTACTTCATCTGTTAAAGCCCGTAGGAGGTCTGTTCTTTCTAAATTGTAATTATGAAGTTTCTGATTACACGATATCTTCTCAATTTTACCACGAACTTTTGTTATGGTGGTCGGAGCTCCGCGAATCTTTTGCTTCAGAAAGTGATTGGAAAAATATTGTTTGGAATAATAAAGAAGATTCGAATAGACAACAAGCCGGTTTATTATCAAAATTACTTTAAGTCGGGAATCATTTACATACACGATCTTCGGTTTAACTTAAATACAATAGACTCCTATAACTATTTTTGAACAAAATCGACAAAAGCAATTTTCTACAATGGGCGGGCCTCCGTCATTCTATACCTTCACATTTAAAAGAAATCAGCCTAGATACACATCTCCATCACTTATAATTGAAAATAAAATACTCGATATTAAAGACAAAAAATCAAAAGATTATTACTCGCTGCTGGTTTCAAAAAAAGTTCAACCTCCTAATATTATCCACAAATTGAAGAGTGATTTTAATTTCACAACCCAACAATTTAGAGAAATCTTCTCGTTACCACATTTAGTTGCACTGGAGCCATATGTCAAGGCTTTCCAACACAAAGTAATTAATTATATTCTCTACACTAACAGCAAACTATGTAAAATTGGATTTAGAATTAATGATGCATGTACTTTTTGTAATGATGAACCTGAGAATTTATATCACCTTTTCTCTGAATGCCCTCACTCCAAAACGGTCTGGACTGATTTCGAATCGTACTGGTACCATCTATCGGATCAGCAAATCCATCTTTCTGCACAAAACGTTTCATTTGGAGTTTTATCCAAACAATGCCCTTTATCAAATTTATTAAACTATTTCATAGTAATTGGAAAATTATTTTTGTGGGACTGCAGAAGAAGCCAAACACTTCCTAAAATTCAAGGACTGCAATCAAAACTTAAGATTAAATATGAGATTGAAAATATATCAACAAGAAAAACTTCTTTGAAAAGAAATGGGTGCTCACTCCAATGTAATTAATTATGCCCATCTTATTTTATTATTTTATTGCCTTTTTGTTGTAATATGAATGTATCTTTTATTTTGTTGCTCATTGCTTTAATATGAATGTAAGTAGCATCAGTAATCATATTAGTTTGTAAGTAATGTAAGAAGTGATATTGTAAGTTAAGTAAGTAATCGTATTGTTTTGTAGAGTAAGTTATGTAAATTGCATTATTGTAAGTAGCAACTTTAATTGCATTGAATTGTAAGTAGTGTAAGTAGTGCGTAAGTAATTGAATTGTATAAAAACGCTTTGTCGGTAATGTAATGGACTTTAGTAGTTTTATTACTTTGGTAAATAGCGTAAGTAGACGTACCATTGTTTGTAAGTAGTGTGAATCACAATTAAAGTGTAGGAGGTCAACCCAGTCATTTACTATACATTACAAAAATTCAGCCCGTTTTTTGTCGATTTTTATGCTGTTTAAGATGTAATCTAATTTATTTTTTGTTAGTAATGTTTCTGTTGTTCTCGTTGTTTCACCAAATTTTTTAGACGATAACATTTTTCAAAACAAAAACAATAAAAGAACAAACAAACAAACAAAAAAGTAACTATTTATATTCAGTTATATTGAAATTCCCTGTGTTTATAAATCCTTGCAAATCCATGTCTGGAAATCATTTGGTTGGCCTTTTTAACCCAACCTCGCTGACCTTTAACTAAATCCCCACTCATGTATTTTATCTAACAATTATTGATTTATTTCTCATTACTTGTTTTCAAATTCTGCTGCAGAATTGGATGGCATTTACGAATCTGAGAGTTGACAATTTTACCATAACTGACAGCCTCGTGTTTACCAATACAAACTCACCATCTCCTCAAGATAACTACGCTTTCTGTCAAGTGAGGATTAAATCAGCCTCATTTCTACATAATGGTACCGATACTCTACAAAAGTTTGCTTTCATGAAAAGTGCTCAGTTGCGACAATTCATTTTCATTTTCCCTTTTTCAAGTGAAAGTTGTGCTGACTTGGAAACAAAACAATTTAATGTATTATTGCAACTGAGTCGATTTGCATAGTTCCCAAAAGCCCCAGTCTCCCTTGCGACTTCTCCCCCTTTCGTTGATCAAATAGTTGAGGGGAGGTATCTCTGATAGAGTTTAAAGTCGACCTTGATAGAAAGATCATCATTGTCAGACATTTGCAATGTGGCTTTTTAATCCCTACAAAAACTCCCTTTTTTGTACAACAACGACACTTATTGTCCTATTTCATTTAATATTGCAGACAATAAACTTCACAGAGACATTTTATGCTCCTCCTGTTGTGTTGGTGACGCCAAGGCGCAGCGACAACAATAACAATTCTAATCTGTCTGGGTCACGTTGTAATGCAGTTACTGCATGGGTCGAGGTAAGGAATACGAGAAAATTAGGTACATGCAGCTAGGGTATTGGTGACGACTTCACACCGTATATATTTTTGTCTGGTCAATGGCAAAGGGTGTGTATGTGTGTGTGTGTGTGTGTGTGTGTGTGTGTGTTTTATTTTGTTTGTTCGTTCGTTTGTTTGTTTCTTTGTTTTTGCAGACCCTTAATCGACCCGCGGGCATCACGGGTCTTAAAAGTAGCCAATCAGAGTGCGCGTCATAACAACTACAGGCACAAGCCATATAATACAATTTTGTAATATCGCTTTTTAATCTGCTTTTCCATTGTTCGAGAATCTTATTCTCTTGGTGAAATGACTAGCAAAAGAAAGAAGTAACGCATTTTATTTCATTATTCAGCATACATCTACAACTGATGCACAGGTGTGTGTGAAAAATTACAACAGTGACGCCAACAATAAAGATGTTATCAATGTCGACTACATGATCACTGGAGGTAGGCAGAGAGGTTCAATCTGTATACAAAAAAAAAAAAACAAAAAACAAAAAAAAAAAACAGCAGAGTATTTTAAACTTTGAAAATGAAACCTTTAGCAAACGAAGAGAAATGGTGCTCAAACTACGTAATAAAAGGTTGAAAAAAAGCATTTAATATACACTTGCTATGCAATGGTCTCGACGTGTAAACAGTAAATTACCTTGAAAAGAACCTTTTAATACTATTTATCTTTAAGTGCAATTTAGTCGCACAGATAACTTGAAACAACCCAAAAACGTCAGCTTATTAGATCCACTTTTAATTGTCTTTATTCATAATTACTTACGTTTTTTCATTTCACATTCTTTGACAAGACTTGGATCCTTGTATTGACGTGACATGTCATTATCACTGTCTGTGTAAATCGTTTGGACCAAATGATGCTCGCTGCGTTGCTGAGGACAGTTGTCCATCCTACCAAGAACCCGTCTGCTCATCAAATGGCACAACATACGACAATGAGTGTTTGTTTCGACAGGAAATGTGTCTTCTGCGATTGAACTTTTCCGTTCAACACCCTGGTAGTTGTGAAGGTCAGAATGTAATACTTTGATTTGCTTTAAAATCAATTTTTTGACGGCATGGATGATCAAAACGATAATGACGATGATGCCATTGACTTCTGTATAACGAGTAAAATCCAACCACTCCTTCTGACTAATCTCTCTTATTGTGTTTTTAGGATTTCCTTTCCAGCGAGGTCGCCGTCACATGCCACATATTCCTTCGCTGGGATATTCTCATTGTGAAGTAATTCGCCTCAAGGCTTTTGTCTTCTATCCAGACAAACCACTTGAAGTTCAGATCACTGTCAATCATATTGACACCAGTGACAAGTCATATGTACATGATGCCGCTGTGTCGTGGATTGAAAAAGTCAGTTATGATCGATTCACCACGTGTGTGATGGCGGCAGGGTACAATGAACGGAGATCTAATGCTAACGTGACAGTCGATTGGATGGCGTACCAAGGTGCTCCAGTGGGTGGTGTTGCCGGGGAAGTACGAATATCACAATGGTGGACTGGAACGACTTGTAAAGCTGTCAATTTTCCATCGGTAAGTCTTTCCTCTTTTAACTTAAATTGCACTAACTTCACTTTTACCTAAGATGTCACTGGACCACTGAATAATACTTTCTTTAACTCGTACTAGGCTTTACAGAGTCTGGATTACTAGCTAGGAATCTTGGTTTCTGCTGTTTCTGAATATATACAGGTTGCTAAACCACTGATTATGTTGTTATCTTTAACATTTTAAACCCTAAACAGCTTTTGTCCTGACTATTTTTGTTGGCTTGCTTTGTTATTTTTTTGTTTGCTTGTTTTCCATTTAGGGGAAGTTTTCAGTGATACCCTCAGTGTTTGTTACTGCTGCTCACCATCACGCCGGATTAAAGCGTGACGCTGCCAGTCTGTGGGTTGAAGACGTCACGCAATTGTCATTCAAAGTTTGTTTAAGAGAACTGCAGAACTACGCAGGATCGCATGAAGACGTTCATGTTGTGAGTGTCACAGCTTCCACCAAACAGGACCTATATAGAACAAGCTCACTCTAATATACCATTATATGATAACAAATAAAACTGGGGCTAGTTGAGTAGTAAACTGTGGTAAGGTTTACTTTGTAATAAGCTTTTTCATCAAAATGTGTATTTTAATCTTTAATAGAAATGGTTGGCATTTTCCTCTCTTCACAAGCCTCTTTTCACAGAGCATAGTTCAGTCTACTTTGCTAACGCCCAGCATCCTCCTGCAGATTACAACAATGCTTTCTGCAAGGTCAGTATCAAAGCCTTTTTAATGAGAAACATCTGCATTTTTTGAGTAAATTGGTCATAATAAATCTAAGAGTTTGCTTGAAACTATATACTAGTGAACCTGCTCTGCCAACTAACTCCAGAAGATTCTTATTGGATGCAGTGGCAAACGTAATGAGGAACGTGCGCACTCCTGGACTACATTCTTCAAAACGTACAAATCAACGGATTTTCTTATAAGTATATATCAGTTTACACTGTATTGCTACTTTCCTATGGGATAACAAACTAACACCAGGGGGCTTTTATTGGATGCCGTAAACTTCATGCAAACTGTAGATGCCAAACTTAATGAGAGCATTTAATGTTCTTAGGATATTCGCTTTGCTAGGAAGTATAACAGCACCCCGAACGTGTTTGTTTCCGCGAACCATTCATCCAGCGGTGGAAATCAACAACCAGTACACAATGGAATAACTGCTTGGGTAGAGGTAGGATGGAGGCTCTATATTTACACTCCGTTGCTTCATTTGAGAGTTTTATAGTAAAATTAGAGTGCGGGAGGAGTTTCAAATTTTTTAAATGACGATTTACTCTGAAAGGATGAAACTTTCAGGAGCTGCTCATTCATCCTCTGCGAAATTATAATATGTCAGTTGTGTGTCTTTCATTTTTGACGTTGCCAAGACAATCACAAATTTCATATAGGTTTGGCCATAACTCAACTTTTTGGACATCATTCGGTATTTTTTCCCAGTTATCTTCATCAAATTGCAGAAATTTATCAATTTATACATTTTGTAAGCATTATGGCTTGAGTTTGTGTAAATTTCCATTCTTTCTTTAGCTCTAAAAAACAGTGAAGATGGCGGATCCAAGTTGGCGTGTCATTTGACGTCATATGACGTCATACGCAACAAAATTGTATCATATTGTAGAGGAAGCTCAGGGCTATGTAATCAATGTAAATTCATTTCGCTATGAAAACCTAGGGGAGTGGTTCCATCAACCCCTCCGCCTCAACGTGCCCCATGGAGGGGGTATGAGATAGCTTAACGTACCGAATATAATTTCATTCTTGGAGACTACTGATTTTGTTTTATTCTTTATTGCAGTACATAAATATGACCGGTGTCCGAGTTTGTTTAAAGGAATTGTATGGGACAAAGTATGATCCACTGTCCATATCATACACTGTCCTGTCAGGTAAGGACAAAAAATGCCCTCTTAGGTTTGACTTTTCCTCTAGCAGTAAGATATGCTTCTTAGGCTCGCGTTGTTTTAACGTCAGAGATTTATATGAAATGAAACCTGCAACCAAATATTTGAGGTTGTCTCTAAAAACACAACTAAAGAGCAACTCATATCAATTTATTGGCTTCCCTTACTTATGGTGTATTTCTTTGCATCTACAGACGTTTGCCACCCAGGGTGGAGTTACTTTGAGGGTTATTGCTACTTTACAAGCCCCGCATGCGCTTCATGGCTGACCGCTGAGTCAAACTGTTCTGCGATGGACTCTGATCTGGCGACTATACACAACCAGGAGGAGAATGTGTTTATTCAACACCGTCATGACGGAGATAAGTCCTGGATAGGGCTGAATGACCGCAGTGTTGAAGGCTCTTTTGTGTGGACAAACAAAGAAATTAGCAGTTTTAGGTTTTGGGCTCCAAACCAGCCAAACGACTGGAACAACGAGGATTGTGTACACACTCTTGGCGTGAGGCATGGATACACTTGGAATGACGTGCCATGCGATAACTGCTTCAACTTTACTTGTTTTACAGGTGATAAATATTTCTTAATACGTAATTGTTCCCGATCATGATTTATCACTTGATTGACCGGTAGGCTGATTGACTGAGGCTGGTAAGTTTATTGAGTAAGCTTTTTTGGGGAAAAGGCAATGAAAACAGCGCCGAACAACAGTTGCAAAAGAAAAATTCCGAAAAGATAACCACGTTAAGATCAGGGCTATTATTGATTTAGACTACACACAGATTGTTAACTATGTATATCCATGCATGAAGACACGATTGATCATCACAGTTATACACAACTTAAACAGTTGTGAAAATTAAAGCCTGAAAAAAAATTCACTGGGCCTTAACGGGATTCGAGCCAATGACCTTTGCGATACCGTTGCACCGCTCTACCAACTGAGCTATGAAGCCAACTGAGAGCTGGTCACGTTGTGAG
Organism: Orbicella faveolata; assembly: GCF_042242905.1. Classification (NCBI taxonomy): domain Eukaryota; kingdom Metazoa; phylum Cnidaria; class Anthozoa; order Scleractinia; family Merulinidae; genus Orbicella; species Orbicella faveolata. Next base: position 3,219,386 of record NW_028301563.1, on the reverse strand, counting down.
TTCGTGATACACCCGTAGATGATGAAGAAAGCAAGTGAATATATGAAAAATCATATATTTGAACTGCGGAGAAAGATATGAAGACATGATAGATCATTGCAGTTATACACAACTCAAGGAGTTACTTACCTTATTACATGAAATTTTTGCGACACGTTTATTTCGCGATTTTGAGGTGCGCGTATTTCGCGACACTTAAGGTGGCCGAACACAGTTTTCAAGAGCCTACGCCTAATTCATCATTACTTTTAAGCTATTTATGCTTTGGCGCTCGTTTTTTGCAAGAGTCAAGGTTAACCACAGAAAAGTTTATTTTCGCATTTTGGCTAAGGTGTGTGCTGTTGCCATGGCAACGGGGCTGGTTAAAAACAAGGTTTAAAAAATGGTTTTTGTTTATTTAAAAAACAATCCAGTCGTTAGATTTTTTTCATCTATTGCCCACTACGAATTGACATTAAATCCCTTCTGTCAACACTGTTCTAATAAAATTTTGGCATAGGCGATTTTCGTAATTCGCCGTAAATCGTTTTCACCGCATGTTCTGTATTATTAAAAATTCCCTATGTCAAAATTCAGATTTTTTGCGATAGATCATTCACGCGGTTTCTGAACTATTTTTTTGCCAAATTTCTTGAAATTTTAACGACTGGATCGTCAGAAATCCGCAAGTTTCTGCAAAAGCAATCGTCTCAATTTTTCGAGCAACTGCGCATGCGCTGCATTTAACTGGGTTCTTTCGGTAACAAAGAGAAAGCTGAGAATTGCTGGTTTCTTTGCGTCGTTACCTTTTCTAACATATCTTTGTAATAAAAGACTAAAGCCATCAATACACTGCGTTCAATAATAGAGAAAAAATAGCACAGATAGGGCGGGTGTTGAGTAAATAAAATGATCGCTCTTTGCAATCCTTGTGCGAGCGCTCAATTGCATCAGCAAAAGCGCGCGCGAAAACTGTGTTCGGCCACCTTAAATTCCGCGATTTTGCGAAAGTTTTGTATTTTGAATCACTTTAACTTCGCGTTTTGAGTGACACAATATTTATTTCCTTGGCAATGTTACTTCAACATGTTCTTGAATTTAGTAAACTGACGTTATCAAGGCGCAATAAGGTCAAAATTAGGAACTTTAAGCAAATCGCTACGGCTGGCGCTGATACGGCTGCCGGAAGTAAATTTCCCCCAAAATGAGACGGTGCGCATGTATGCCGGTTGCATCCAGCCGTAGCGTGAAATCTGACTGCGTGAGCCGGGATGTTTTGCCGTAGTGGCTACTACGTCGGGTTTATTTCGCTTCTCTCGCGCGTTTCAACAGACAGCTCGGCATTTTAAGAATTCCGTCGGATACTATATCCTTTAAAGTCAATTTAAGTCAAAGATTGTGTCAAGGTTACCTCTCATAAGCTTGTAAATCCGTATTCTGAATTTACGATAAGTTTTGGCAAAGGTGTTGGAATGGCGAAGTGAGTCAAGTGAAATATTCGTGTTAAGCACGAGGTTATTTTTCTTCGGTTAATTTTGTTTTGAGGGTTTAGTGACGATGTTTTATATGTGGATAACTATACGGCGCTATTTTACTTCTTTGAGTATTGATATATTTGTGTTCTTCACTCGATATTCTTCGAGATATTTGTCTCTGAAATTATATATTTTATCCTTCAAATTGTTATGGAACAAAGTGTCTGGCATTCGCTTTCGCTCAGAAATAATCTGTTCATCCTAGGAAGGCGAATAACGGCCATCGTCCTTTGAGCGAAGCCATTTGGCTGTGAGAAACTAAATAAAAGAGATTTTAAACTCCTTAGCCCATGTTTCTTTCATCTTTGTATTTCGCTTTACTCGCCAAACCGAGACGTACTCTCCCCAGACCTTTTCAGTCACGGCAGCCGTAGTAGCACCAGCCGTAGTGATTTGCTTAAACTCCCTACTAACAATATACTAACGGAACTATATGTCAACAGTAACATAATGTAAGTCACTTAATTTTTGCGTCATGTTATGTTCGCGACACTAATTGTTCGCGTCACTTAAGTTTCGCGATTGTTTTTACATCGCGAAATTCGCGAAATTAACGTGTCGCGAAAATTTCATGTAATAAGGTAATTGTGAAATTAAAGCCTTAAAAAAATTCAGGCCTAAACGGGATTCAAACCCATGACCTCTGCGATACCAGTGCAGTATTCTACCAACTGAGCTATCAAACCAACTGAGAGCTGGCTACGTTATGAGTTCGTAATATACCCGTATTTATTTTTTTCTCAAGCATCTGAGCGGGCCGGAATCCTAAATCCTCGAATTTGATTGGCTAATCATACGCACGTGACGGGTCCAGCTTTTTACGATACGGCCCACGGGCCGGATGTTTTTCCCGCTGCCTAAATTTCGCTCCTAAAAGTTAGCGGTAATCGTCAATCCTTTGCTTTTCTTTCACATCCATCGACGATTAGTCAAGGTAAGTTTATCTCTGTTACTTTAAAATGGCAAGGAAAGTCACCGTAGGTAAATTCAATTGAGTGTTTTGAAGTTGTGAAAGTTTGCTTTGTTGTTTGTAGCTTGGCGCTGTAATGGCACGTAATCCTGTGTTTCTCTCGCCCTAAAATTTGAATCAGTTTCAGTCGAGTTTAACTCTCTGATCGTTGCTGTATTTAGAAGAATTTCTGTGGAATACACTTAACGAATTTCCTCGCTTTCTGCTATTCAATTAACAGTAGGAATGTCTGATTTCAAGTGATTTTAAAAGCAACGACTGACAAAATTTGTTTTTGTAGTAAAACTTCAAATTTCGTACGAAATTTCACACCGCAAAAGCAATTTTGGAGAACTTAACTGGTGAAATAAATGCAACTAACATTAAGTAGTTCGAAAAAAATCTGTTCTTTAATACATCTTTCTTCGTCTGCTATCTTAGTTACTCGTTCGTTGCCAAGATCTTTTTCAAATCATTAGTAGACGGCGCGGAAGCCGATTCAACAACAAGAGTTGCGTAAACAAACCTATTTGTAATCTGTTAAACCAATTCACTGCAGGAAAAGAAATAAGCATGTTATTTGCCGGCTTAGGGCCGGTCCGTATAGTGAAAAATTGTGACCTCGGGCTTGAAAATGCTACCCTCGGCCTGCGGCCTCGGGCAGCATTTTCAAGACCTCGGTTACAGTTTTTCACTATACGGACCTCCCAGCCGGCAAATAACATACATATATAATGTTTAACATATTCGTTTGCATTCTTCATTATGTACGGGTATAGTACGAACCGGTATCGCAGAGGTCATGAGTTCGAATCCCGTTCAGGCCTGAATTTTTTTAGGCTTTAATTTTACAACTGCTTCAGTGGTGTATAACTGCAATGATCAATCATGTCTACATATCTTTCTCCGCAGTTCAAATATATGATCTTTCGTATATTCACTTGTATGTTTATAAATTTAATTTTTGCAGACCATGACGAGTGTAATACTAACACCCACAACTGTGACGTTAATGCGGATTGTGTGAATTCCGTGGGCTCATATTCCTGTATGTGTAAAGCTGGATATACCGGTGATGGACAAAGTTGCAATGGTAAGAAACAAACACACGAACTAAAAATAATCTTACAACAACCACCACCAAAACCACCACCCCTACTACCCCCACCACTAATACCACCACTACCAGCACCACTACCACCACTACCACCAGCACAACTACTACTACCACCACCACTAACACTACCACCACCACTACCACTACAACCACCGCTACCACCACTAATACCTCCACTACCAGCACCACTACCACCAGCACCACTACTGCTACCACCACCACTACCACCACCACTACCACCACCACTACCACCACCACTACCACCACCACTACCACCACCACTACCACCACCACTACCACCACCACCACCACCACCAGTACACTACTGCCACCACCACCACTACCACCTCCACTACCACCACCACCACTACTACTACCACCACCACTACCACCACCACCACTACTACTACCACCACCACTACCACCACCACTACCACCACCACCATTACTACTACCACCACCACTACCACCATCACTGCTATGCCACCACTACTACCACAACCACTGCTACTAACACAACTACTAGTATCACCACTACTACTACTAACACCACTACTACTACTAACACCACTACTACCACCACTATTACCACAACTACTACTACCACCACCACTACCACCATTACTACCACCACCACTACTACTACCACCACTACCACCACCACTACCACCACCGCTACCACCACCACTACTACTACCGCCACCACTACCAGTACACTACTACCACCACCACTACCACCATCTCTACCACCACCACTACTACTACCGCCACCACTACACAACCACTACTACTACCACCACCACTACCACCACCACCACTACTACTGCTACCACTACCTCCACCACTATTAATACCACCACCAATACCATCACCGCTACTACTAGCAACACCACTACCACCACCACTATCACTACTACCACCACCACCATCACTACTACCACCACCACTACCACCACCACTACCACCACCACTACCACCACCACTACCACCACCACCACTGATGAGGAGATTACAATAGTGGTATCACGCAAAATAATGCTCAATCACTGGTGAAGAAGGCGTGGAATAGTAATCAGCGTGATAACGTGCACCTTTAAAAAATTCTGAGAATGTGTTGGAGATGGTTAGTTTTTGAAATATTGACACGGCTTCGAAGAGTCTGAATCCCGTTTCACCTAAATGTTTCAAAACTTCGAATTTCTTTACTACATTGTCAAAGTAGTCTGGGGATCTAGCAACTTTTATAGGGTTGTGACGAAATTCATGACCAGTCACAGGAGAGACGCATGAAAAACGGATGTCAAATTGATAATAAGGCATTCTTGTGAAACCAGTACTGTAACATCACTTGATAAACAGTGGTGGTATTGACTCGTCAAAAAGTGTAACTGCACTGTCATGGAAACTGTTGCGAGTAGTTATTTTAATATCGTAGTTGGGCATGGTTTTTCAGAAAATGTTTCCGTCGGTGACTTTCGCCACTTTAGTACGATATTTATTCTTTTGACCCTGTTTTAGACAACGACGAATGCTCTACAAACTCTCACGACTGCGACGTAAATGCTGTGTGCAGTAACACCTATGGATCTCACACTTGCACATGTAAAGCTGGGTATTCTGGAGATGGCAGAACTTGCAGTGGTACGTTTCTCCTTAAGTTTAGGCATGCTTCCGTTGTCAGCTTAACTGAGTCATCGTAATTAACACTATGACATGAACCATTGAACTAAACTTATATTTACATACTTATCTTAAACTGTAATAAAGTTTCCATATAACGCGCGCTCTGATTAGCTAAAACAGCGGCTCTATCAGAGAACAGACGCAATGTAAGCTGAATTTCAAATTTAGTCTAATGGAAACGAGCTATTTCTCTGCAGTAAACATAGCTGCCTGGAGGCCATTGTTAACAACACAACAACAGAAGTTTTGAAACTGTACTAAAGTAACACTTAAGTTTGATATTTACTCCTTTAACTCTGTTTTAGACAACGACGAATGCTCTACAAACTTTCACGGCTGTGACGTGAATGCTGTGTGCAGTAACACGCATGGATCTCACACTTGCACATGTAAAGCTGGGTATTCTGGAGATGGCAGAACTTGCAGTGGTACGTTTCTCCTTAAGTTTTGGCATGCTTCCGTTGTCAGCTTAACTGAGTCATCGTAATTAACACTATGACATGAACCATTGAACTAAACTTATTTTTATATACTTATCTTAAACTTAAATAGGATTCGTACAAGTACAGGTGCTTAACAATAGGACATAAGTCCCCTACTTGGTTAATACACCCACACCCAACCCCCTAAAAAATATCGCGAAAAAACCCTTCCCTGACCCGACTAAACTACAAATCAGATAGTCTAAATAACACAACTACAATCTAAAATATACTAATCAACTTAACAAGTACAGACAAAGAAAATATTAACACGGCGACACTTAGGACAAATTAATTTAAAAGAACGAAAATTGTCACCATCAAAAACATTTAAAAGTCTAGTAAAATAAAATGACTTAAGTTTACTTTGAAAAGAGCTTATAGTGTCTGAATCCTTGATATTTTCAGGTAAACTGTTCCATATCAAAGTTATTCTGTTGAAGTAAAAGTCTCGGAAGGAAGACGTACGACAAGCGTTAGACTTTAAATGCAGCCCTGATGAAGCACGGCGCGTGTTGCCCTTTAGAAAAGAAAAATAATAACTAAATTCACGAGTGAAATCTATATGCCCATGAAGGCACTTAAAAAAGAAAACTAAGTCAAGATATTCTAACCAGTAATTAAGCGGTAAACTGTAGTATAGTTTCTATATAACGCACGCTCTGATTGGCTGAAACAGCGGCTATATCAGACAACAGACGCAAGGTAAGCTGAATTTCAAATTTAGTCTAATGGAAACGAGCTATTTTTCTGCAGTAAACATAGCTGCTTGGACGCCATTGTTAACAACACAACAACAGAAGTGTTGAAACTGTACTAAAGTAACACTTAAGTTTGAGATTTACTCCTTTAACTCTGTTTTAGACAACGACGAATGCTCTACAAACTCTCACGGCTGTGATGTGAATGCTGTGTGCAGTAACACCTATGGATCTCACACTTGCACATGTAAAGCTGGGTATTCTGGAGATGGCAGAACTTGCAGTGGTACGTTTCTCCTAAAGTTTTAGCATGCTTCCGTTGTCAGCTTAAGTGAGTCATCGTAATTAACACTATGACATGAACCATTGAACTAAACTTATCTTTATGTACTTATCTTAGACTGTAATAAAGTTTCCATATAACGCGCGCTCTGAATGGCTAAAACTGCAGCTATATCAGAGAACAGACGCAATGTAAGCTGAATTTCAAATTTAGTCTAATGGAAACGAGCTATTTCTCTGCGGTAAACATAGCTGCCTGGAGGCCATTGTTAACAACACAACAACAGAAGCGTTAAAACTGTACTAAAGTAACACTTTAATTCGACATTTACTCCTTTAACTCTGGTTTAGACAACGACGAATGCTCTACAAACTCTCACGGCTGTGACGTGAATGCTGTCTGCAGTAACACACATGCATCTCACACTTGCACTTTATCAGTAATCACATATTTTACAAAACAAACTTTAACTAAGACTAAATTATTTACTGCTGACGTTAAATGTAACGGTACAGTTATTGAACTCCTCAAAACAGAAAGGTCCATTCTTTTTCTAAATTTAAATTCTTGCTCAATGGTGGCGACTTCATCTTTTGGTTTGCTTTCAACCTTGCTGTACACTTCCGACCTAAAATGGCACTAAAGTTAGAAATTTTCCAGTTCGAAGGAGTACTAATTTACTTTCTACCCCTGCATTTAACAGACTAGACGCGCACGTTACCTCGGAGTAGCGCTGGCAACACACTTTTCCTCTTCTTCGCGAGTTTTAGGAGGTCTAAATCTGCCCTCTGCCATTTGCTTTGCAAAGCAACGTGTTCGCTCGGAACTGACAAACAGCTAGGTAACGTGACATTGATGAATATTCAAAAATTGTCACAGAGCAGCAATAAGGTGATAGAATCACATTTTCACGTCTCAAATACAATATTTGAATTGAGAAAACTTATTCAAATGATAATTTAAACTAATTTTCTTTGTTGGAGATAATTTCAAAAACTCTTGCTTCGGGTTTCATCAGGTTTCCAAACGCTCGAAAACAATAAAACCACTCGGCCTGCGGTCTCATGGTTTCAAATGTTTTCTCGCGTTTGGAAACCTGATGAAACCCTCGCACTCTTTTTGAAATAGTACATCTAGTCTTTTCCTCCGTTGAGCTATGAGTTTTCAAACAATGAAAAATAGAATTCCAAAATAATAAATATTTACCGAGAAAATGGGTACCAGTTTTGTTCCGGAGGAAAAATATTTCTTATCGATTAACAACTAATTGATGTCACGTCGAAACTTCGTTTTCCCTGCATGGGAACACTTCGAAGAATTACAACTCGATAGCTTTGTGTCCGATCTCAGTCAAATTTTGTTAGATAAAAGATTTCCCTATCTCCAACAAAATTATGTTGTAGAATTTGAAAACAGTCATTTCTGTGCGATCACTTCGTATCTTTTTACAGCAATTTTGAAAAGGGCCGTAATTTTTGCAGGTTTTCTTAGTTTGTTGTTGCTATCTGTATGGCGGATTTTTCCCCACCTTTCCCGAAGAGATTTCGATTAATGTTTTCAAATAAAATCGTTACATTTGTGGCCATTTATCTAGTTGTTTATCGTTCGTGGTCCTGCTTTTCTCTTCAGCAAACCAGTGCGAAGCCTTGTGGAGCTCTGGATATACTAATTCCGAAAAATGTCTCGCAATAAAAGAGTGGTTAAAATGACCCATCAAAATCTAACTGTTGGAAACTGTTTTGAGCTACCTTGAGTTGAGCTTTGCTTCACTTTTTTATTACAGATATGGACGAGTGTCAATTAGGGTCTCATTCCTGTCATGCCCAAGCACAGTGTGTAAATGTTGCTGGTTCCTATAGCTGCAGATGTTTACCAGGCTATGCCGGTGACGGGCATAGTAATTGCAACCGTAAGTTTTAAAACACAGGAAATGCTGGTCTTCCTTGCTTACAGTGACAGATCCAGAACTTGAGCTAAGGGTGGGGTGGGGAGGGGGGGGGGGGGGGGGGAGGGTTGGCTTGCACTGCTAGCTTTTCTTCCTTCTGCAATTTTTTTTTTTACCCAAAATAAGAGGGGGGCCGTCCTCCCCGGACCCTTCCAATATATCCGCTACTGGCTTATACTGCCTTTTTAGAATATGAACAGCGGATTCAGGTGTCAGAATTGTCAAATGAAGAACCTATCTACCTAAAAGTGTTATTTTTTCTCGAGAAACTCATGAAGTCAGGTCTGCCTGCTATAAGGTGTTTCTTGTCGTGGCGACCAAAAATATGTAAAAGAAGGCCTGATACATTCCACTGTGACGTGCCCCTCAAGCTCCAGGTAAAATATCAAACGACGGAAATATTAGCCTGCGTAGCTTGGCGGTTTTATCGATTTTTAAAAGCAATTTGAGCGGAAGCGCACGCAGAGGTGAAACCGCGAGGAACCGCTCGCCTGGATTACGCGCTTTTTTTATTCCCGCCCCCTATTACATATTTTGACAACCCGATGACAGGTTTTGTGGATCGTATTAACACAGCTAATCAGAGCATAGATCGTGATAAGAAACTTCCAGCCAACTTGGCAGGAAAAAGTCACTGTGATACTGTAGAGTCTATCAAAACGAAACTATCCGATGCTATGGCCATGCGGTGTTTGCTCGATGGCGGCGAAGGGAAATACGCCGAAAAAACCTGTCAAAGGAGGAATCGAGAGAAGTCTAAACGATAATTGTATACTTTGTTGTTGTCCGCTCAAGATCAAATTCGGAGAATTTTTTACATCTCCATGCAAAACCTTTTCAAGGTCTCTAAGCGTGAAGGATTTCAAAATGACACTTTCAATGTAAATGATTACGTTATTGCCGATGCAGTGGGTTCCCTGTGGTTAAGGTTACTTTAAATCTTCGGGGGTGTGTTTTGGGAAGAAATTCATAGGCACGCCAGTTTCAATACAACCCTAACAAAGTATATATGAGATGAAAGCTTAAAAAATGAAGTTTACGATAAAAATACAATTTAAGCAATGTTTTATTTTAAGTGTGTCAGGCTCTTTGGATATTCAGATTGGTTGTCTAGACATCTGCATCTAAGGTTGGAGTTGCTAAAAATATTCGAGATGTGTTGCGTAAATGGACGCCACGGGAAGAATATGTTAAATATCAAAATTTCCCAACACGATTTCGTTTGTCAATATACCCTAGAATGTTTTGGCGAAAATTTACGGAAATCCGTCAATTCTGCATATCCTATAAATTCACTCAAAATGGATACATTCCTCTCAGAATCAAATGCGAGACTTAAGCGGCCGTCGATAAAACCAGGTACATGGAACATTCCGGAACTTCCGGAACATCCCGGAATATTCCGGAATATCAAAAAAATTGTAATAACCATGAGAAAAATATATAAATTAGATTAAGGATTAACCTAGAAAAACAAAGAAGAAAAGGAAAAGAATAAGACAAATTAACTATAGGTTTCAGCTCCAAATATGCAAAAAAATAAAAAAATAAATAAAAAAGATGCGACCGACTGCAATAAGTGAAGCCGTGGGGGTGGAGGATTGCTGCACAAGCTATATATCCCCACTAATCCATTCCTGTCAGTTGTTCAGCATTGGTTTAATCACGTGACGATCCGTTACTTTACAGTGTGACTGAAGAGGTCGACTACCGCCATATACTCCCAGATACTGACTTTTAAAAGCAAACTCCAACCGAATGAAATTAAACTAAGCGTAAGCTCCCAAGTATGCATTGCGGACCTACTTTTATATTTAGCTCATGTTTTCATGGTATGACTGAACGTAAAATACAATAAATCGTAGTTAGTTTTGAGCCCGAAACGAGATCAAAAAGACACGCAGAATTTGGCAATGTGTTGCAAGCGAAATATAGCAGCAAAATATGACCTTTTTTTTATGGGCTATAGCTTTAAATGCCATAAGAGCACTTTCTACGGGTTAACTATACACCCATCTGATGGGATATAAAAAAATATCTCTGGGGAATTGGTTGTTAGTTACCCTGAATCTCACGAGATTATCCAAGTACTTACCTTGAGAATCTAGTGAGTAAGTGAGTCAGTGAGTCAGTGAGTCAGTGAGTCAGTGAGTCAGTCAGTCAGTCAGTCAGTCAGTCAGTAAGTAACAACTTTATTTACAGAGGGTAACACATATAGCAGTAAAAAACTGACGAACCAGTGGCCCTCTATCCTAAGTTAGAAATTAAAAACTATTAACACTTATAAGATAATAAAAATTACAAAATTGAAAACAGCTAAAATTTAAAAATATGATAAAAGTTAAAAATTTAAAAAATCTAAATCTAGATATGCGCAACTAAAAACTAAGCTAAGAGTTTTTGGACAAAAAAATATTTTCTAACAGAAGATTTAAAGGAGCCAATGGAGTTTTTCTTGCGAATATATAATTTGTTTCCATTTCAAACCGCAGATAGCTATCTTAGAATATTTGGGTGAGAAAAGAAAATCATCATGGAACACTTTAAAGTTTAATTTTTTTTAAAGGCATCGATTTAGAAATTTCGCTGGCGTCGATTTAAAGCATTTCAAAAGACAGGCAACAAATAGGAAAATGCTATGTTACTACCTTGGCCAAACAAGTAACAGTAGGAAAAGTAGATTTCTCTAAGAAACGTGCCGCAGTATGATTGGAGTGCAAACACAATCCTCTCATCGGCTAATTTCTAGAAATCCAGCGCCTTGCCGATATTTTGCAGCTGAGGTTGAACTTATTGCGAATTTACAAATTTTTCACAGAGATGGCGTTACGCAGCTAGCAGTTTTTATGATTTATGGTATTTTCACTTGAATTAATTCGTCAGTGATCTAATTGCCATAAACCATAGAGAACTACTTAAATTTACCTCTAAACCGGCCATCACCGAAAGTATTAAGTGAGCCATCTTGTGGAAATGAACCAGCTATGGACAATCATATCCACGAGCAGTCTGCAGTCACGTACTTTATCAGTAAACGGATGACGTGGGTGTTGTAAGGCAGATGAAAAAGTACATATTTATGCAAACTTATCCACATACATTGTTTCTAAAGATTGTTGTCAGCAGGTTATCGGAAAAACGAATTTATTCGAGGGTGACTACCCGCATCACGCAATTGTTTACATTCCACACTGGAAAATTTGACCCATTTACAGACTTTATGAAATGTCTGTAGATCCTGAATTTACAGACTTGGTCACTTATCCCGCGTAAAAACAAAATGTCTGTAAATTTATTTTACAAAGATTTTGTTTAGTTTTTAGTTCTGTTCATTTCAAAATGTTTGTCAAATGTTTGTAAATTGTAACAGCTAGAATAAGAGGAAAGATCTCATAATTTACAGACTTAACAAGAATGTGTTTAAATTTACCATTTACAAAGATTTTACGCGTTCAGTCTGATCATGTAAAATCTCTGTAAATTGACGTACACGGGGCACCATAAAATCTCTGTAAATTGATATACTTGGGGCACCATAAAATCTCTGCAAAATCTCTGTAAATTGTCATACTCGCGGCACCATAAAATCTCTATAAATTGACATACTCAGGGCACCATAAAATCTCTGTAAATTGACATACTTGGGGCACCATGAAATCTCGGCAAAATCTCTGTAAATTGTCATACTCGCGGCACCATAAAATCTCTGTAAATTGACATACTCGTGGCACCATGAAATCTTGGCAAAATCTCTGTAAATTGACATACTCGGAGCACCATAAAATCTCTGTAAATTGACATACTCGGGGCACCATAAAATCTCTGTACATTGAAATACTCGGGGCACCATAAAATCTCTGAATTGACATACTCGGGGCACCATAAAATCTCTGTAAATTGATATACTCGGGGCACCATAAAATCTCTGCAAAATCTCTGTAAATTGTCATACTCGCGGCACCATAAAATCTCTATAAATTGACATACTCAGGGCACCATAAAATCTCTGTAAATTGACATACTCGGGGCACCATGAAATCTCGGCAAAATCTCTGTAAATTGACATACTCGGGGCACCATAAAATCTCTGTAAATTGACATACTCGGAGCACCATAAAATCTCTGTAAATTGACATACTCGGGGCGCCATAAAATCTCTGTAAATTGAGATATACTCGGGGCATCAAAAAGAAAGCATACGTTGGCCCAGGGACTATGTGAGTTCTCCTCCTTAAAATTCCCAAGCCAGGTATCATCAACTAAGCAAAAATCTGGGCGGGACAAACTTTGGTCAGGTATTCAGTTAATTGGGGCGCATCGCATGTAGATCGCCGACTGGTAATACTCTTTCCGCGAAGCGTGCTAAAACCTACTCAGGAGGTCGACAGCTATCGACCTGCAAAACAAGGTGTTCTTTCTCGAAGTAAAGCTACGGTAGTCTTCGAAGAAAAATCGGGCGAAGATAAATGATAAATATGATATTCGTGCATGAATAGAAGCAACATACTTTCCTTGCGAACAGCTCTAATCAAACAGCTGGGCCCTAATAACACAACATAAAGTGCCCTTCATAAACACGTTTGAAACAAAGAAAGCTCGAGAGACCGAGAAGAGAACGGTAAATGTACAAATGTCACGAACCGTCGGTATTAGTCGTGAAAGCCCGTCAACCCCATTTTACACTGATCGCCATATCGGAACCAAACCGAACCGAACCATTTCACCCCAACTCAAAGTCGTGTCGTTCCCGAAAAAGTCGATTCGCCCCGATCGACTAAAAGTTAGTTCGCCGGAAGTTTTTTCGTACAATTTAGAAAGGAATAAATGGTCGCAGTCATAAAGAATTAATTATTCTGTTGCTATGGGAGTGCAACAACACTTCTACGTGCGTAATCCAACAAATACATTTATTTTAGACTCAATGGCTCTTTTACTACGCAAAACTTTAATAAAATGGTTTAAAAGGCGTTTCATATACTCTACAGGTAAATCCCGTGGATGGTTTATAGATCGTTTTCACTGTCACGCAATAAAAAAATAAATCGAAAACCATCCAGTGGAAAAAGCTATGAACTTACGATGTTATAGAAGATAACTAAATAAGACACTTCTCCAGGTTTTAGACCTGTGCGCTTCCCCAAACTTCAGATATTCGTCGAAATGTTTCGCAGATTTTTGCAGAGCCCAGTATGAAAACGCCATGTTGGTGTATCTCCGTGGTACACCAATATGGCGGCCGGAAAATAGTGTAAACATCTGGAACTTACTTTGGCTATCTAGGCGAGTGATTATCAGTACTGATCAAACATGCATTTACATAAGCACTTTTCATAATGCTCTAAGTTCTAAAAAGGCTCAAAATCATGAGATAAGTATATATTTTTCGACAAACTCGATCTTAGCCTTGTGTCACGCACCTCCATAACCCTGAAATTCAAAATGCTCTGGATTCCAAACGAAGCATGCTATTGAGCTGTAAAATTGTAAACGGATATAAATATACCGCCTCTTATGCCTGATGAGGATAAAAACTTTGGTGGCTCCTTAGTTTTGGATTTTCGAAAGTGATGACGTCACGTGAAAACGATCTATTAAGTTTTCAAATACAATCGGCCATCGATCAATCAACGGACTTTGTTTCTACGCCGTAATGAAACAAATATATTTTTTCTGGTTAGTATGATTTGCACGAATTGAAAGCCTATCTCAATTTGTTCAGTAATTCCCTAAAATTTGGGAGCTCCCGGCTGGTAGGTAGCGATTGAACTGAGAGATGGAAGAAAATGCTGGCTCATTTTCGGAGCAGCGGCTAATGTAACAGCTTTGGTCGAGTAGGTCTGAGTACTCAAGCTCGTTTTGTGGCGCTCGTTTTAACGATCTGAATTACAAGTTTCACGCAAAGAAGTTACACTTCTATTGAACCAAGTCAGAGTTCGCTTCTTTTGTGAGTAGGACTGGCCGTAAACGGAATCTTCTTACTACGATCTCAGATCTGTTCGGCTTTTTCTGCCCAGATCTCGAGTTTCGTAGAGTGAACAGAGTGAAATCATCTGCCATTTTTGAATCTTGCCTCGCCATTTCACAACGGCGTATATGGTACTCTTGCTGCTTCTGGACTACTGAGGTACGTTGATAATGTAGAATATCTTTGTTGGTAAGTTCGTAGCAGATTTGTTTGGTTTATTTAGTAGAAGCTCATTAGGTGTACATTTATGTGGAGGTACGATGGTTTACTTTATAAGCTTACCTGGGGCAGTGCAGAGTCTTACATGTACTTGTACATCACTTGTCGGGGTATTTGCTCAATCTTCCCCCAACTAGTCATACTGTGAAAGTTATATATTCCCTCTACGCTTAATTATGAAGATTATACCATTTTCACCTGTTGTACAAAGTCAACCTCTACTCAAATGTGGCCGATCATGGATATGGCTTGAAAACATTTATCTTAAATTATTAATAAAATAATCACAAAGTCACTTCATAGACGTGGACATTAAAATTCAGTCAATGGCCTCGGTAATTATTGTTAACATTTGCCAGTTGCTGTGGCCCATTAATACAAATCAATATTGGCCAGATTTGTTTGAAATGGTCTCATTTCCATTCAAATAATAGCAATATTGAATAAATTAAAATTGTTTAAAATTTGACTGCTGCATCCGCCCTTGTTAGGCACCGCCCCGAAAATAACAGCAAAAAATATTGATTAGAATATACCACACAAGTGAGTACTTTTTGCCCACGCTGATTGGCTAGCTCGGAGGTGATTAGCCAAGTACTATTCACCTCTGAGCAGCCAAAGAAAAACAAAATGGCTTCCTGTCTCAAATAAAGTTACTCTTTGGTCTGCTAGTTATCCAGCTTGTGTGGTATATACTAAAATAATTATTCACCTCAGTGTTGGTGAAAGTGGTGGATATTTACCTCCACTTTGGTGAATAATTGTTACTTATTGCTAGCGAGGAAAAGGTGGTGTACTCCTAAATAAATACAGTGAATACTGTATGTTATCTTGAAATATGCCACCTCAACTCCTGTACTACACTTTCTGCCTGTCAGATAGCAACAAATTATTCATAGGCAGGACCCATATCAACAGGTCTGTTTGTCCCTAATATTTTGACAGTGCTGTTTCTCATGTGCATTGTGTGCAGTAATTAAATCAGGATTTAGTAGGGATTTTAATTTGAGGTTGCAGCCACCTCTTGTAAGCAACCAGTTTTCTAAAATACCAAAAGTTTCCATATCAAATCACCCCGTACGAAACGAGCAGATCTGTTTATAGTCTGTTACAGATCTGCTGGCACATCTGTAGCAGATCTGCAGATAATCTACAGATGATCTACAGATTATCTGCAGATCATCTGCAGAATGTCTGCAGAATGTCTGCAGAATATCTGCAGAATGTCTGCAGAGCGTCTGCAGCGATGATCTGCAACAAGTCTGCAAATTTGCAGACGCTCTGCAGACGAAATCAGCCTATCATGTTAAACAAAAAGCCCACAAAATGCACCAATCAAACAACGTTTATTTAAAAGATAGACAGAGGAGGTCGGTTTGTTATTCATCAAAAGTAAACAATTAATGTTGACAGATAAAGCAAATAATATCACTAGCAGGAATTTAAAGTATTTTCTTAGCGTGACATTTTCCACATATTCCAAATGAATAAAAAAAACCTCGGGTAGCAAGCACTCCTTTCAAAAAATCTAGGCTTCACGTAGCCTGCGAGCAACAAGGGAACTTGCTCGCAGGCTAGGCTTCGCGTGCTTTTTTTGGTTCGCTTGGCAGGTTATTTACAGAAACGAGATCGGGTAAACTGGATACTAAGTGAGATTCATTTCCTTCTCGTCTGTGCTCGGCACCTGCTTGACATGAAGCCAGTTTAAAGGAACGAGAGGTAAGTCATAGAGTACATAAATAATGCACAACAGCGACCGCTTATCGAGTTTTTGTTCGCCTTATGTATCATTTTTTTCATTCGCTTCGTAGCTTACTTACATATATCAACAGATATCAAAAATATTTGTTTATTAGGTACTCGGTTCACGTTGCAGCATTCTACTGTGGCCTAAAGTCTATGGTGCACTAACCTTCGATCCCTGAACGGCTTGTTCCGAACATGCGCCACTAATATTCCAGCACACCAGGGCCGAGCGAAGACCGTAATTAAGAGAGGTCGCTACCAAGAGTTTACGGAACACTGACGGAATCCTGACCCGCACTGTTAAAGCATACTGAGAAAGTATGCTTACACATTTGTAACAAGTTTAGATAGTGCATTGTATTCTAGTAGGTAGCAATAAAAGTAAAACCTAAAGCCAACTTAGCATATTCAGTTTTTACAGACCAGTCAAAAGATTATTCACGATATGCGACCAATGATTAAATGTTACTTTTAGTGTGACCTTTTCATAAGGTCGGTTTCTAAGTCACTGCAGTGAGTAAATCCAGATGTTTCAAGACATACAGTATTCTCAATAAATGAGTTTACTGTCAAGCGTTGTAGATTTCGTGTGTTCAACAGCACACATCCAAATACTCGGAATAAACATAATACACCCGCAAATAACTTGATTCACACACTGCTCTAAACAAAAACTAAACATGAGTTTAATCCATGCTCTGCGAAATTACTAACTCTTTGTAAATATTTTTAGTGATTCGACAAAATGTTTCATTCTCTTCGCTCAACTAATACTCATTTGTTTACATTGTTCGATCGCATTATGAAAAAACTACATTTTTTTTTCCGTTCAACAACTTCTCCTATTGCTTCAATAAGCCCATTTTCTCGCAAAATGTTTTCTTCATTTTTTAAGTCCAAAATACAATAAGTATGTCACGCGGCAATTCGAGCACTGCAAGTTACTGAGTGAAGAATTATCTTGATATCTGTTTTTTGTTCGCACCAAAATGAAAAAAACTACTGAGGGAGTTTTATCGATGATTTAAGCATTTAGCCTCACATCAGTGTAATATCAATTTTGCACTTTTCAAGCCAAAGGAAGAAATAAATAACTTGGATACATATTGTTATATTATACTGATACTGAGAGAAAAACTGTGAGCTGTTTTCATTTCGTAGAGACGGTCACGGTCACAAAAATACATGTACTTTGGTAGAACTTTCCATTCTTATTTAGTTACAGCTTATCTATACTTCCCTGAGTTTTTTTCTTTTGGCTGTTCCAACTTTGTTTGTTAAAATGCGGTTCATCTGGGATACGGAAAACTCCAGTTCGTTGAGAGTGACAAACCTTCCAACATACGCTATAAAAAATAAAAATATATTAGTAAACTACATGTATGTATTACTTTTAAAAGTAGTCAGTTTATTATTATCGCAATTATAGCAATATGATTACAAAAATGCGACACATCATCTCTGATCATGTGTGTTTGTGTACGTATGTTTCTACAGGTTACTGCCTGATGCCCTTGCCCTTTAAAGTCTTCACCACATCTTGATTCAGAGCCTTACTAATGAAGCACACCCGCTTTGCTTGTCTGTGTTCGGGAGCCATGGGCAAGACTTGTTGCCAGAGTCTCCTCACTGAAGAAGGCTTCAATTAACAGCAAGTATAATTTCTTGGGGTCTTTATCGCATTGACTGTATGTGAATGGAGTTAAGTTTAGCTGAGGATATGTAGATTCCAGATCCTGGCACAAGTTCTTGCTTCCCAGGGCCTGCAACGTAGTATTTTTTACTCTCATCTTGATTACCAGACGGCAAGTTCTCGAACCTAATCATTAAATTTAAAATCGAACAGAACTGCTTAATACTAGCCTGTGCGTATATCACGAGTTTGATTGTACTACTAATACTACTAGACGGTTTGATTGTAATACTAAATTGGTTATTAAATCGATTGTTGAACCTACCGAGTTGGAGTTAGTTTCCGCTGCCTTGTGAAGAGTCTACAAAAGAGTTGAATAGTTTTAGGTACAGAAAGTCAGAATAAAACCCAAAAATTGCCAACCTTCTTGTGTAAGTTGACTACATAACTAAAGTGCCACTCAGTCCTACTCCAGTTTGTTTCCAGAAATTTTATATTTTGTACATAAATATCTATAGGAAGCAACAGATAAAAGCTCACAGGCTTCATAAAGTCACATTTACCTCTATTTTGCGCTCCAAAATTAATTTATTCTACTTAAGAAATTGCATGGCTGGATTGCCTGTTCATTTCAAAAACTACCCATTCAAATGTTCCAAGCGTCCTGAACTGGTCTTTAAATGTTACTATTAACTACAGCTATGTATGTGCAATGTGCACGTAAATCTGCTCAAACAGTAAAAATCTGTAAATCGCGTCACCGTTACTCCAAACTTAGTTAATATGATTTCGGGAAGAATGCTGTGAATAAAATTTTTTCTCGATTTGCCGTTCACCTCTGATAATTACCCTGTTTTTTGAACGATCATCAGAGTTTAGTTAAACTGGAATGTTACATTAAAAGAGGTCTCAAAACAGTTGAAAAACCACCAACCTCCAGTCTTAATAATTTTCCCTGGGTAGGGAGTATTTTTACTGGTCCTCCTTCCTTTCTTTCCCTCCTCCCAGTCAGCCATGGCGTCTAAGCCCTCGAAGATTTCTCCGGCATAATGTACCTGTGAAGCACTTGCGACGCTATATAAATCTTCTTCCGTCCAAAGAACTATAGCAAAAGCCATCTTTTTATGTCAAAAAGCAATTTCTTACAGACTGTCTTGTTTGCGCGCAAACTTTGAATGTGACACTTCAACTGAAAGGAATATCAGTGTCAGCAACATCTCCTACTCTTATTGAACGGTTCAAGTGTGACAGGTGTCGGGTATCAGCCAGGAAAATCTGTCATATTCGCAGCGGCCGATGAGATTTCACTTGTGGTTTTCTCTCTTTGTCGAGAACAGCAAATAAAGGTAAAGATAATTTGTACATTTATTTCATTTTCTTCATGGCTGCGATATACTTACATGTTTATACCCCCAAATTGAGGCATCACATTTCTTGTTACAAACAAACATGCCACTTAGGTCACCCGGTTATGCAAATCAGGGTCTGCGTTACTGATTCATTCTTGTAAGATAATGATGGTTTGAAACGTGATGTATTTCACCTCTGCCATTTCCGGGGCGTAGAAGACATCAAGATTTTAAGAACGTCTCCTTATGTTTTGAAGCTGTTGTAGGTATAAGAAAAATAATCATAGTACAGAAATTTAACCATCGTATTCCACTTTTCATGATTCATTCACGTGTTGACTTCAACTTTCGTATCGTTGTTCTATCAACACTGATATGTCGATCGATGAAATGCTTTTCCCTGAGCATTTGGAACTGGGAATTTAACACCAATGTGCCCTGCAGTGCTCTTAAATTTTATTGAAAGAATGTGTTAGGCATATGTGTCTAATCCCTATATAATAAGAATAAATTAAGGTCGAAAGTGTATTTATCATTTAATTTAAGTGTTCAATTGACGTATAACATTTGATTTACTAGCACGTTGTACGTAAGTGGCTGACCATTTATGCCTCTTATTTACGCATTTTCAATGTTCGACTATCTTTTTATTCGTAGAATTGAACTATTTTATTCATCTCAAAACGAACCAGTCATGACTGATCCAACTAAGGTTTATACCGAAGTGACGATACAATGAATGGTCTATCGATCCGGTTTTTGGACTTCAACGTGTTGCAGATCATCTGCAGACGCTGCAGATATTCTGCAGATCTGTTGTTCGTCTGTTTTCGTCTGCAGTCTTAAAATCGGGAAGAGTTTTCAAGCTCAACGTCTGCAGCAGACTGAAAACAGACTCTGCAGACTATAAATTAGTCTGCAGTTGATCTGTTTTTGTCAAAACAGATCTGTTGCAGATCTGCTGCAGATCTGCTCGTTTCGTACGGGACTATATTTCGAACCTATTGTGAGCGACCACCTCTCATAAGTGACCACAATCACTTTTAGAGCTAAAAGTTTAAAATCTTGTGTTTTTAACCTCCTGTAAACGACCACTTGACAGAAAACAGAGAAAAAAAATGGGATAATAAGATGTTATTCTGATCAACCTATAAACATGTATATGTACGTGTACAGGTGTAGGTAGTTTATCAGAAGCAAACCATGATATTCTGAATAAATACTTAGGAAAGATGAGATATTTTTGTGGCTACTAAAATTACAAGGGTTTAGATGGGCATTGGTGCATCGGGTACATGTAAGTCCTTACTGTTAACCATAAGCTAATGAGGCAAAATGTTGACGCAATATGGTCTAAGCTCTCATAAGCGACCACCTCCTGTAAGCAACCACATGGGCTTCAAATTTTGGATAGTTGTCGCTTACAGGAGGTTTGACTGTGTGTCAAGTTAACAAATACAGTCGAACCCATATTATGCAGCCACCTATTAAACACCCACCCCAATTAGGCGGCCAGTTATCAAATTCTTGATGAGGGCTTTTCTATTGTTTTCACCTCTATTAAGTGGTCAGCCCCCTTTAAGTGGAAACTATCCATTTCCCAGAGGTTGGCTGTTTAACAGGGGTCAAAATGTAGTTGCTGTGCATCTGTTCAGTAACTGATCACACCAAAATGTGGTAAGAACAAACAAGTGACACACAATGTGATAGCCAAGTGTGTCACTGATGTTCTTTCCAGATTTTGTCATGTCTTGCGTGATCAATTACTGAACAGATGCACAGCAACATAGAATCTATCTGTTTTATACATGTATAATAAAGAAACCCAAAAAATGTTGATGGTGTCATCTATTCAATGTAGGTCTATTCTTAGTAATTGATCATAAATAAGAATCAACTGGAATTTGCTAATAATTTGAAAGATGATCTGTGAGGGCACTTAATTGTATCCCTCAGCCAAACCAATATAATGGTATTGCAGCTGTCAATTAAAATGCACATTGCTCCTTGATATTCATATGCAAGATATTCAGCAATTACCTAGACAACTATTGTAAGTAAAGTATTATACATAAACATTTGGTCTTTCATACTGATTTAGAAAAGAATGGATTGTTAGACTGGCCATCTGCACTGTTAAGCAGTTCGACAGTACATGCACTTGTTGTTGTGATTTACATGCATCTTTTGTTACGAATGTTGGGCATTTATGTAGTAGTGATAACATTGCTTTCTCTCCTTTCTTTCACATGTAGAATAGAAAGAATAACATTACAAGAAATGTGGAAATACTATCAAGCTTCAGGAGGCTATTCCATTGTTATAAATGTATACTATATTTAAATGTATGTGTATATAGCACTGCCAAGATTAACTAATTTTATTTGATAACACTACTTGACAATTAGATTATGAGCTCAAGATTTCTATGAGGTGATAGCTGATGAGGCCCAAGGCCAAATCAACTATCACCTCATAGAAATCGAGAATTCTAACTGAAATTTGCTTCAAGTACCGATTCCAAATCTGTCTGGTCTGATATTGAACTTCACACTTTCGAGAATTCATGCGGACTGAATTGTCAATTTGACATTTTCAGTTGGGGGTGCACGCTTATCAGTTTCTTTAAAAAAATTCAAGTTTTTCTTTTAATTCAAGAAACTGTGAATGTCCTTCTTCGGTCTTCTCAGGAATTTAATTATCCATTTGTTCCCAAATGCTCTTTCACAACTTTGGAGAAACGAGAAAACATTGAAATTTTATCAACCACACCAAGCCACGGAGCTCTAATGGCTGATAGTGTGCAATGGTTCAGCCAATCAGATTACAGCATTTGCATTAGCATACTAGTAGAATTCTACTAGATGTGAGTAGTTAGGAATAAATCATTTAATGAATGTTTGCTGGTTAAGCATTAAGAAAGCTCCTCTTGAGTCACTCAGATGACACAAATATTTAGCTGAGTGTACATATTATGGAGGTGTCCATAATTATTGTAGAGGTGCAGTTTATAGTAATTCTGGTTTTTCTGGGACCAAATAAGCTGTCCTTATTGTTGAGGTATCCTTAGTGAGAGGTTAAAGTATATTTTACAGTTATGCAAACATTTTTTGCATAACTGTAACTGTTTCTGACCCATGGGTTCATGTAGTTACAACCATATTTTGACCCCCTTTTGAATTGGACCCTCACACAAACCCTGCAATCAAAAGCTCTCGTAAGGATCTTCTCCCTTAGCAACCATGACCACCTCTGGGAAGTACCAGCTAATCTAATTGTTCATAAATTATTTTAAAGCTCTTTAAAGCAGCCATTAAAGGAGTGTGCAATATTTTTATCATCCAAATAAGAGATTTGCAGTTTTCAATCTGAAACTTGTACGTGTAGCTACCTTACAATGTACCTGTTAATCCAAGAGTCTCTTCCATGTATCAAAGGCAATTATTTTTAGAATATATGCAACTGCTGAGAATATTACAAATGAACATTTACATGCTCCAGGCTAATTGAATGCTGAAAGCTCACACGAGAGAGGGACCATTTACATGTACATGTACACGTCCCAGGCATTATGCTAAAAGTTCACATAAAAAACCAGGTTACATTTTTTCAATCCCTGGTTGTTTATAAGTGCTCTTTTTTGAATTCTCGAGATGGCTGCAGGGAGAGCTTTGACTGTATTATTGATTGCTGATATTGCAGATTGAATTTTTCTTATTGCTATGATATAACTTTAGACAAGTGTTTTAAATCAGCTATTATTAATAATGTAGTATTAACATTAGTAGTATTAGTAATGGTTTTGAACAGTACTGTAAAAAAATTATCATCAAGGTGGACTTATTAGTTTAATTTCTCACGAGCAGTTTACAATTGAGTGTCGAATTAAGTAATCAGGCAAGTACTTTGGTCTTGGTTTTGGTTTAACTATGGTTTGATTTTACAATACTCAATTTAAAACCGCTCAGATATGCCTTCATTGATGGGAAGATATTACCACATTGCAGTGCTGTCAATTATCTTGGGAATATCTCAGGAAACAAAAATTTTCCGATGGTTAAAAAGGTCATGGCACCAGTTTGATCCAGTTTGTTTGAATATGTATCTTCGTTCCCAAGGTCCTTTCATTTGTGTCATAATTTTGATATGTGCAGCATAAATCTCAATTGTTAGTTACATAACTTTGAACTTCAGAATTTATTTGTTATTGAAAGACACAAAGGTTATTATATTTTGTGTGTACCTGCCACAATCCTTAGTTTGCTGTTTACAAAGCTCTCCTTAGGAGAGCTTTGTATTTGTATTATCTTATTATTATCGTATTATCTTATTAAACTTATTACAAGGTCACCTTGTAATAAGTTTAATAAGATAATGTTCTGGTTCTCAATACCGTCCTATTGATTTTACAGAGATTATGTGTACTTTTGTTTGACCTGTTGTGTAGTTTATTTGTGTACATTATACTAAGATTTTATGCAATGTTCAGTTCACTTTTTACATAGATTTTATTGAGATTATGTCTTATGGCTTTTGTACCATTTCCTTTTGTACAGGCTGATTTTACAGAGAAAATGTGAACATTTTGCAGAGATTTATACCAATAAAATGCTTACATTTTACAGACATTATGTGTACTTTTGTGTGGCATTATATTCAGTTTATTTGTGTAGATTTTACCAACATTTTATGATATTATTTTATCTTAAATTTTACAGACATATTATGGAGATTTTATGCTTTCGATTTTACAGAGATTTTTTCTCCTGCCCTTTTTACAGAGAAAACGTGGAGATTTTACAGAGATTTCTTTATATGCTATAAAATCTCTGTAAATTTTACAAAAAAAATGCAAGAAAAATAGCTACATTTCACGGACATTTTATGCGATCTGAAAGCGAAACACGTACTGAAATTTACAGACTTTTTATAGAGATTATAAAATCTCTGTAAGTGTGCAAATTTACAGACATTGAAATTTACAAAGGAAATGTGAACATTTTACAGACATTTAACAAACTTTCCAGAAGTCTGTAAATGGTTCAAATTTTCCAGTGCCAACGGCGGATTTAAGGCAAACTTGATAGAAACCTCAGGTCTAGGCGAGCTACTTAAGGACGTAAACGCGAAAATTGTCCTGTCGATAGATTTGTTCATTTCTGCTGCAGTCAGATAACGACCTACTTGTGTCGGAAATACAAAAAAAGTTGGGGGTTACCGACTTCGTTCGAGAGATAAAGCGTGTGGAATACTACCCTGATTCTGAGAAATCTGGTAGATTCGTTAAAGTCCTTAACCTTCCTTTTTCGATTAAAAAAAGAGAAATGCCTAAATAAAATTCTGTCAAAAAAATGATATTGTGAAGTAGGCATCTACATCATGAGGTGTACGAACTTTCGCAAAATTTCACCACAGGAAACGCGAGAAAAATGAGCGCTCTTTTTCTTCGTTGGTTTCTTTGTGACGTGATAAAATTTCAAGACGACAACGCGCGCATGCGTATCAGTGACCCACTGGCGTCACTGGCGCGTGCGAGTGGGAGAGGAATCGTGTTTAGCTCATATGTCCTACCTAAAGCTACTTTTCGCAGTATTATGACACATTTTTAGCGGGGAGAATTTAGAGGAAAGAATTCTTACCCTATGGACGGCTAGCGTCTTGTAAATGAGCAATGATGACTGGTATAATTCGACCTTGTTTTTTTGTTGTGTTTCGTTGTTTCGTATTCCCGAAGTGCATATTCGTGCTCTGCGAGCTCGTTACGCGACTTAGCTTGTTGGGGAGTAACATCCTGGCTCATTCCAGATTTAGCGGAATCCTTATCTCTCGTATCTTGGCTATTTGCTGTCTGCTCCACAAACAACGCCACGGACTGCAAATACGTGTGGTAAAATATGACTTTGTCTCGCCCCGTGCGATGATCGTGGCGATCAACCAAATCAGTTTCTTTGGTTGAAACTCCTCCATACCTCGTAATTTCCTCCTTTAAGGTCATTCTCCTGTTTTGCACTGGGCATCCCTACTGCGCACGATTTTCGCGTCATTAGCGAGATATTCTAATCAACAATGATTTAGATAAACATATACAGGCAAAAACTAACGATAGACAAATTCGACGTTTCGGCGACATCTTGGCGCCATTGTCAAGGGAAACTAATTAAATATGCGATTTCAAGAGTAACTAAGACTTCAGAGTTACTAATTTGCATAAGTTGGACAAAGACCTTAGCGCGAACTGAGTCTGATTGTACATTTAAACACGGTCGTAATTGTTTAATGAGTAACATCTCATTAATGAGACAATCAAACTTGTTGTGGCATTTTTTCAACACGCTAAAACAATTGCGAAGGTCATCCGGAAACACGCAGGCAGGATAAATGCTCCTTTTCTCTTAAACGAGCACGGTGATCCCCACTTTTTATATCATGATTTCAATGAGAACAATATCCTTAATAAGTAAGAAAAAAAATTAGCAAAACTCTATGGCTACATTTTTTGGCAAATGAAATAAATACTACAGAGAGAGACATAACGGGCGCAACAGCGCATGTCCAAATTATGTTTCCTTTAAAGAATAAAAATATGCAGGGTAATTGAAGACATTTTTTCTGGGACAAAGATGAATAAACAATCAAAGAAAGTCAAACTCTATGTGATAAAACACGCTGCATTGAAAAATAATCGAGCTTATTTGTTGCGCACGGAGATTACCAAGAGTCACCTAGATAACCGTATTTGTCAGCATTGTGGCATGAAAACAAGCACGGTGACCCCCTCTTTTTATTACGCTTTTAATATCTTTTTGTCCTGTAACAACAGCATACCAAGTTTCTTCGGAAATCTATGTTGGGTTCTTTTACTACGGAATCACCTTCAATAAAGTACAGAAGGGCAGGATTCTTCTAATCGGTCGATAAACATTTGGAAACCAAAGGAGATTCACGTAACTTTTGTGATAAACAGATTTGAAAAATGTGGACGCCATGTTTGTCGGCATTTTACTGCTTGATTTCGCCCGCGACTTTCCCGTAGAATTTCGAAAGCTCGCGCCATCTCGCGTTTTTCGAAATCATCTCGCGCGCAGTCAATAAACTATAGGGAGCCACTTAGGCGGCTTACTACAGTTTTGATGGATTATAACAGCCCAACTTCTAACTCTTTTCAAAACTGTTCCAAGATATTATTTATTCTCTATTTACTGTTTGCTGAAGTCTTTAACCATTCTGTGTGAAACTTGAACAATTAAACGTCAACAAATGGCCAAAACGAACGACAGGGTGGAGAGAGGCACTGTGAGAGTAAAGTGTCTTGCCCAAGAACACAACACAATGTCCCCGGCCAGGGTTCAAATCCGGACCGCTCGATCCGGGGACGAGCGCACTAACCATGAGGCCACCGCGCCTTCACTAACCCACCTGTTCGGACATCAAAAAATATATCTGGGGAAATGGTTTTAAGGTAGCCCCCTAGAGAATTTACGAACACCCTCCCTATAGAGCGCGAGTTAGAAAAGGAAACTTAGTTAATTTCTCTTTAAATGTTCCCGTAGAGATTTACCAGTGTGGGTACTGTTAAAATAAGGCTTATTGTTTGGTTGTCAATTTTTGGATTAAGGCCGTTACCATGGCAACATCTCATCTAATGGCAGGCAGATATATTCCTCATTTCGGCCTAAACTCCTTAATATTTATACTTTCCTTCGGTGACATTTTTTCATACTTTGCCACATCATGGAAATGATATTGCCTGACATTTTGAATTGGCAAAAAGTCAGGGTTGTTCATTCTGTAATTTATCATTCTTCGAAATATATTACGTTAGGTCTGACAGATTTTAACAAAAATAGGGTATTTTATAGGAACTGTATGTGGTTACAGCTGAGCCAAATTTTAAAAATATTCGCCGATGGAAACGCGAGAAAATTCACTGTCAGTTTTCCTTTTTGTGCTCATGTTGACGTCATAAAAATCGAAAACCACTTAGGTTTTCCTTTGAGCGAGCGCAGATTACTAAGGTGGCTGACTACAGTCTTTTGGCGACTAGTAGCGCGCGCTATAATTGCTTGTCGGGTGTCAGTTTTAATCGCGCGTGCACAAATTACCCAGGTAACCCTAAGAAGAAACAAAAACCACTTCAGCACTTGAAAGGCGTTAAATCACTTCAGTATACATATCAATAGTTTAAAACTCCGTTCAAACATGTGTTTCAGACTAGGGCCAAAAAAATATGACAAAAAAAAAAAAACTCGATAAACAACCGGTAAAAGAGTTCTAAATTAATCTTGCTTTCCCGCACGCGATACATGGCGTCATATGAGCGCGCGCTTAAATAAAGGGCATGCGCAATTCAATTCTCGTCCAAGGTTGTAAAAGCTAGTCTTTGATTGAGGTTTGTTCGAAAACCTACCGTACAACCAATTATGAAATTTTCACAGTCTTTCTTTAGGGTGAATCACGTTTAGAGCCAACATTTTAAAAAAAATCTGTAAGACAGATTTTGAGCTATTTTTGATTTCAAATTTTCTTAGTTTGCGAAAAATCTGTTTTACAGATTTTTATTTTACTTTGCATGAATGCTAAATCAGAGCCAATTTCTTATTCCTGAAATTTTGTGGTCGGGTCATAAGGGTAGATTTTGAGAAAAACGTGATTTAACCTACTAGTGCCCAGTCTCTCCTTAAGTACTCAGGAGTATAAATGGGTACCAGCGACTTGCTGGGGAAACCAAACAAAGTGCGGGGGAGTGACCTGCGATGGACTAACATCCCGTCCATGGGTAGTAGAAGTACTCCTAGCCGCTTCATGCCAAGACAACCGGGATAAGCTTCAGCAGCTGTGAGCCAGTCTGGCTCAAAGGTTTCACTTTGTTTTTATCAGGTGGTTGTATTGTTAACCCGTAGAAAGTGTTTTTATGGCATTTAAAGCTATGGTCCATAGAAAAAATAAGGCCATATTCTGGTGCTATAGCTCATTGCAAAATTTTCAATGCCTTTTTGATCTCGTTTCGGGATTTATATTATTTATATTTATATTATTTTTTAATTATTTTTCGTTCAGTATCATGAAGACTCGGACTTAATATAAAAATCATTGCAATAATCTCAAGTAGCTGTTGTGTGGTGCGCCACGTGATCATATCCAGAAGATTCAGCATAACCGGAAATAGATTTTGAGTCCAATCAGGGAAAAATCGATTTTTGTGCAAAATTCTACCAAACAAAGCTGTATTAGAAGAAACTAACTTCAGTCCGTTTGTCTTCTTATTATAGGGCCTATCTATGGGCAAAGTATGAGTGAAATCGATAGTTCGACCTGTGCCACCAAAAGTCGATTTTGGTCGATTTTTATGGACGGTCAATCTTAAAAAGTGAAGAACGTTCTTTGCGTAACTTTGAAGCTGAAATCAGTGATACAATAGTTGCTTTTAAATGTTACTTACTTCGATTAAGGTCTTGTAACTTTTTTTGTTTTCATTTGACAGCACCGTTTGTAAGTGCAACAAGCTCCTGTGCAAATTTGTTGATGAGTCAAACTAACACAGATGGACAGATCAAGTCGAATCGACTTTCTGGGTCTTACAGCAATAATCTGGATTGCCGGTGGGATTTAAGTTCAAATGCAGAGATTGAACTTACTTTTCTTCGTTTTAACACTCAACCGTCCGCTGATTTCGTAACAGTTTACGATGGTGGATCGTCTTCCTCTCCTCTGATTGGTACATTTAGCGGATCTTCTCTCCCTTCACCCGTTCAAAGTTCATCCAGAAATCTTTACGTGAGGTTTACATCTGATGGCTCAGGAACTTATCAAGGATTTCTCGCACATTACCGAGGTACGTTGTTATGCAAAAACATCCTTATTATGAAGTGACAGTCAAAATTTTTATCAAGGAACCAGATACAAAAACTTGAACACGAAAGTATTTTGTCAAAACTAAACTTATCACATACTAAACTTGTTAGTACGAAGATGTGGTCATAGTGGCTATTTATATAATACGTCAAATTATTCTCGCATTTTGTTTAGTTCTTATTGCTCTATTGTTCGAACTGTAAGTGTTATTTATATATTCGCTCATTTTTTTGTTTCTAAATTAAATATGCAATTACATTTACCTCCATGATAATTTACATTTTGAAACATTTTACTCAATAGTTATTTCACAAGGAAGCGTCCGTATCAGTGGAAGTACTTTATCAACCGGTAGAGTCGAAATCTTTTACAACGATCAGTGGGGCACCATATGTGATCATGGTTGGGATATAAATGACGCCAACGTGCTGTGCAAGCAGCTTGGTTTCCCACAGGCCTCGCACGTATACAGTGGCGCAACTCATGGACAGGGAACCGGTCCCATATGGATGGATGACGTAGCATGCTCAGGGAGCGAGTCATATATTTATGACTGCAGTCACCGTGGATGGGGAAACAATGCTTGTACCCATAGTAATGACGCCAGTGTAAGGTGCTCTTATGGCTCTTCTGTGGTTCGCTTGGCAGGCGGTGGAATTAACTCTGGTCGGGTTGAAGTTTATCATAACGGACAATGGGGCACAGTGTGTGATGATCTCTGGGATATGAATGACGCAAATGTGGTGTGTCGTCAACTTGGCTTCTCCAGCGCGTCCTCCGCTCTTAAAAGGGCAGCATATGGTCAGGGATCAGAACCAACCTGGATGGATGATGTAGCCTGTCAAGGAGGTGAGGCTTCACTCTTTGCATGTACTCATGCTGGTTGGGGAGTGGAAAACTGCAGTCATGGCGAGGATGCAAGCGTTGTTTGTAACGCTTAGACTGCTAAAAACTCTGCGTAAAAAAAGGTTTAATCATGCAGTATCTGGTCCCTTTTGGTTGATTATCCAATTTAGCAACATATATATCACTACAGTAACTAGAGGTTAGTCTAAATTTCAGTTTGATTCAGTTTATGCCATTCATAGAAATAACTCTCGTCTAAAGAAGATATATGCAGCGATTGTTTGCCTTTTTTTTATCAATACAGCAGGATAATTACTTTGGTAGCACGAGAGAAAATGAGGGGACATCCCATACATTTTCTCTTTTAGACTTGACGTTCTTAATCATTGACTTCATAGTTTAGGATCTCAGTAAACTGAGACGTTTATAAGTAGAAGTTCAAGCTGAAAACTGCATGTGCATAGTCCGTTTAAACGCTATAGATTAATGTCAAGAAATTTCGCAGATATCCTCAGCGGGTGCTCCTCACAATTTCTTGGCCAGTCGTTGATGACCAAAGGTTACTTTGTTACTTAAGATTTGTAGGGATTTATAATATTTAGGGCTTAATTAAGGTGCTTTTGGATATCATGAGAGGCGAGGCTTCACTATTTGCATGTACTCATGCTGGTTGGGGAGTGGAAAACTGCGGTCATGGCGAGGATGCAAGCGTTGTTTGTAACGCTTAGATTGCCAAAAACCCATGCCACTGATAAGATAGACGACGAGGTCATGTTATGTAGTTTAATTAATCTGAGTTTTGTTAATTTTCATTGCGAAATGGATTTACAAAAGGAAGGAAAATAGTAATTGCTCGCATCTTCCCGTCTTGGCTTAGAAAGCTCTCGACTCAACTTATTTTAACTTGAGTCACAGGATTCGTTGGAGACTAACATACCAAAATGGAGGCATATTTAATGGAAGTTTTCGATAATTATTTTTTCAAATTGCGTTTTGTTCAAATCGAGATTTACTTTGGTATGTTTGGTAGGAGTCGTAAAGGCGCAAAGTATATTTGTGTGAAGTTAATTTGCGACAACTTCAAGGAGACTAAGCTAACATTTTCACATATTCATTTTTCATTTTTAGCAAGGCGGTGGGTAATGGGTTAACTTAAATTGCGATATTTTTATTATTTTTGTTTGTTTTTGTTTTGCTTTTGTTTTTTTGGCCCTCATGACAACGAAATTGCCATCAACGCAAATTAATTTTGACATTGTGATACATGTATTTGTTCTTTTTTTCTGTGTGTTTGTTACAATCCGTTTTTTCCCAGTTTGGTTTTCTCCGCGATATTGCGGTTATCCGCATCCCCAGATGACAACAGAAAACGATAAACTTTATTTCGAAGAGTTTTAAGGTGATTTTTATTGTTATATACGTTTAAGGAGACAGTATCTAGTTAATAGTTTCACAGGTGCAGCTTAACGTTGATAAGGAAAACGCACTGTTCGTAGGAAGTGGTTTCTACCAGCTAAAAACAAGGGTCGGATATCAATGATTTTTTTTTTAGTGGCCATCATTGTTATGATAACTGTTTTTGCTTTATATCTATAGGTTTAAGGACACTATATCTAATTTATAATTTCACAGGAGAAAGTTTAAGAATCAGTTTTTACCAGCTACATTAATTAAAAATAAATAAAGAAATAAATAAAACAAAGGTGCTGGGTATCAATGATCATAACCTTTTTATACGTTTAAGGACACTATCTCTGGATCTGGTAGTTTCCCTGAAGGAACGAGAGTACTGCCTCATCTTTTTAAACTGATCTTTGCCCAGTTCCCTGTAACAGTTTCAACCGTTATTGGTATGGCGAGGTTCTGTTTGTGAAAAAATGTTCAATGTATTATTTCTATCCACTTGCATATCCATATCGATGTACAGAGAGGGGAGGGGAAGGAAGGGGGAGGAGGTGGTGCTGGAATTTGTTTGCGGTTTGTTGGTCACGATGTTATTTTTGATCCACTATCTTGAATTTAACTAGAAAATAACCTACCTTGATGGAAATTAATCCAGATGACAATGTAATATAATATAAATTCGAAATTTGGCTCGTCGCCTTTTTCTAAATGCGGTTGCTATTGGACATGTCAAATGACCTAAAAAAAAAAAAAAAAATACAGTATATATGTAAATCAACTTTCAGCATGGGATGACTCTTTCCTTCTATTTTTTTTTGTGCTCCATTTTTTACTCTGTTCCTCAAGGTTATTGAATTCCTGGAAGAGGCTAGACTGTAGAATGAATGGTGAAGCAATTACCCATCTTAAAAGTGTGCTGATGTGTCTTATCTTCATAACTCGTGCTTCCGCAGCAAAGCCCGAGTGTTACAATGCAAGCCAGGCGTTCCTGACGTAGAGCGTGGAAACTGGGGATGAGAATGCGACAGATTGCTTTATCGTGTCTCTGCTCTTCGTGAACGATGTAATATACAGAACGCTGTGTTTTGTGGGGAAAGTGTAGACGAATCACGCATTATACGTTTATCTCACAGACAAAGATGTCGATCGTTTTCGGAACAGGTCCGTCCTAGAAATTGCTCGAAAGGCTACCAAATAAGCAAAGTTCGCGCTCGTTTTTGCGAGATAACAATAAATGAGCCAGGTACGAGTTCAAACATGCTGAGACAAACACTTCAGTTGTTGAACAAAAATGAAGAATCGTCGCAAACAGAGCTTCGAAGTTGAAGCAAACAACAGGCAATTGGATGAAGAGAACATACTAAACGAAATAAATTGAATAGTAAATATCTAAGCGTAATTCTTAAGTTAAAATATCCTGATTTTTTTTATTTGTTTTTATTGTGTTCAGTAATCTTACTTGCTAAGTACGATTTGATATTTCGGTACTAAGCCCGAGTAAACGCTTTTGGAGCGTCTTGTTTCTTGTTTCAAACTTTAATCGTAAATCGTGAACACAGTATACTTCCACACTTTCACGCTGAAAGCTTTTCTTTCTGTTCATATCGGTTGAGGAGATTTCATTGTCTGAGATCGCAATACTCTGCTGTGACTCAGAAAGCATACTTTATCAAGTACGAGTGGAATACTATGTAGTTGATTTATCGCAAATATTTAACAACTTGATTCCATGTGCCGTGCGTCTATTCACAGATGACGTCAAAATGTGGTAAGAACAAGCCGAGTGTGTCACTGATGTTCTTACTTGTACCACATTATTATCTTTATCATCATCATCATTGTAAGGAATGGTTTTGTGAAAACCTTAATCTTACTAAACAATTATTTTGAGACTGAGAAAAGTTGATTTTTTTTTAAATTAAATTAATCTTATAAACATTTTGGTTATTGGGTTTGTTAAATTCGAGACAAAGCAATGGTTTCTTACCTTGAAGTAATTACAAGACCAATTGTGTTTTGGTTTGGTCTAGCTCAGCTGCCGACTGAGACTGCTCGAGTTTATTTTCTCTGAGTCATTTTCTAAAAAAGAAACGGCTTTTTCTTTCTTTTTCCTGTTTCTCGTACCTGTCCACAGCCTCGACAAGACGTCCTTGTACCAGTATCTTTCGCTCAGACACGTAAACTAGTATTAAAATTCTGAAAAATATTTCCGTCGTTTAAAACAACAACAGAGGGAAATGTTTCTTATATTAACGTCATGTACGCGTCTGTCCTCTAATAGATCATACGAGAGAACCAATCAAAATGCAAGACTGATTTCATTTGTTATATAAACTTCAATGATTACTTTGTTGAATTCATCAATTGTTAAAATTCACTTTTAGCATTTTAGCATTGTTTTACTGTTCGCAGACAGTACGGGAAACATGCGAGTAGTATGGTGTTCGACTTTTTTAGGTTTGATTTTCGCAAAACATAAGTTGTCTGACTGCAAGGTAAGAAATTAACCTTTTTCCATTCATTATTCCCGTTCTTAAAACGTACCACGTACACTCCTCGTGTTCAGAAAACGACTGGAAAAATTCATCCCAGTTATCATCCTAGTTATCTCTACAAGTATGTTTTGTATCTCAAAAACAATGTCGAAGTATTCATAGTTTGTAAAATCACCATCCCTAGGCTACAAACAGCGTCTTGGTAACAGCAAGAAGAAATTATTATATCTGTAACAAAATAGGCCAAAGGCATTCCTTTTCAGGTAGGAATATGAATTTACCGGCTTATTTGAAGTTGGTTTGGTTTGTCAAGTATCTCTCCTATTTCATTCATTAATTGTCTACAGCTGAAGTTATTTTTAACCTTAACAAAAGCTGCCAGAATGGAGAAGGAAAAGCAATTATAGCGCTTAAGAAATGAGTTATACAAAAAATGCGAAATAATGCCAAAACAAAGCAGCAGGTAGTAATTGTTCTGATAAAAAAATACTTCAGGTTCCAAAAAAGTTTTGAATCCGCAACTTGGTAAGAATACTCTGTGCTTGTCAAACGATGTTTCTACTGACAAAAGATGAACTGAGCAAAATCTACCTGCAGCTTTTGGACTCCTGGACGTTTGAAATATAAGCAATCAATCAAAACACCGCATGTCTCATATCTCCAGCAACCACAATTTAATCAAAAGAATTTGCAGAATAAGCAACAGCCTCATTTATTTGAATCATTCTCAGGAAGAACGTCTTAGATGAGGTCAGTTTGTTTCAACGCAGTCTAAATGTAGTTCAGTTTAAGGGTTAATGATTACATTCGTTTTGCACTGCAACGCCAAAGCAATCCAGAGAGGGCAATCTTGACTCATTTAACTACGGTGTCGTTTTTGTTGTTTGGAGTGCCGATTTTGTAAGGAATCAAAAAAAGGAACTACATATACTTTTTTGAAAAAAAGGTGAGTTATTTAGGAGTGAAAAAAAAAAAAAACATTTTGAAATATCTCCTTGCCTCTCCGAAGTCAAAAGAAGCGAGATCTGTGAGGGGTTTTTTAAGGGGAAAGTTTCCGCAACATCGCGGCCTTTTGGCCTTTTTTGTTTATATCATCTTGTGAAAGAAACAAAAAAACAAAAACTTAAAATCAGTGGAATTTAGCAAAATTTAGCCACAAAATTTCTGAGAAACAGAAAGCCTACGTTTAATCCTTTGTTCGAAATTTCATGCAGTTATGGGCCTTTTTGTAGTTTGTCATATATAATTATATGTTGCGAAGGCATGCGTGAAAATGAACACCTGCTGCAATGCAGTGGAAGTTTAGTTATGTTAAAAGTCTGCTGAATTGTTAAGTCGTTTTTCTCTCGTTGCTGATTCAAATCACGGAGAATGTTGAATGCTTAACTTGTAACAATCGTTAACCAAAATTGCGAAAATTGCGAAAAAAATGAAATCTCAAGGTTAACTTTCTTGACCGACTCTTTAAATTTCTCGCAGAAATATATAAAATCAGATTGTTGGAAAATTAAAATGTCTTGGCGACATAACACTTTTATACCGGTATTCTTTCAGTTTAGAGGCCCAGAAGAAAAATGTTACCAGCAATCAATCACTTCAATGTCATAGCTGTACTGGTGTTCTGCCAATTGCTAGCAGAAGCAGACGTTCTACAGTGTGGAAGCCAATATTCTATCTTTGGCATGATGCTACGGGGGCACACATTCAAGAGGTTAAATGCATCCATCTCATTTGAGTGCAATGAAGCGTGCAACAACGATTTCAGATGTCATAGCTTTCATTTCGTCATCAAAAAGAATATGTGTGAGTTAAACAATCGTACCAAAGAGGCTAGGCCTGAGGACTTCATCCCTGACTGGCACAGATACTATTTTAGACGAAACAGCGGACTGGGTGAGCTTGTGTAAAGATGAGGGTAAAAATAATACAAACATTGGGAGGCGCGGCGGCCTCTAGGCTAGTGCGCTCGTTTCCAAATCGAGCGGTCCGGGTTCAAGCCCTGGCCGGGGACACTGCATGTGTTGTGCTCTTGGGCAAGACACTTCACTCTTATTTAGTACCTGTCTCCACCCAGGTATATATATAATGGGCACCGGCTAACTTAATGCTGGGGGTAACCCTGCATTGGACGAACATTCCATCCAGGGTGAGGGGGAAGTAGAAATACTCTCTAGTCTTTTCATGCTACGGAAACCGAGATAATCACCGGCCTGATGAGCTACTTGACTCGTATGCAGACTTTACCTAGTACAAACAGTAAAGAAACATGCATAAATCATAATAAAATGGCATGCGAACAGCTTGCACTGTTAGTCATTCATATCCCCCAACGATAAGACCAAAAAACAAACATAAAATAAAATTAGAAAAAAAGGCCGGGTTTAAAGCATGATAAAAAAAAGTTAAAAATGAAATTCGACAATATTAAAGATGCACCTTTCACAACTTTGTTGCTATGGATACCCACTGCTTTGTACCCTACTTTGATCGTAAATGTTACAAGTTTTTTTTTTTTTTTTTTAAACGGCGATCTTAATAAACATTGATTATTAATCAACAATAAAGCTGAAGAAAACGATGAATGATGAAGAAAACGTGTTTATTTGTTTTCTGTTCTTATATAGTCCCTCTTGGTTCTATCCCTGAACTGCCCGCTGAAACATGTAAAGAAATCAAGGCCAGTGAAGGAGGACATGCAGTTAGCGGCAAATACTGGTTCGATTCTATTTTAGCTGGAGAAGTTGTCTTTGCTCACTGTGACATGGAGACAGGAGGTAAATTAAGAAGTTAAAAGACCTGTTTCACATCTCGGCCATGCAATGAAAATATCATGCACTCAGATTTCTATGGACACAGGAGTATAATAAGCCTACAAGTAGCTTGAAGACGCGAGGTCCATTCTTGTTTAATTTGCATTAATTTTGATTAAACATCAGTATTCAAGCCGTCAAAATGAGTGTCCTCCCAAAAGCTGCATGTAACGGTAGCTAGTTTTATCATTTGTGTCACTATAATCTTGACCGTGAAACTTACTGGTCTAAGGTGTTGGAACACATTAGAGGACAAATTGTTGGGACGGGAGTGACATGGAGCGGAGACATGTTGCAGCGACAGTCTGCCTCGTGTGACATGCCCGTTCCGGCGAAAAAGGTCTGTCGCGGAAACAAACGTTTTTCCTGGCGTATCGGTTAAACAGTAAAAAAAAAAAAATCCTACTAATCGGCCTAGCTCCCTTGATGCAACGATTGGCTGGTACAACTCTACTCTTTACGGACATCCTGAACCGTCACCCCCCTCTCCAAACCAGGGCTGTAACTGCAAGGCAACGCCTACCGTGGTTTAATGAGGATATAAGATAAGTCAAAATAGCTATAGCTAGACGCCGGGCTGAGCAGCGCTGGAGAAAGACCAAGTCTTCGACAGACTTTGAATGCTATAAGACATGCAGCAACTGTGTTACCTATTTACTGAACAACGCCCGCGTGGCGTTCTATAGAGGACAACAGTGGCGACCAGGGTTAACTTTTCAGGGCTACGAAGAGGTTTCTGAGGCAACATTCTGAAGTACAGTTCCCACTTCCTTCGACACCGTTGATCACGGTATTCTCACGAGTCTTCAGTCAAGGTTTGGTGTCTCCGGTAGAGTCTTAGAATGACTCTCAGAAGTAAACTGACGCATCTCGGTCATTGGGACTCTCCCTGACCATTTTGCTACGCAGTATGGTGTTCCTCTAGGAGACTGTCCAAGTCCTGTATTGTTTATCATTTACACATCCAAGCTTTCTGAGATTTTAAACGCACTTTCTACCTAACGTTTATTGTTAGGCAGATGACTGTCAGCTTTATCTTTCATTTAAACCTGATTTACTAGCAAGTCAGGATGAAGCAGTTATGGCAATGCAACACTATATAGAAGACACACGGCCATCGATTCTGAATGACCGGCTTAAGCTCAATGATGATAAAACTGAGTATTTATTTATAGGAACAAGGCAAAAACTGTCTAAGATAAGCGCAGGCCCTCTTGCTGTTGGTGACCCTCAGATTACTCCAGCTCAAGAGGCCAAGAATTTGGGCTGCTGGCTTGATCAGCATTTTCGTATGGAGACATATATCAATAAGATTTGTAGTGCGTCTTATTTCCACCTGCAAAACAATGGATAAACGAGAAAGTATCTATCAACTGAATCAACTAAGAAGTTAGTGCGTGTTCTAGTTACAAGTAGGATTGACTATTGAAATTGTTTCTTACATGATAAGTGAATAAAGATGGTGAATTTTAAGCTTGGTAATGAAACGTGAAAAGTGAACTGATCGACACGACACGAGCGTGGGACAAAGAAAAATCTGAGTTCCTGACAGCAATCGAACCCGTGGCTTTCCGAACACCGGGCGGGTGCTCTATCCACTGAACTACGAGAACTCATGGAGAGCAAGATCATTTAACTTATTTTATGTGTGACAGACGTCCTGCATATTGCTAGGATCAGCCTGTCGAAGGCATCGTGAGTGTGATAAGTGAATAAAGATGGTGAATTTAAAGCTTGGTAATGAAATGTGAAAAGTGAACTGATCAACATGACACGAGCAAACACAGCTACAGGGTGACCAAAACATCGCGCGCGCCTAATTTGCATTTTTTCCCGTGTTGATCATATATCAGCTGTGCTTTTCATGCTTCACGGGCTGCCAGTGCAATTTAGAATTAGAGTTATGATGCATTTCAATTATTAAACTAGTATCAAGAGCACAACGCGCTATTCTTTAAGATGAAACAATGAACTCCTTCTTGAGATGCCACGAGAGCGAGCAAAGAGAACATTGGGAGAATTCGCAACAGTAGAATTTTGGGTAATTTTTAGAAAATGTTAAAAACCCATTTATGTAGGTTAGCTTTTATAACTATGATTTAATTAGAATTGATTTTATTTATTTATTTATTTACTTATTTATTTATTTATTTATTTATTTATTTGCGTCTATCTATGTTAATCAGTAGTTACTTTATCGTTATTTATTTAATTGTTATTGTAGGTTTTAGCTCATTTTACATTATTATACTTTTTTAGTTTTTAATCGTTTTAGAGCTAACTTTTGTAATGCGCAGGTGATAATATATTCATGTAACTTGCGTAATATAAATGTAAATTTTTAAATATATACAGGCAAAAACTAACGATAGATAAATCCGACGTTTCGGCGACATCTTGGCGCCATTGTCAAGGGAAACTAATTAAATATGCGATTTCAAGAGTAACTAAGAGTTCAGAGTTTCTAATTTGCATAAGTTAGACAAAGACTTTAGCGCGAACTGAGTCTGATTGTACATTTAAACACGGTCGTAATTGTTTAATGAGTAACATCTCATTAATGAGACAATCAAACTTGTTGTGGCATTTTTTCAACACGCTAAAACAATTGCGAAGGTCATCCGGAATCCTGCCTGCGTGTCTATTATCATAGTGATTGCGTACTGACGAGGTCTTGCTTCTATGTCCATCAACGCGTACGAACAGATGGCCACGGGTGTAACCGACATAACCAGCATCGCACTGGTCACACTTGAAGTTATACACAACGCATTGTTGATCAATGAGCTGAGGCTTAGGTTCGCTTGTCGGGAACTCCTGGGCAATCTTGCGGCTCGTAATTGTTTTAGCGTGTTGAAAAAATGCCACAACAAGTTTGATTGTCTCATTAATGAGATGTTACTCATTAAACAATTACGACCGTGTTTAAATGTACAATCAGACTCAGTTCGCGCTAAAGTCTTTGTCTAACTTATGCAAATTAGAAACTCTGAACTCTTAGTTACTCTTGAAATCGCATATTTAATTGGTTTCCCTTGACAATGGCGCCAAGATGTCGCCGAAACGTCGGATTTATCTATCGTTAGTTTTTGCCTGTATATGTTTCTCTAAATCATTGTTGATTAGAATTTTTAAATAGTCATTAATTTAAAAAAATAATAATTGAATAAAATAATAATTGAATAAAATATAAACTAAAATAAAATAAATCTGGTTGCAGATATTAACGAGTGTAACGCTTCCGTTCCTGTCTGTGTCGCCAATGCTACCTGTCAGAATACAGAGGGCTCTTACGTCTGTTCTTGTGAAGTCGGATTTGCCGGGAAATATTGTACTGGTGAGAGTGAAATTTAGTTTAAAACAAATTCTGAGAGTGGAAATGGGAATCGCCCGTTCTGATAGCAAGGCGAATTTGATGAAGTAGCCCAATAAAGTACAGATGCTTCAAATACTACAGTCGGAAGAAGAATAAATTCTCCCTCAGCTGTGTCAACATGGCATCCATTTAGCTTTAGTACTTCATCTACTGCGCTGTATGTCAAACAACTAGAATAATTCAAGTTCCCGTGAGTTACTTACTTATAATTCTAGATTGACTGTA
Organism: Orbicella faveolata; assembly: GCF_042242905.1. Taxonomy (NCBI): domain Eukaryota; kingdom Metazoa; phylum Cnidaria; class Anthozoa; order Scleractinia; family Merulinidae; genus Orbicella; species Orbicella faveolata. The sequence continues at coordinate 3,178,792 of NW_028301563.1, read as the reverse complement.
CGCTAATAATAATAACTGGTCCTGACTGAGGGCGTATTGTTGCAATAGGACATTATACATATGATATTTTAAAGGTACGACACGTGCTCTGTTCTTATCGATGAATAGAAAACAGCTTTCCATGCATTTGAGGTTATACAAGCATATTTATTATAACTTGATTGTCCACGTGGTCGTTCTGGTTTATCTTAAGATATCGATGAGTGCCGTGGTGCAGTTGAGGCTTGCGACGCCAATGCCAATTGTCAAAATACTTGGGGCTCTTACTCTTGTTCCTGTAAAGCTGGATTTACTGGTGATGGGAAATCATGCTCTGGTAAGGGTGTATACACTCTCATGATATACTCTAACACTGGTAAAATGGCTTTTGTCCAGCTGTTCAGAGCGTTCTTGTGAGCTAGCCCAGATTTTGTGAAAGTGGTTTGTTTGGTGCCTGTTTTTTTTTTTGGTTTTTTTTTTGGTTTTTTTTAAATCGTTTTTCGTTTGCTTTATTTAATAAGAACTTTCGAAAACGTTATCATTGCTCTAAGCACATCAAGAAGTGCTCATTCCCATTGCATTGCTTAAACTCATTATATCGGTTACTTCCCCTTTTCACAGTTCTTTTCATTATTATATACATGACCGGAAAAGATAAAAACTTACAAAGCATTTAAAGAAGATGTTGTTAACATTTAAATCATCAAAAAGAGATTGTAAATAAAAATTTACATGACTGTTCCCCTTTTACATGTTTCTGAAGTTCCATGTTAAAAACATGTAAATATTTGAAGTGAAAAATGTAAATTATGGAGAAAACACTGTACATTTCTCAGAACACAGGGCTAAGATCGTGTAAATAACATGTAAATTGTTCCTTTGATTAGTTCTACTTCTCTCTACTTCGACTCATTGTATTTGCTTAAGTTAAGTCAACTTTATTTGTTTTTATTGTGAATTCACGTATTATTTATTATACTGCCCGCCTCGATTAGCCTACGCCATACGCAGTTAGCGTAAGTTGTAATGTGATTTTGATTTGAATGAAGAGAGTATGATTATGAGCATTGGTACAGCACACAAGGCTGGTATTATTCTTTGTTACTTTAAGATGTGGACGAGTGCAGTGTTGTTGTTGGGGCCTGTGACACCAATGCCAATTGTCAGAATACAGAGGGATCTTATGGTTGTGCCTGTATGGCAGGATTTACAGGAGATGGAAAAACGTGTACAGGTGAGAAAAAAAAAAATAAACAAATTGTGTTGAAGTTTTTTTTTTTTTTCGTTCTTTTTTTTCTTTTCGTGAAGCCCAAATTTTTAATGACAATGAAAGGCGGAAGGCCATGAAAAAGTACAACAGCCTTTAAATGCAGTGTATTTATATAAGATTTTATTCATATTCAGGTACACTGCGCAGCAACCTTTCCCAAGTGCGAATAAGTTTCAAAGCCGAGTTAGAGCTGAGGATAGTAATTGTAAATGAATATTGAACATGAACGTGATTTTTGCCACAGAAATTTATTGTACGATCAAGCAAACAATAAATCGTCCGACCAAGGGAAAATAAACAATAAACAAATAGACAGCAAGAATCAGTCATGTGGACTCAAGCTTATGACCTGGAGATGTCAAGCATGCATTTTTCTTACTTGGAGATTGGTATTCTGAACGTAGGAATAATCCTTCTCAGGCGTGAATATAAATCAAAAATTCAAAATCGTTACATAATCACACTGAGATTCGTTAATCTATCGGTTCCGGTTTGTTTTGCTTCTCTTCGTGTTCTGTGTAGACATCAACGAGTGCAATGATAGTCTCATCTGTGACGTCAATGCCAACTGTCAGAATACCCCAGGGTCTCACAGTTGCTCCTGCAAACAGGGATTTTATGGAGACGGTCAAACTTGTGCACTCAACAAAGGTATGCATTTTTGTACCAATGTTCTCCCTAAAGCTCTTGCCAAACGGACTCACAAGCCGTAGACGCAAGTTGAAAACTTGGCTCTACTTACGACCCCGTTTGGTTAGGCCTTCGGGGCACTTAGGTTTACTTTGGTCGAGATCAAATTTGCACGCAAGTTTATTTCTACTCGTAAATTTCACTGCCGATCTGAGTGAGGTTAACACTGTTAGAACAGCCGTTTTCAATTAATTGACAAGATTAGCCTGTCCTAGTTTGTTGCGGTGTTTGTTTCCTATGTCCTCTAATTGGCTAATTAAAAACCACTAAGCAGTCATGATGACTGGCCCCAAGAGAAATAGTAAGTTTGGTTTCCTCGAGATCTTCAATTTTCCTTGAGGCGAGGCCGAGAGAAATTCTTGAGGTCGAGGTTATACCTCAGAACTACCGTGCTATACCTTCTTATACCTCCCGTTTCAATCACAGTGTAATACAAGACTCGATCGAGTGCGAGTCAACAGTTCACGTTGTTGATTTTTCTCTAGGGAGCGAGTGAGTTTCGTTTGCCCAAGGGAGTTAATGAGTTTTGACCTACGACAGGTGACACGTTCTCCTCCAATTGATATCGGAAAACCTATTGTAGTTGGGAGGTATTACCTAACAAATAAAGAAACCTAAGCCGTGTACTACACTGTGATAAAACACGAGAGAAACGTAGAAACACGAGCCGCAGGCGAGTGTTTCCTACATTTCTCGAGTGGGCTGCTCTCAGCATTAAGTTCAGCGGTACCCATTTGTAGACCTGGGCGAAGAGAGGCACTATGAGAGTGAAGTGTCTTGCCCAAGAACACAACGCAGTGTCTCCGGCCAAGGCTCGAGCCTGGACCGCACTGCTCGATCCGGAGACGAGCGCAATAACCATGAGGCCACCGCACCTCTCGTATAGGAGAATCTTTGTTTACAATATTTGCCTCATTACCATAAGCGATACAGTTTCTGATGGAGCTACAAAGAGATTAATACTGAATATTGAAAGGGCACAGCACGATTAAATTATGTATTAAATACTTTTTGTGCGACGAGTGTTTAAAAGCTCAAAATTTTACAAAGAATGTATGAACTCATTAGCGCTTTTGCCACACAGAAATTTTGATGTTTTTGAAAGCCAATTTCTCCTCGAATATTACACTCAAAGAGCCAAAACTTGCACCACTTACTAAGTTTCACAAGCTCTTTAAGTTTTTCTAGTAAAATTGTGTCTAGCATGACGCCTTCTATGCACAAAGTCGTATGTTAAGGAGGAAAAATGTAAACAATGACGTCAGCAAAGATTCGCCTATACATATACATATCATTTCCCTCTTTTGTCGCAGATACCTGTCAGGAAGTCTTACAAAGAAATTCGGCCGCTGGTGACGGAACTTACCCACTTCCGTTATCTTCAGTTTTGGTAAGATATGTGTATTAGTAATCGTGGCGGATCCAGACCTTGAGCTACGGAGTGGGAGGGGGGACGGTTTGTTTTCCTGGTCCTGCCGGCTTTTCTCTCTTCTGCAATTGCTTTTTTTTTCCAAAATAAGGGAGGAGGGGATCTCCTGGGCCCCTCCCCAAGATTCGCCACTGGTAATGATAGCAATAATATGTCAGTACAGACTATTCTTCCAGTGGCTGAATGAAAACAGAACGAAAAAGGAACGACAAGGGGATATAGTATACGGAACACGAACCGCTCCCAAGTTAACGTGGCGTGGCTGTATTTTATATAATTCCTAGCCACTGGAAAAAAAGTATTCCTGACGTTTCAAAATGCATGAATGAACTGATGACGTCCATTTTTGTCCCTGAAATTAGTAAAAAAAGCAACTAGCAAATAATTTATTTCATTCGCTCCATTAACAATTTTAGTGAATCTGATTACGCTCTTGTTAACTTTTTTGATATGAATAGTAGTAGGAGCTTATGCAGTCGCATTTGTTTAGAAAATACCTTCGCTATAACTCCGAAGAAAGAAAAAAAGAATTATATTTTCCATTTTTTTTTTTGGGGGGGGGGGGGGGGATTTGAAAGCGAAACAGTCTGTGATAAAATGTATCCACTTTCTGCTACATTGCTGTAGTTCATTTGACGTGGTTCACACTGCCAGAAAGAGAGTTGAAAGGGAGTTCATTTACTGTGAAAGCCACCTGGAAATATATCTGAGCCTATTTAGTGAAATATCCATATTACAACGACTAGGAAATTGATAATTGCTGTCAAATTCAGACTGTGAACCATTAGGGTCTACAGAGTGTGACGAATTGTACCAACGTGCAGGTTTTCGCATTATGACATACACTGGCATGAAAACCTTATTAATACGGACACTCCTTAATGGACACGAGAGTATATATCCGTATGAGTGAACATTCAATATTGATTTCATCAATTTAAATTTATAATTAGGAAAACAAAAGCATGGGATAATGACCTCAGCAAGGGACCTTTATCACAAGGTGACCTTCTCGGATGCTTGAACTGAGGTGCCGTGTGTTGAAATTTTTAAAGTTACTTTTTTTTCTTCTCATGAAAAAAAAAAAAAAAAAAAAAATCCAAATTAATGAAAACATCACAATAACAGTCAATATAGGTATGGTAAAAAATAACATATAGAATGGGCATGCCTAAATTAAGATTGACACAGATTAAGCCCAAACAGTCCGAATTTTGCCTCTCTAATATATGTCCTTAAAGCGGAGTTCCAATGTCTATTAAACTGGCTTCCTCTAAGTCTGGTTATGTCAATTAATCTTTGTTAGGTGTATTGCGATATGACGTCAACTGGCCAAGGTTGGACACTGATCGCTCGGTTTTCAAACGATGATGACAAAAATTGGATGGATGACACTGGACACTGGTGGTATGACAAGAACGACACTTCTGGGGACACAAGTGATCCGTCGATCAACGCTGACATGATGTCGCCAGCATTCTGGGCGGTAAGCGGAAGCGAATTCAAGATCACGCGCAGTGACGACTCACAACATACACCTTTGCTGCAGACCACGGGTAACTGTCTTGGTGGACAGACTTTCCGCTCCAAAGTCACAAGCTATGGCGACTTCAGGAATGGCCAAGTTTGGGCCTCAAACCAGTGCTTGGGGACTTGCACTGTACAATATAGCGGACAATATCAATCAACTAGCGGCTTTCAACAGGCCACATGTAGTGGAGACATACAAGGCTCCCATGCAATCGGCTTCTGGTGTGACTGGAGTAGTGGGGACGGTGCAGTGCTTATGATCGGCGGAGGTGGAAGTAGCTGCTCACGTGCCGACCACGGGATTGGAGTAACTGAAGCTAACGCAGCTTCCTTTGTGTATAGTTCAAGTGGTGAATCTGATTTTGGAAATGAGGGAGGTGCGTCAACTGCCAGCTACTCTTTGAACCTGTGGATACGATGATTGGCGAGGATCGGATGGGACAGATTCTTCATCACATCAATGATATCGAACATAACTTCCACATAACTACACCTACCTCATTTGGACTTATTTTAATTTCAATTACTGTGATACTGCATACTGAAACACTCGTTAAAACTGTTAAGAGGACGTACACCTCCAATCGGATTAGCTAAAGATTATTGAATCAATCTCTAAAAGTGAGAAGCGAGCGGCCGGTGCTGCAAAGCTTGTAAATTAAAGTGGTCATGCAACCGCTTTATAATTTAGTTTTAGCGGGAGAGTGGGCACCTGGGCGGAATGGGACTGGCTAGACAAAGAGGCGACAACAACAACGAATGGCTCAAGAAAGCTGGTAAGCTAACTTAGAGCAAACGCCTCCTGACAGATGATAACTGTAGTTTTCTATGTAACGATTTCCTCAAGACGAAAGCTAAAGGAACCAGTGAGAATAGGTGATATTAAAGAACCATCCTCTCGGCGCTATTATGACGTCATTGACAAGGTGATTATGAAAATATTCTGCGAGTCTTGTTATGAAGTCCGCTAAGTTTCATGATGAATGGTAAAATGTCGTTACGTAAATGCTTTCGCACGTATGAAGTCTGATTGCACATTGATTTAAGACCTGGTTTTTGATGGTATGGGTTCGCATCGCTTATTTTAATTGTTCTTGTATTTCTAAATCGTTTATGTTAACATAATCGCATTTTCAATGTAGTAGAGCACAGCCAGTACGTTAAAGGACCCTTACCACCCTTTGCCGTTTTCGATGCCATCGTCATTATTGATATTGCATGGTGAAGCGAAATCTTATTGCTTTACTGTAAGTTGTGTTCCTGAAAGTATTTTAATTATCTTTAGTAGTTTCACAGTCGTTCCCTGTCTTTCGATATCCTCCGAATAAAATGTAATAGCCAAACTCTCGCATGTAAACAAAAACAAAGGTGTGGTTGACTAGGGCCCTTTAAAGAGGTAAAATTGAGAAATAAATGTTACTTGGTCCTCAAGCTTACCTATACATGTGCTAAACCGTGAAATTGAGTCACTGATATTCAAGTTTCTAGTGGTTGATTTCCCGTGTTATCATACCAGGATAGACTTTAAAGCAAAGGAAAAAACTAGGTACCCAAAGGGTACATGTGTGGGATACGTGTATCCAGAATGCAATGCAATCTTTGGATTAACGGGCACGAGCCGATGACAATAGTGTGGAATACCACAGGTATCCCACACACACAAGAAACTGGTTATCCTGCTTTATTCAAGTTAAGATGATTTAGAAAAGTAGATCGATAATATTTCATAAAGCAGGCATGTCTTTGTTTACAGTACTAGGATACACTTTTTTGTAAAAATTCTGCGAACGGTTTGGCCGAAGCTGAATATTCTTATTTTTCTGCCGATTTTAGACTGAAAATAATCTTGTGAAGTTTCTTAGATTATCGCGTATGACATTTCTGTTTTCGAATGTGTATGGTTTGTGGATGGTGGTGAAGTGATTTTGGAGCCAGCCTGATATTGCCTTATTTCAAGCAGAAAAAGACTAGGTACGAGTCTGTAAATTATGGGATAAGCAGCTATTGATCCACGTAGTCAGAAAGAGCACACCGAGATTCACAAAATCCCCGAGTTTGGTGTTAATCATGCCAGTTTTGACTGAGATCGGTCATTGTTTGGTCATCCGGACACAGCGTCCGGATGGCCATACATTTCTTTGTAAATTTTGACATTTTCAAATGGCTGTATCTTGCTTACTATTGGGTCTATTTACAACAAACTTGGGGATTTTGTAAAGCTTGGTCCGCACTTTATGACTATGTGGATCAATAGGTGCTAATCCCATAATTTACAGACTCGTACCTAGTCCTATTCGGCTTGAAATCAGGCAATGACACACATAGTTCTAACAGAAATGTTATTTACATCGAATAATTGGCACGTAAAGGATAGAATAGCCTCTCTACTCAGGCTACTGTTGTGTATCATGTATTTGAACTTTGCGTTCACGTCATTGTATATTTTTGTGGTGATGCTTAGTTTCACTGATAATGGATTATTTTGTTAAACTGAATAATAGGACGACGACGCAGTTTCTAGCGGATACCCTGTCACTTTTATTCATTTTTTCTTTCTTTCTTTTCTTTTCTTTTTTTCTTTTTTGAGGCTCAGCATTTTTATAAATTTGCGATACTATAACAAATCAAATTGAAGAAAAGTTGCTATTTTCGGCAAGTTCAATACTGAAAACGAAGGTTGAAAAAAGCCATGTTTAGGCATCAACCTGTTACAAAACCATAGTGTTCCTAGTGAAAGGCTAATTAGACGATCGGGTTTCTCACTTGTACTGTAAAAAGAAAAATAAAGCGCCTTCTAATTCATTTGTAGGTTTATCAGAGGAAACAGGGCCCCCCTAAAACGCAGAAGGTTTTGCCTGAAGTAATTATGACCACTCTCAATCACATAGCCATCTAAATTTATCTGAAGGTAAAATCGGTGACTTTTGAAATAATTGATGGCATTTCCCCTGGGAACTTTGTTTTCCCTTGGTAAAATGGCTTCGTGTACTAAATAACGGCTAAATCTAAAACTAAATACAAATCTTTACTGGGCGAGAATCTCTTTAAGTGGAATATATGTGCACAGGAACACGGTCAACAGTTACTTAATTTGAAACCCAGGCCAATTTGGCAAATTTAAAACCTACTTTCGTCAGATGAACCCAACGATTAGGAGGTCGAGTCAGAGCGTTATCTGCTGATGAAATTTTGGTTTATTAAGAAAACATTACATATTTGAAACCAAATCGGTAACATTCTTTACAAAACAATCGAGTGAACAGCGCATAAATTTTTCTCGATTAGAAATGCTGTAAATGTGTTAAGTCAGCCTGTAAATGTAGTGCCTTGAATTCCTTTGGCACGTGTAAACCTATTTACGTTCGTTAATTTCACCAAGGGAAATTTTACTAGAGAGGTCAGAGCTATTTTCTTTCAGCCTGCGCTAAATTGATTTTTCATTACTTTGTAATTACATTGTAAGTGAATAATGGATTCTACAACACCTTTTAAAGACTGGGTTATGTTTCCATAAAGTGTAGGAAATCGACATAAAAGTTGGACCTAACTTGTCCGAAAATATTTTCAGACCAACGGATATATGGAAGTTTTATTACTGTACCCACGCTTACTCATTAATTATGCGCTGCGCTGTAATTTGATTCTCAATGTTAGCCGTGAAAAGGAGAGAAAAAAAAAAATGGGCACAACTCGTCAACGACGTCCAATTAAAGAGGGCAATGCCAATATTAGTTTCGACTGTTATCTCTTCGTAACTTCAAACTAAAAGACTTGTTAAGTAATAATTAAAAATATCAATTAATTCATAGACACAATTCTTTAGGGTGTTACCAGTATCTCTGGGAAGTTCAGAAGAAGTCATAACATTTAATCCATTCTGTTAATCATGCATGGATTCGTGCTGTTATCAGCGAGTACTTTTATCTACTTTACGTATCAGATTGTAGATGATGGCCTCTGTGATGCCACTCAATTGCCTGGTCTTCAGCGCGACCCGAACAAACAGTTGAGGTACGCACAATTCATAGAACATTTTTATCATGTTCTTGACGTGCCAAAAATTGAAGGAGTCGCTGTTCAAACAGGAAGACATTGCCTGCTACTATGCGTAAAGAATGATCGCTGCTTTTCCGCAAACACTGGAACGTTTCATCTACTAAATGGAAACATCTTAAGTGACTTACTTCCAACTCACAAGTACAATGGATCCGAGAAGTTCAAAGCGAATCATACTTTCCATCACTACAACATTATGGTGAAGGACATGGCAATAATAATGAGTTTTATCCCGTTAGATAATCTCATCCCACTGAAAAAAAAAATAATAATAATAACAAATAAATAAATAAAAATAAATAAATATAAGCGAGTGTTTAGGGGTCGAAAAGTAAAAAGGCTTCGTAAGAAGTGATGGTGTAGGTTACATTTGCGTGGAAATGATCGAAACCCTGTACATTTTCGGAGTCGTTCGCTCCAAACTGTGTTAAACTGTGTCAGCGATTTGAAGTCGATAATTCTTTGGGTTATTAAATGTTGGACGTTGCGCTACCGGCTATTTTAAGATTTCAAATTTTCCACGCGCCGTAATGTTGGCTTGATGGGAAATTATGACGTCATTACGCGATTGGACGTTTTTAAAATACAGCATTGCGTGAATCCAGAGTTCAAAATGGTCTTCCAATCGTTTATAATTCATATGAAAGCTCAGAGTCGTTCACTCAGAATTGCTTTTGTATATCGGTCTCTCGCTTCTTTGTCGCATCCTGTATTTTTGCGCATCTGTCCTTTTCGACGAATTCCCTCACTATTTAAGGCTGGTTTTCACTATCCTACTTATTCTCATGAATTATCACATGATCTAAATTAAGTGGCAACAAGGATGTAAACACGTTAGCGGAGTCTGTCTTTCTGATAGAGTGAATAATGGACTCTATACAACCTTTTAAAGACCAGGTTATGTTTCCATAAAGTAGAGCAAATTGACATAAAGTTGGGCATAACTTGTCAGCCAATATTTTCAGACCACAAATAGAAGCTAATAGAAATGTTGCTGTTAATTTCGAAGACGTCATGATCAACATTTAATCCTTAGCCAACGGATAAAGTTGCAAAGTTCTATCACTGTACCCGTGTATTCAGTAATTATGGGTTACTTTGTAGTTATATTGTCAATAAAAAGACTTGGGCACAACTCATCAACGACGTCCAATTAAAGAACGCGATGCTGTTATTTGATTCGACTGTTATGTCTTGGCAACTTCAAACTAAAAGGCTTGTTAAGTAATAATTAAAAATATCAATTAATTCATAGACACAATTCTTTAGAAACCTTTTAATAAATGATGTAAGGGTGTTACCAGTATCTCTAGGAAGTTGAGAAGAAGTCATAATATTTTATCCATTCTGTTACTGAATCATGAAAGGATTCGTGGTCTTATCAGCGAGTACTTTTATCTACTTTACGTATCAGATTATAGATGATGGCCTCTGTGATGCCACTCAATTGCCTGGTCTTCAGCGCGACCCGAACAAACAATTGAGGTACGCACAATTCATAGAACATTTTTATCATGTTCTTGACGTGCCAAAAATTGAAGGAGTCGCTGTTCAAACGGGAAGACATTGCCTGCTGCGATGCGTAAAAAACGATCGCTGCTTTTCCACAAACATCGGGGCATTTTATCTACCAACTGGAAATGTCTCGTGCGATTTACTCCCAACTGACAAGTACAATGCGTCCAAGAAGTTCAAAGCGAATCATACTTTCCATCACTACAGCATTATGGTGAGTTTAACGATCATGTACTACAATTGTTTATCTTTACTAAACCGCCATGCATGCTTTGCTCTGAAATTATGATGCTTGTCTTTTTTATTATTATTATTTGTTGCCACACACTTATAATATTTACGACACATATAGGTACATTAATTACAATTCTAAAACAACTACTTACTCTACTTGAAGAACTACATTTACTTACACTTCATTACAATACTTGTCTAATGCCGGCCTATCTACATATTAGGCATTAGACAAGTATTATGATGCTTGTCTTGAGTCTTTATGTCATCTGCAGCTAGGCGAGTCTTAATTCAGTTGCAGCCCTTTGTCCGGCCTCATCCAAACTATACTAAGCAGGAGGTGTTTAGCCTTCCCTCAACACTAATCCGTCACGAAAATGGAGCTTTCGAAAACGGAGTATTTTGAAAACGCCGACTTTGCGTCTAGTGGGGAGGTGAAAACATTTTGAAAACGAAGCTTTTCGAAAACGACGACGTTACGGCAGTCATAATATTCCCCTGCCTGAGTTGTACTCAAACATAAATGCAATCGCTGTAGATTTTTTCGAATGAGACAAGTTTATCTGTGATGCAAACAGTGGATGTGGATCAAACGCAGCCGGCTGCTCAGAAACAGATGCCAGAATATCAGGTGAAGTTTTTTTAAGACAGAACTTCCTCTTATTAAAATGAAAACGTTTTCACCTCACCGTTACCGTTGCAACAAAGCGGCACTTTTATAAATCTGACGTTCTTCAGGTCTGAAGCGAGGCTGGCCCTGATGCCTTGATTTCGATCGAGAACTGGACGCAGTGAAAAGAGCTGACTTTCTAAAGTGAATCGTTGAGGTCGAAATGGTTTTGTTTTACCCGAAAATAACAATGATATTACTTTAAAAAAAAAGAAAAAAGAAAAAAAATTATAATGATGAGCTTTTACCAAGTTAGATGAGCTTCTCTCACTCCCCAAAACAAATAAGACAAAAACATCAGAAATCAAAGTCGGACAAGGGAGACGTGTAGGGCGCGAACAATGACGGTGTGGGTTACATTTGCGTGGATATGATTAAGGCCCTGTAGCTTTTCCGAGTCGTGTTCATTACGATTCCGTTTTCCATCTGGAATATTTTCCTCACCTGAATTCCTGACGATTTTAAACGGTTCTGTAGCTAAGCATGTTTGGATGTCTGTTTGTAATCAAATAGTTGAGAGAGTGAAAGCAGGAGGGGAAAAAATGCTACCTGCAGATCTATCGAAAAGCTGAAACTTTTATTGGCCTTTTTCGTTGTTGAAAATTTTTTACCAGCAATTTCTTGCTCTAAAAGTAAAACAGATAATCTATCATTATCTCATTTTTCTAACATTTCGAATTTGCTTTTGCCTTCCAGAGTCCTTGTGAAAGTTTTCCCTGTCAGCACGGTGGAACCTGCCGAGCGCTTTACCAGACTGATGACTACCAATGTACATGCACATCAAACTTCATCGGCAGAAACTGTGAGAACGGTGAGTTTCTTTACGTCTTTACGTTTCTGTTATTATAAAATAAATATAACAGGACTAATAATTATGAAAACAAGATGATTTTTTTTCATTTCGTACCGGAACAAAGTGATAGATTTGTTTGCCTTCAGCATAGTTTCTAGAGGGGAATGGTTATGAAGCCCAGCAAACATCAAAGGAGCAAACAAAGATGCCTAGATTCATGTTGGAAGGTCCACGACCGTGCACAATCTTTTGTTTCGCGTTCACAAATTATACATGAATTACGTAACCAAACCTTTCTATTGGTTAGTTTCTCAGTACGGAGTAAACAACTATTGTGTTTTGTGGATGGTCAAGGCCAAAAAAGCGAACAAAAACATACAACAAAGAAATCTGTCGGGTTTCAAAACCATACCCCTCTAGTAACTATACTCTCAGTAAGTGATTTAGGACAAGTGATAACGGAGCCGAGCATTCAAACATTAAAACAAAAGTTACAAAGTAAACATAACAAGGTTAAATATCCCAACCGGCAGTGGGCGAGCCAGTTGGCTATTTACAGCCAGTTGGCTCCCTTAAGTTAATTTATTCCCTTAAGGTATCATGGTAGGTGGATTGACAGTGTTTGGAAATCGTGCTCTTACGCTGGCGCTTTGAAAGAAAACCCAATCAACCTACACATTTTCTGAAAGCTTAATAGTTATAGAATACAATCATATCTTTGAAATTTTCTAAAAAGTTATTGTCGCAGTGATATTAAAAGAAATACCCAGAAACACTGTTTCGCTTAAACTGGTTCGCTTCCGCGCGTGAATTATCGGAGCGGCGCGATTTACATCGGAAATGTTTTCTCACCCATCACCCTCAAAAATCTTGTCTGCGATTTTCCAGATGTGGTTTGGTTTTTTTTCTACACCCTCCTAAACTTTGATATTTTTGATGCGGACGTTTCCTTCTACAAAAGAGGCCATAACTTTGAAACGGAAGCGAAATTAAACAAAGCCCGACACGGTTTGGCGAAGGAGGTATCCTAGAACATACCTGCCGATTTTCAGCCAGTTTCATCGGAAGACGCGCGTAAACGAACTAAAAATGTTCATCCTTATATGCAGTTTTATTTTATCGAGAAAAACACGAAAAACCTTTTATGACATTTGTATGAATAGGTGTTAAAAATCCCCTCCGCACTGACAGATGTCGGCATGGGTTAGTTTACCACAACAATGGGTTATGACAACTTGAAATAAACAGACGACTAATATTCTGGCGCGGAAACCCGCGTCGCAGTGAAGTCGTCCGAGAAGGGACAAACTACAAGTTAAACTGCCGTGATCTTTCACTTAAAAGATTTCGTCGGCGGCATTGGTATTATGTTGCTTAAGTTTAGGCTCCTTCGTTCTCCAGAAATTTTTTGAAACCATGCCTCGTGAAGCCAAAAAGCATGAAAAAGAGGAAATCTCGAGGTCTACATTGTCAACAGTGTACATCTGCGCTTGACTCTCTTGTTGTGGAAGTTTCGGAATCGCGTCCGTTCTACAACAATTCGTGCGACTAGCACTTGTTGTATTTTTTCCTTTAGCTTCACTGGCGAGACTAGTGTCCTCGAATTCCTTCAACCATTCTTCTTGGTTACAGTGCGACCCACGGTCGCTCAGAGCCAAAGATCTTGTTCGACGCTGAACCTTTGGGTTCCACCAGATTTTCGCCTATTTGGCCTCTTCGAAGACGAAAATGGGCAAGAATTTTTCGTCCTGACATAAAGAAAATTTGACAAGAACGAAAACCAACTTGCGATGAAACAACCAGATCAAGAACAGTTCACGTGCACAAATGAAATATCACACCGCAATTCGCGTTACTTGTGACAACTGACGGTGAATTTTAATTAGAGGTGTCAACGCGCTGTAAGGGGTTAATAATATTCAAAAATAGTTTTTTGCTTTAACTTAAAAAGTAGAAAAGCTCTTTCCCCCATTCTTTTTGCAAAGTATTTATCTCAGTCTTCTCAATTTGAACAGCCAAAAAAAGATTTTTCGCATTTTTCGTAAAAATCCACCTACCATGATACCTTAATTAAGCCGGTTAAGTGAAATTCCGTTCTTTTTATTCTTTTGACCGAAGATGGTTTCGTACGAATACAATTTCAATGAGCAGCGGTACTATGAGCAGGTATTATTACTGATAGGTTTACGTGCGTAGGGGTGGGGCTTCTTCTAGGGAGGTGCTAATTTCCAGGAGAGAAGCTTAACATTGGAAATTATATTTTGTTTTTGTTTTTCAGTTCATTTTTAAATTTAGTTTCCATTAAGTCTTTTCCCGTTGGCGCGGCATTAAATTGTTGCAGACCTGAACGAATGCACTACCAACATTCACAATTGTGACGATAATGCAGATTGTGTGAACACCATAGGCTCATATTTCTGTAAGTGTAGAATTGGATATACAGGAAACGGACAAACTTGCAATGGTAAGAGACAAACAAACACTACTAAGGTCATACCAAGGTTTCTCTCTGGATCATACCAAAGTCAATAAAAATCAAGAGACCATGATCTAAGATTAGTTTCTTGTACAAACTGGACGTGACTACTATATGTCAGTGCTCAGTGTGCAAAACTCTGGATTGAAAATGGATCATTGTAATTCGACTCGTATGTCGAGGCTATCAACCACAAGAATATTGTAATGCAATCAATTTATCGAGTTTTTCCTTTTTCAAACATCACAATTTAAAGAAATCCAAACAAACAAACCTGTCGATGAAAAGACAATCGGTCAGGAAGGAGTTTCTGTTTTGACCGTAACTGAGTCATATCTTGGAAATCCATATGACAATCGTCAAAAAATTATTTCGAATCGTTTACAAAAGGCACAAAATTAAGCACTCGATTCCCTGACCAAAAACATCTCTACTGCATAATTCAGTGTTAGACCCGGCGACGAAAAGCAAAATTAGAACTATCGTTTCATTGTGTGTAATCCACACTACAAAAAAGCAAGCCCTTGTGAGCCCGTGAATGACATTTCACTTTGTCCACTTTTCCCCAGGAGACACTGACGCAATTTGAATCACTCAATTATAGCGACTTTACCATGTTAGGCTCGGAAGATTTTTTTTCTGGTAAAACACTTGCAAAACACTTAGTCGCTGTAGACTACTGGATACGCAAAGCAACTGCTGTACTAGTTTTCTTGCCTTTTACCTCAGAAATCAATGAATCGATCAATGAATCAAGCAAGCAAGCAAGCAAGCAAGCAAGTAAGCGAGCAAGCAAGCAAGCAAGCAATTACTCAGTTAAAAAGGCAAGCAGGAAGGCAAGCAATCAATCAATCAATCAATCAATCAATCAATCAATCGAACAAAAAAAGAGGCAAAGGATACAATCAAACAGAGAGCAAAAATCAGTCAAGTGAATCCCAGCTTGCGAACTGCAGATACGAACATTTCTGCAAATACTTGAAACCTAGTATCCTGAACTTTTGTTTCATTTTGCTTTGTTTCTGTTGCATAGACACCAACGAGTGTAGTGTTGGTCAAATCTGTGACGTAAACGCCAACTGCCAGAATACCCTTGGGTCTTACAGTTGCTCATGCAAGCGGGGATTTTATGGAGACGGCAAAACCTGTGCTCCTCGAGGTATGTTTACCAAGTTTTCTAAAAATAGTTCTTTTTTTTTTTTTTTTTTTTTTTTTTTTTTACATTTACGCTAGATAACAGGAGCACTATAACTATAGAAACAGAACCACGCGTACGCATGCATAGAAATAGGAAACCATGCAACTTTTTTCTTCATGGTCAAGATAGCTAGCGGCATGGATCGCGGGCGCGTCAGCCCTACGAAGGCGACGTCGCACAACATGGCGGCCATACTACAGCCAATACCAAGTCTTGAAGTCTTGGTCTACACCGTACATCTTTGATATTGGACATCCACGTTATGGTCATTTAACACCTGTCAAAACAAGGTATCTGCTGACCAATATCACGTGACCATACCGCGGGGTCAGGTTTAGAGCCCACTTGTTCTTATTATAGTTGACCGCTGACCAAGTACTGGTTTTCTATTGGATGGCGGGCTTATGTCAGGTTAACTCGTTGTGAACAGAAAGGGCCGGGTTGATAGGAAGCCAGTCAACGCTAACCCAGGATTAATAGTTAACCGCAGTATAAATTTTTCTTGAATACACATTTTTTTCACTACTTTTATTTTGTGTAGTTTGAGATAATTCAAACTCAAGACAGGCCAAGCAATATAAATAGAAAACCTCACCGCAAAGCTAAATATCTCAACTAAAAATTCTTGCTTATCCTGGGTTAGCTTAACTGGGCTTTGAATAACCCGGCCCAGGAATTTCACTTTAAGGTTTGGCTAAGCCTTAGCTCAAGGTCTGTATCCGCCATTGGGACAATGTGGCAAAATACTAGGGTAGGGACTTTTAAAGGGATAGCGTACTAGTCCCAACCAGAGAAAACAAATCCGCTACAATTTTAATTAGAAGAAGGGCGGATTTGAGTTCCAACCTCTTCAGTCACTTAGCTTAACATGTAATCATCTCTTTGAATTCGTTTCTTTCTCACAGATACCTGTCAAGACGTCTTGCAAGGCAACTCGACCGCTAGTGACGGAACTTACGTGCTATCTTCGTCATTAATTTCGGTAAGATCTTTTCATGTAATAATGTGGCAGTCCAAAACCATTCGTCGTGGCATAAAAAAAAAAATAAAAAATAAATAAATAAATAAATAAATAAAGCGAAAACAGAACGACCAGGGGATATAGTAAACGGAACATGAGCCACTGATTTAGTCTCCCAACTACAAAAAAGTTAGTACTGTGGGGCCGGCCATAAGCTGACCGCCTGGAAAATTCTCCCTAGAGTACAAAAATTGTATGGTTGAACCGATAACGCCGATGCTAGTTCCTGCAAAAATGAATTGCTAATAAGTTTATCCACTCTTACTGGCATATTAGTCGCCGTAGACTACTGGATACGCAAAGCAAGATGATCAATGTCGATGGATCACTGGTGTTTATTTATTGGGTGACAAAGTTGTTTGGAAATGTATATGTATAACTTTTTGCGACTATAAAATGTATTTCTGCTGTAAAACTGGTACTGTGATACATCACTCTAGCACTGTGCTGCTTGGATCCCGAATTTGACAAACGCGGTCACAGCCAATATCGGCACCGAATTAAATCAATTAAGTAATAAATTAAATTAAAATGTATAATTGCAAAAAAGGTCAAAGATATAGCAACCACTAATAACGACCGCAATGACGAAGTGTTTGCCTAAATGAGCGTAATAACAATGTGATCTATTATACCAAATCATGCGCAGATTTGCTCCCGCAAGATCAGTATCCATCAGGAGCTATTAGGGCAGCCCAGATAGACGATTTGCATGATAGTGTATTTTAACTCAAAGAACCAGAATTAACGATTTCTTTTTCTCATGTCACTGATTGGCCCAATCGTCAATTAAACCCCATTGTCCATTAAAAATTGGATTAACAAAGTTAAGGAGAAACGAAGTGAATTCTTGTGATCGTAGTCAAATGACGACATCATGCAAGTGTGCTATTAACGGACGAATTGGCCCTCTGTGTAAGCATCACCATACACGTATATTACTTCGACTTTTTCCCTTGTCCAAAAATGCTTATAAATTGAAGAAAACTTTTTGAAAATAGTTTGAAAAGTAGACAATGGGTCCCGCGTATAAAAACCGTTCGTGCCCAGGTTTCTCTAAGGGTCTGCATAAAGTCGACAAAGTGCAATTTTCTTAATCTAAACATCTTCCTCTAAGTCTCGTTACCTCAATTAATCTTTGTTAGGCATATTGCGATATGACGTCAACTGGTCAAGGCTGGACACTGATCGCTCGGTTTTCAAACAATGATGACAAACATTGGATGAATGATACTGGACACTGGTGGTATGACAAGAATTACTCTCTTGGAGAAACAAGTGATCCGTCGATCAACGCTGACATGATATCGCCAGCATTCTGGATGGTAAACGGGACCGAGTTGAAGATCACACGCAGTGACGACTCACAACATACTCCTTTGCTGCAGACCACGGGTAACTGTCTGGGTGGACAGACTTTCCGCTCCAAAGTCACTAGCTATGGTGACTTCAGGAATGGCGTAATTTGGGCCAATAACCAGTGTCTGGGGAATTGTACCGTACAATATGGCGGAGAATACCAATCAACTGGTGGCTTTAAGCAAGCGAATTGCAGTGGAGACATACAAGGCTCCCAGGCAATTGGTTTCTGGTGTGACTGGAGAGGTGGGGACGGTGCAGTGATTATGATTGGCGGAGGTGGAAAGAGCTGCGATCGCGCCGATCACGGGATTGGGATATCTGAAGTTAACAACGCTTCCTTTAAAGATAAGAAAATATTTGATTTCGGTGATAGCGCAGCAGGTACTCCAACTCGAAACTACTCTTTGAACCTGTGGATCCGTTGATTGCCAATGATCGGCAGATCCTCGATCACATCAGTTATACGACCTCCACAGAACTACACCTTTTTATAAAGGCTGACTTTAATTTTGGCTATATACTGTTTAGTTAACATTGCGTTTTAAGCTGTAGATATATTTTACCTTGAGAGTACTTACAAGAACCGTATAGTGATTTGGTTGTCGTGAAGCGTGTAACCAACTTACATATAGAACAAGCACCTCCCAACAGATGTTAACAACTGCCGATGCAGCCATAAATGGCTTCCCCACGACATAAAATGAACTGACGGACGGATCTCAAACAGAAAGATTTAAGACGGAATCCACCAGAAGTGCGAGTAACGAGTGAAAAAAACCTAGTACCAAGATTATTTACATCGTATTGCAAACTTCTGTACGACTGTTTTAAATATCTTCTTAAAAAAAATCATTTCTAGCAACGCCAAACGTCGAAAACGAATGTTGAACTTTGTATGAAACACTTGAAAGTACTGATGAAATGAAACTGATGATGAAATTTTGCCTGTGTTTGCACAAGTTCTCTGAACTTTGAAATTCATTTTCTCTCGTTCCCATGGGAAATTGTTCTCGGTGTTTTTTCAGGCAATTATTTATGTGTTTACCTTTAAGAAAATATAAAAAATAACTGTAAAATACTTAAAATTATTCTGGTACCAGATTTTTATCCACTAAAACCTGAAATTGCTCGATTTTCTATTGGATTTAACAATAGACGGATAGAGAGCAATGACGGTCGACAAAAATTTGCACGAGTCCTACAGCCAATACCATCACGGCTAAACTAACCAATCAGATTACAGGAGAGATGTTATCGGATTTTAAATTCAATAGGGCATAATCGATGCTTAAAACAGAGCAGAAACACATTTATTTAACTTGTATTCAGGGGCAGTGAATTAAAACTGCGATCTGGACACATTTAGTAGTTCATCACGGTTAGCAGCATTTCCATGGGGATAAAATTATGGAAATCAGGTTCCTTCTGGGAAATTCATATAAAATTATTCGCTGCCATACAGTAAGTCTGCCCAAATAGGTTCTTGTATTTTGGAGTAGTTATCGGCAATTTATGCTAAGTAGGTTTTCATCAGGTTCTTAATTTTTGTGAAGGAGATGTAGTTGTTGATTAGCATAAAGATAAATAAACTTGGGTTTGGTCCTTAAATATGCGGTGTTATTCACAGCTGTATTATGATAAGCCGAATACAACTATTTACAGAATGTATATGTAGTGACTTGTCTCTATAACAAGAGTTCATAATTAACTGTAACTAAAATGTAAGAACCAGCTTGATCTTACTTGGCTAAACAGGTTCTCATATTTTGGGGTTAAAAATGACAAATTTCTGCCAGCAGGAGCCAGCAGGTTCTTAAGAGCCACTGTCTGTAAATATGAAGAATCCGACGACAGGTCGAAAAATTCGGATTTTCTTTTATTGCGTCAAAAAGACCCTTTTGGTGAAGTATTTTCAGAAATATACTTTCAAAGTTCCAGCGACTTCACCTTTTTGTGAAATCCAGAAAAGTTCGAAATACCGTTCAATCAACCAAGATGGCCGATGGAATTTATGCAAAATTGCACATTTTCAACAGGCCAATACAGAAAGAAGGGTACTTGCGTGGATTTCATATTCACACAGTTTGTAATTTACACTTTGATCGATAAAAAATCCTATGAATTTTAGTGTTTTAGTAGTTGTGCGAGAATCTAGTGGTGGATTAGAAAGACGATAGTAATTTTAAGTAAACCAACACGGCAATGACAACGAGAACGTCACTAAACAAAGGGCTTTACAACTAGTTAGAGTTTTCCACATGGGATGCAAATCTTGGTTTATTTCTTTTCCGTTTTTTTTTTGTCTGAAAAACAACGACTTGAAATCACCAAACTATGCATAGCTGTGGAGAACGTAAACCACGAAGGATAATTTTCTCAATCTGCCAAAGATTTAACCCTGTCTGACATATTTATACTTCATATGGTGCTGTCAGCAACAGTCAAATGAATGACTCTGATTCGTTGTTTAAACATAAGTAAATTTTTCAATCGACGGTTTAGTCGACGTCGCTGCCGAGGTTGCTTAGACTTCTAAATAAAACGTGCCTCCGGTCCATCAGCTGAAGTAACATTTCGCTCAGCGTCTTTAGGATATCCCTCGTGATTCCAAATGCTGCGTTTTCCACGGCATGACACGTAGGTTTTGTATCTATATCTGTCACTTGTTATAGGGAGCGATAAGGAACATGAAATAGACACTGCTTTTGAAGTTTTCTGTGATTTCCTTTTTTTTGTTCTGTCGATGTCTATTACTCGCTTTCTCTTTGTGCAGACTTGCAACCTAAAGTATAGCTGAAAGATATGAATAACAAACGAATGCAATGAAAATGACTACAAATAAACACCTTTAACACTGAAATGCATTTTTGTACAAAGACAGTAGAAAGAATGATGGATGGTAACGAAGTCTCTATTATCACTTTGGCTTGAAGGTTGTGATGATGGCTGGCTTGCTATCGCTTAGAGGCGACTCGCCATGTTTTTGCTTAGTGGCCCGCCCTTCGGAGGATTTAAAATATACCAACCTTCAAGATGTATTAGGAATCCTTGTTCAGTATAACTAAAGTCAGAGGTGAACTCAAGGAACAAGTGTTCTGCATAACTTTCGACCACGTGTCCTGGCAGATAGCCATCGAATGTTCCTAGAGGTTTTGAAGAGGTCGAGCTTCCTTCATAGACATACAAAAAATCCCAGCCGCTCTCCAGTGAGAAAGTTGTGAAAATGAGTTTGACTCGGTGCGATGAACTTACAAGTCAAGTGCACAGATTGTAGTTATCGTAGTAGTTAGGATAATTCGGGGTGTTTAGTGTTCCTTGTTCCATGTCCGCGGTTCCATTGCAGGTAAAATTGATGGCTTGAATACGAGGGCGTTCAGCTAAGAGATAGATAAAATAACAATATTATTTTAAAAAAAAAGCACACATTATGCATGCAGTCATTTCATGATTTTAACCACATTATTTCAAGTTTTTGTAATTTTTACTGGGGTATTTTTATAGGTAGTCACATGATCCTAAAGGAGCTCAGTCACGGTGGTTTGAGTTGTTTTGGCCACGTACAAAATCTCCTTTAAATGGAAGGAAACCTCAAAATAATAGTTTACTAAGATAGAAAAACATCAAAGAGATAATAATAAACCATCAAGGAACAAGGATGGTCAAGGATGGCGAAGATTGACACGGATTGCAAACGACGAATTTGAAAAAATTACACTAAACTTTCAAGATGTGCAAACCGTGACTGTGCTCCTTTAAGTGCAATCGGGAAAAAAAACCGCATGAGTAAAATTTTCAGACTAACATTATTGACTATTGTATTATTGGCTATGAAAATAATAGATAACTTCAGAATAACTTTATTTATATAGCGTCCTTCCTACGTTCATAGCACTTTACAAAGAAATATAGAAAACTATACAATCAGTAATAAAATCTATATACAAAAAGAACAAGTTTTAAAAACAAGTACAGTTCGAAAATATTAACAATGTCTACAAAAACTACGAGTAGCTTGCCCCATTAATTTAAAAAGATATGTTTTAAGGCCCCTATTGAAGCTCTCGATAGAGATCGACTTGCGCAAGGCTAGTGGTAGATTGTTCCATAATTTTGGGGCACATATTATTGTCAATAATAACTACGAAAATAAGTGAAACTAAACTTGCGCATAACTCGTCCATGACGTTCAATTAAAGCGGGGATTATTTTATTCGACTGTTATGTATACGCAACTTCGAACAAAAAGACTTCTCTATCATAGTTATCGACACTACCTTCAGAAACCTATTGATAAAATGATGTTAGAGTGGTCTAGGGTGTCATCTGGGAAGATGACACAAAGTAATAGTATTTTATCCATTCTGTTAATCATGAAAGGATTCGTGGTCTTATCGGCGAGTACTTTTATCTACTTCACGAATCAGATTTTAGATGATGGCCTCTGTGACGCCGCTCAATTGCCTGGTCTTCAGCGCGACCCGAACAAACAATTGAGGTACGCACAATTCATTGAACATTTTTACCATGTTCTTGACGTGCCAAAAATTGAAGGAGTCGCTGTTCAAACGGGAAGACATTGCCTGCTGCGATGCGTAAAAAAACGATCGCTGTTTTTCCACAAACATCGGGGCATTTTATCTACCAACTAGAAATGTCTCGTGTGATTTACTTCCAACTGACAAGTACAATGCATCCAACAAGTTCAGAGCGAATCATACTTTCCATCACTACAGCATTATGGTGAAGGATAAGGCAATAATAATGAGGATTTATCACTTTAGATAAGCTCATCCCACTGCAAAAAATAAATAAATAAATAAAAATAAAAATAAATAAATAAATAAATATAAGCGAGCGTCCAGAGGTCGAAAAGTAAAAAGGCTTCCTAAGAAGTGATGGTGTGGGTTATATTTGCGTGGGAATTATCAAAGTCTTCTACAACTTCCGGGTTTTTCGCTTCAAACTGTGTTAAACTGTGTCAGCGATTTGAAGTCGATAATTCTTTGTTGTTGTTGTTGTTGTTGTTTTTTAGCGTTGGACGTTTCGCTTCCGGCTCTTTTAGGATTTCAAATTTACCACGCGTCGTAATGTTGACTTGATGGGAAATTATGACGTCATTAGGCGATTGAACGTTTTTAAAATACAGCATTGCGTGAATCCAGCTTTCAAAAAGTGCTTCCTTTCGTTTATAATTCATATGAAAGCTCAGAGCCGTTAACTCAGAATTGGTTTTGTATATCGGTTTCTCGCTTCTTTGTCGCATCCTGTATTTTCCGCATCTATCCTTTACGACGAATTCCCTCACTATTAAAGGCTGGTTTTCACTTGCGCACCCATTCTCATGAATCATCACATGGTCTTAATTAAGTGGCAACAAGGATGTAAACACGTTTGCCAAATCCGTCTTTTTAATAGCGCGAATAACGGATTTTATTATATAGACACGAGTGTTTTACTTGAAAATACACCACTCGTAAAATTCATACGAAACCACATCCGAGATTCGGGTGGCGTGTTTTCCATATCCTCACTAGTGAGGATATCGATGATTTCACTGGTATCAAGTTTGTTCCTTAAATTGTACTTAAGCCCGTTGGTGTATGATCGAAAAATCTTGTTGACTTCCCCGAAAGTCTTCGGCAATCTTCGGTAATCTTCGGAAATTTTCGATTAATGTTCGGCAGCGTTCGTGTGACCTTTGGACAAGTTTTGGAGAATTTTAGGAAATGTTCGGAAATCTTGGGAAAGTGGTCGGAAATCTTTGGAAAATCATCAAAAATGTCGTCATCACTATGTCTGTATAATAAATAGAACATTACACGTTAGCTCGAAGCTACGAATTTCATGTTCTCGTGGCAAGAACAATATCTCACGAGTGAGCTGCGCTAACTCGTGAGATATTTATGTTATATTTATGAGATATTTATGTTATATTTATGTTTCCATAACGTAAAGCAAATTGACATAAAAGAAGTTGGGCATAACTTGTCAGCAAATATTTTCAGACCACAAATAGTTGCTAATAGAAATCGAAGGCGTCATAATCAACATTTAATCTTCTAGCCAACGGATAAAATTGCAAAGGCCTATTACTGTACCCGAGCAGTATTTATTAATTATGCGTTACTTTGTAGTTATATAGTCAATGTTAGTAATGAAAAGAAGATAAATTAAACTCGGGCACAACTCGTAAACGACGTCCGTCTGACGTCCTTAGGCACAACTCCTAAGGACGACGATGCCATTATTTGATTCGACTGTTTTGTCTTGGCAACTTCAAACTAAAAGGCTTGTTAAGCAATAATTAAAAACATCAATTAATTCAGAGACACAATTCTTTTGAAACTTTTTAATAAATGATGTAAGGGTGTTACCAGTATCTCTAGGGAGTTGAGAGGAAGTCATAATATTTTATCCATTCTGTTAATCATGCATGGATTCGTGCTGTTATCAGCGAGTACTTTTATCTACTTTACGTATCAGATTGTAGATGATAGCCTCTGTGACGCCACTCAATTGCTTGGTCTTCACCGCGACCAGGACAAACAATTGAGGTACGCACAATTCATTGAACATTTTTATCATGTTCTTGACGTGCCAAAAATTGAAGGAGTCGCTGTTCAAACGGGAAGACATTGCCTGCTGCGATGCGTAAAAAACGATCGCTGTTTTTCCACAAACATCGGGGCATTTTATCTACCAACTGGAAATGTCTCGTGTGATTTACTTCCAACTGACAAGTACAATGCATCCGAGAAGTTCAAAGCGAATCATACTTTCCATCACTACAGCATTATGGTGAGTTTAACTATTATGTACTACAATTGCTTATCTTTACTAAACCACCATGCATGCATGCTTAGCTCTGAAATTATGATGCTTGTCTTGAGTTTCTATGTTATCTGCAACTTGACGAGTCTTAATTTTTGCAGCCCTTTATCAGGCCT
Organism: Orbicella faveolata; assembly: GCF_042242905.1. Classification (NCBI taxonomy): domain Eukaryota; kingdom Metazoa; phylum Cnidaria; class Anthozoa; order Scleractinia; family Merulinidae; genus Orbicella; species Orbicella faveolata. Next base: position 3,153,622 of record NW_028301563.1, on the reverse strand, counting down.
CATCCACACTATACCACGCAGGAGGGGTTTAAAAACGGATCTTTATTTCTCCGTCTAGGCCTTCCTTCAGCACTGATCCGTCTCGAAAATGGAGCTTTTCGAAAACGGAGTATTTTGAAAACGCCGGCTTTGCTTCTAGTGCGGAGAGGAGAACAATTTGAAAACGAAGGTTTTCGAAAACGTTACGGTAGTCATAATATTCCCCTGACCGAGTTTTACTCAAACATAAATGCAAAATAATCCGCAGTTGTTCAGTTTTCAAATTGCCCCGGCGTAGCCGTGTAAGAGGATAACATTCGATCCGCTTTCAAATTTCTCCGGCGTATTGTGGACTGGGCCTGAGAGAGAAATTTTACCTGAAAAATGCGGCACAAGCTCTCAAAGGATTAGTCTCTTTCACTTTCGGTATATAAACTGGATTGGGATGCAGTGGTCATACTGTACTAACACTTTTATGCAGATAGGTTGCGTGTAAATAAGAAGGACTTCACCCAATTCTATTTATTTTATTTATCTATTTTCAATGAAAATCCTCAATATTTACTTCGTTGAGGCTCTATCATCTGAAACACTTTGCTTTGGCGTCTTCAACAAGGAGATATAAACTCAATAAGACAGCTGCCCGAACATTACAGGAAGTTCATTTTAGCCCGAAGATAGAACTTTCCCTTTCTCTTTATCAACTAAAATGAAAACTTAATGAAATTGGTCTGAGCCAATCAATCGCTGTAGTTTTTTTCGAATGAGACAAGTTTATCTGTGATGCAAACCGTGGATGTGGATCAAGCGCAGAGGGCTTTTAAGAAACATCTGCCAGAATATCAGGTGAAGTTATTTTAGACAGAACACCCTCTTGTTAAAATGAAAATGTTTTCACCTCACCGTTACCGTTACAACAACGCGGCGCTTTTACAAATCTGACGTTCTTCAGGTCTGAAGCGGCGCTGGCCCTGATGCCTCGATTTCGATCGAGAACTGGACGCAGTGAAAAGAGCTGACTTTCTAAAATGAATCTTTGAGGTCGAAATTGTTTGTTTTACTCGAAAATAGCAATAATATTACTTTAAGGTATCATGGTAGGTGGATTTTTACGAAAAATGCGAAAAGCCTTTTTTTGGCTGTTTAAATTGAGAAGACGGAGATAAATACTTTGCAAAAAGAATGGGGGAAAGGGCTTTTTTACTTTTAAAGTTAAAGCAAAAAAACTATTTTTGAATATTATTAACCCCTTACAGCGCGTTGACACCTCTAATTAAAATTCACCGCCAGTTGTCACAAGTAACGCGAATTGCGGTGTGATATTTCATTTGTGCACGCGAACTGTTCTTGATCTGGTTGTTTCATCGCAAGTTGGCTTTCGTTTTTGTCAAATTTTCTTTATGTCAGGACGAAAAATTCTTGGCCATTTTCGTCTTCGAAGAGACCGCCAAAGAGGCGAAAATCTGGTGGAACCCACAGGTTCAGCGTCCAACTAGATCTTTGGCTCTGAGCGACCGTGGGTCGCGCTGTAACCAAGAAGAATGGTTGAAGGAACTCGAGGACACTAGTCCCGCCAATGAAGCTAAAGGACAAAATACAACAAGTTCTAGTCGCACGAAATTGTTGTAGAAAGGACGCGATTCCGAAACTTCCACAACGAGAGAGTCAAGCGCAGATGTAGATGATGACAATGTCGGTAGACCTCGAGATTTCCTCTTTTTCATGCTTTTTGGCTTCATGAGGCATGGTTTCAAAAAAATGTCTGGAGAACGAAGGAGCCTAAACTTAAGCAACATAACGCCAATGCCGCCGACGAAATCTTTTAAGTAAAAGATCACGGCAGTTTAACTTGTAGTTTGTCCCTTCTCGGACGACTTCACTGCGACGCGGGTTTCCACGCCAGAATATTAGTCGTCTGTTTATTTTAAGTTGTCATAACCCATTATTGTGGTAAACGGACCCATGCCGACATCTGTCAGTGCGGAGGGGATTTTTAACACCTATTCATACAAATCTCATAAAAGGTTTTTCGTGTTTTTCTCGATAAAATAAAACTGCATATAAGGACGAACATTTTTAGTTCGTTTACGCGCGTCTTCCGATTGAATTGGCTGAAAATCGGCAGGTATGTTCTAGGATACCTCCTTCGAAAAATTGTGTCGGGCTTTGTTTAATTGCGCTTCCGTTTCAAAGTTATGGCCTCTTTTGTAGAAGGAAACGACCGCGTTAAAAATATCAAAGTTTAGGAGGGTGTAGAAAAAAAAAACCAAACCACATCTGTAAAATCGCAGACACGATTTTTGAGGGTGATGTGTGAGAAAACATTTCCGATGTAGATCGCGCCGCTCCGATAATTCACGCGCGGAAGCGAACCAGTTTAAGCAAAGCAGTGTTTCTGGGTATTTCTTTTAATATCACTGCGACAATAACTTTTAAGAAAATTTCAAAGATATAATTGTATTCTATAACTATTAAGCTTTCAGAAAATGTATAGGTTGATGTGGTTTTCTTTCAAAGCGCCGGCGTAAGAGCGCGATTTCCAAACACTGTCAATCCACCCACCATGATACCTTAAAAAAAGAAAAAAATAATAATTATAGCAATGAGTTGGATGAGCTTCTCTCACTCCCCAAACACAAATAAAACAAAACCATCAGAAATCAAAGTCGGACAAGGGAGACGGGTAGGGCCCGAGCAATGACGGTGTGTGTTAAATTTGCGTGGATATGTAGCTTTTCTGAGTCGTGTGTATTACGATTCTGTTTTCCATCTAGAATATATTCCTCACCTGAATTCCTGACGATTTTAAACGATTCTGTAGCTAAGCATGTTTGGATGTCAGTTTGTAATCAAATCGTTGAGAGAGTGAAAGCAGGAGGAGAAAAAATACTGTCTGTAGATCTATAGAAAAGCTGAAACTTTTATTGGCCTTTTTCAGGGTTAAAAATTTTTTACCAGCAATTTCTTGCGCTAAAAGTAAAACAGATAATCTATCACTATCTCATTTTTCTAACATTCCGAATTTGCTTTTGCCTTCCAGAGTCCTTGTGAAAGTTTTCCCTGTCAGCACGGTGGAACCTGCCGAGCGCTTTACGAGAATGACGCCTGCCAATGTACATGCACACCAAACTTCATCGGCAGAAACTGTGAGAACGGTGAGTTTCTTTACGTCTTTACGTTTCTGCTATTATAAAATAAATATAATAGGACTAATAATTATGCAAACAAAATGAGTTTTTTCATTTCGTACCGCAACAAAGTAATAGATTTGTTTGCTCTCAGCATAGTTTCTAGAGGGTAATGGTTATGAAGCCCAGCAAACATCAAAGGAGCAAACAAAGATGCCAAGATTTATGTTGGAAGGTCCATGACCGTGCACAATCTTTTGTTTTGCGTTCATAAATTATACATGAATTGCGTAACCAAAACGTTTCTACTGGTCAGTTTCTCAGTACGGAGTAAACAACAATTGTGTTTTGTGGACGGTCAGGCCAAAAAAGCGAACAAAAACATACAGCAAAGAAATTTGTCGGGTTTGAAAATCATACCCTCTATTAACTATACTCTCAGTAAGTGATTTAGGACAAGTGATAACGGAGCCGAGCATTTAAACATTAAAACAAGTGTTACTAAGTAAACATAACAAGAAAGTGAAGAATGATCATCGCAGTAAATTTTCCAATTTAAGCAATTGGAAAGAAGAAGCCTGAAAAACTCAGGGCTTCAACGGGATTCGAACCCGTGACCTTCGCGATACCGGTGCGATGCTCTGCCAACTGAGCTATGAAGCCACACATTGGGAGCGAGGTCAATTAGTTGAGTTCATATCTTCCCGTGAGGAGTGAAATGATGTGAAGTTTATATGAAATAATTCATATATGAACTGCGGTTGTAGATGAAAGTGAAGAATGATCATCTATGAATTATTTCATATAAACTTTACATAAACATAACAAGGCTAAATATCTCGACTGGCAGTGGGCGAGCCAGTTGGCTATTTACAGCTAGTTGGCTCCCTTAAGTTAATTTATTCCCTTAATTAAGCCCGTTAAGTGAAATTCCGTTCTTTTTATTCTTTTGACCGAAGATGGTTTCGTACGAATACAATTTCAATGAACAGCGGTACTATGAGCAGGTGTTATTACTGATAGGTTTACGTGCGTAGGGGTGGGGCTTCTTCTAGGGAGGTGCTAATTTCCAGGAGAGAAGCTTAATATTGGAAATTATATTTTGTTTTTCCTTTTCAGTTCATTTTTAAATTTAGTTTTCGTTAATTCTGTTCCCGTTACATTAAATTGTTGCAGACCTGAACGAATGTACTACCAACATTCCTAATTGTGACGATAATGCAGATTGTGTGAATACCATGGGCTCATATTTCTGTAAGTGTAGAGCTGGATATACGGGAAACGGACAAACTTGCAATGGTAAGAGACAAACAAACACTACTAAGGTTATGCCAAGGTTTTTGTGTGGATCCTACCAAAATCAATACAAAGCGAGAGACATTATGATGTAAGATTAGTGTCTTGTACAAACTGGAAGTGACTGCTATGTGTCGGTGTTCAGTGTGCAAAACTCTGGATTGAAAATGGATCATTTTAATTCGACTCGTATGTCGAGGCTATCAAGCACAAGAACGTTGTAATGCAATCAATTTATCGAGCTTTTCCTTTTTCAAACATCACAATTTAAAGAAATCCAAACAAACAAAACTGTCGGTGAAAAGACAGTCGGTGAAAGGAGTTTTTGTTTTGACCGTAACTGAGTTATATCTTGGAAATCCATATGACATTCGTCAAAAAATTATTTCAAATCGTTTACAAAAGGCACAAAATTAAGCACTCGATTCCCTGACCAAAAACATTTCTACTGCATAATTCGTGTTAGACCCGACGACGACAAGCAAAATTATAACTACCGTTTCATTGTGTGTAATCCACACTACAAAAAAGCGAGCCCTTGTGAGCCCGTGAATGATGACATTTCACTTTGTCCACTTTTCCCCAGGAGACACTAACGCAATTTGAATCACTCAATTATAGCGACTTTACCATGTTAGGCTCGGAAGATTTTTTTCTGGCAAAACACTTGTGAAGCACCTAGCTCAAAGTCGCCAAAGCTTAGTGCTGTACTAGTTTTCGTGCCTTTTACCTCAGAAATCAGTGAATTAGTCAATGAATCAATCAATGAATTAATCAATCCAGCAAGCAAGTGAGCAAGCGAGCGAGCAAGCAAGCAAGCAATTAATCAGTTAAAGAGGCAAGCAGGCAAGCAAGCAATCAATTAAACAATCAATCAATCAATCGAACAAAAAAAGAGGCAAACGATAGAATCAAACAGAGAGCAAAAATCGGTCAAGTGAATCCCAGCTTGCGAACTGCAGATACGAACATTTCTGCAAATACTTGAAACCTAGTATCGTGAACTTTTGTTTCATTTTGCTTTGTTTCTGTTGCATAGACATCAACGAGTGTAGTGTTGTTCAAATCTGTGACGTAAACGCCAACTGCCAGAATACCCTTGGGTCTTACAGTTGCTCGTGTAAGCGGGGATTTTATGGAGACGGCAAAACCTGTGCTCTTCGAGGTATGTTTACCAAGTTTTCTAAAAATAGTTCTTTTTTTTACATTTACGCCAGATAACAGGAGCGCCATAACTATAGGAATAGAACCACATGCATGCGTAGAAGTAGAAAACCACGCAACTTTTTTTTCTCATGGTCAACATGGCTAGCGGCATAGATTGCGGGCGCGCGCGCCCTACGACGACGACGACGTGGCACATACTTCAACCAATACCAAGTCTTGAAGTCTTGGTCTACACCGTACTTCTTTGATATTGGGCATCCACGTTATGGTCATTCCACAGCTGTCAAAACAAGGTATCTGCTTACCAGTATCACGTGACCATACCGCGGGGTCAGGTTTAGAACTCCTCGAGGCCACTTGTTCTTGTTATAGTTGACCGTTGACCAAGTACTGGTTTTCTATTGGATGGCGGGTTTATGTCATGTTAACTTGTTGTGAACAGAAAGGGCCGGGTTGATAGGAAGCCAGTCAACGCTAACCCAGGATTAACAGTTAAACGCAGTATAAATTTTTCTTCTATACAAATGTTTTTCACCGCTTTTATTTTGTGTAGTTTGAGATGATTCAAACTCAAAACAGACCAAGCAATATAAATAGAAAACCTCACCGCAAAGCTAAATAACTCAAATAAAAATTCTCGTTTATCCTGGGTTAGCTTAAATGGGCTTTTACAAGCCGGCCCAAGAACTTCGCTTTTAGGCCTGGCTAAATCAATTTATATTAATCTAATGATGTATGCTCGTGGCCTGAGGAAAGCCTTCGCGAGAGAAATTTAAAACAATCGATTCATGATTTTTGCCGTGCATCAATGAACTACAGTGATGCACCTGGAAAGTTTGGAGAGCACCCAAGAGACTCTAGTTGCTCTCCGCTACGCCTTGTGATCAAACAGCTCTGCACGCTTTCAGTGTACTCTTAACTACTTCCCGTGTTCATTGTTTAAGTTAACTCAAGGTCTAGGTCCGCCATTGGGAGAATGTGGCAAAATACTAGGGTAGGGACTTTTAATGCGATAGCGTACTAGTCCCAACCAGAAAAGACAAATCCGCTACAATTTTAATTAGAAGAACGGTCGATCTGAGTTCCAACCTCTTGAGTCACTTAGCTTAACATGTAATCATCTCTTTGAATTCGTTTCTTTCTCACAGATACCTGTCAAGACGTCTTGCAAGGCAACTCGACCGCTAGTGACGGAACTTACGTGCTATCTTCGTCATTAATTTCGGTAAGATCTTTTCATGTAATAATGTGCCAGTACAAACCATTCGTCGTGGCATAAAAAAAAAAAAAATAATAAAAATACATACATACATACATACATACATACATACATACATACATACATACATACATACATACATACATACATACATACATACATACATACATACGTACGTACGTACGTACGTACGTACGTACGTACGTACGTACGTACGTACGTACATACATAAATAAATAAAGCGAAAGCAGAACGACCAGGGAATATAGTAAACGGAACATGAGCAACGGATTTAGTCCTATCTCCCAACTACAAACATGTTAGTGCTGTGGGGCCGGCCATAAGCTGACCGCCTGGAAAATTCTCCCCAGAGTACAAAAATTGTATGGTTGAACCGATAACGCCGATGCTAGTTCCTGCAAAAATGAATTGCTAATACGTTTATCCACTCTTACTGGCAAATTAGTCGCTGTAGACTACTGGATACGGAAAGCAAGATGATCAATGTCGATGGATCACTGGTGTTCATTTATTGGGTGACAAAGTTGTTTGGAAATGTATATGTATAATTTTTTGCGACTATGAAATGTATTTCTGCTGTAAAACTGGTACTGTAATACATCTGTAATACTAGCACTGTGCTGCTTGGATCCCGAATTTGACAAATGCAGTCACAGCCAATATCGGCACCGAATTAAATCAATTAATTAATTAATAATATACATGAAAAAATTGCTCGATTCTGATTGGCTGAGAGTAGTGCAGTTCAAGTGTAACACCAGTGCAAAAAGTGTAACACCAGTGCAAATTACACATTCTTATTCTGGATTATGATTGGCTGAAAGACAATAGCAAATTTTCTAAGCCAATGATATCAGGTAGAATGATGAAGAAAATTTTGTTCGGAAACTTTGAAAAAAGTTTCCTCGAATGAGAAAAAATGGCTTCAAGAAAGATCTTTCGGCAGTTCCTTCATGCTAATTTTTTCATGTTTATATTATTAATAAGTAATCATACGATTTTTCTCGTTCAGTTTGGTATAAATTTGCACTCGTGAGTTTTTCAAAAAGCTGAAATTGTACTCGCCAAAGCGGCTCGAAACCGTGTGATTACCTATACAAATTAAATGAAAATGTATAATTACAAAAAACTCAAAGATATAGCAACCACTAATAACGATCGCAATGACGAAGTGTTTCCCTAAATGAGCGTAATAATAATGTGATCTATTCTACCAAATCATGCGCTGATTTGCTCCCGCAAGATCAGTATCCATCAGGAGCTATTAGGGGAGCCTAGATAGACGATTTGCATGATAGTGTATTTTAACTCAAAGAACCAGAATTAACGATTTCTTTTTCTCATGCCACTGATTTGCCCAATCGTCATTTAAACCCCATTTTAGTTTAAAAATTTGAATAACAAATGAGAAACGAAGTGAATTCTTGTGATCGTAGTCAAATGACGAGATCATGCAAGTGTGCTATTAACGGAAGAATTGGCCCTCTGTGTGAGCATCACCATACACGTATATTACTTTGACTTTTTCCCTTGTCCAAAAATGCTTTTAAATTGAAGAAAGCCTTTTGAAAATAGTTTGAAAAGTAGACAGTGGGTTCCGCGTATAAAAACCGTTCGTGACCAGGTTTCTGTAAGGGTCTGCATAAAGCCGACAAAGCGTCATTTTCTCAGTATAAACATCTTCCTCTAAGTCTCGTTATCGCCATTAATCCTTGTTTCAGGTATATTGCGACATGACGTCAACTGGCATAGGTTGGACACTGATCGCTCGGTTTTCAAACAATGATGACAAAAATTGGATGAATGATACTGGACACTGGTGGTATGACAAGAATTACTCTCTTGGAGAAACAAGTGATCCGTCGATCAACGCTGACATGATATCACCAGCATTCTGGATGGTAATCGGGACCGAGTTGAAGATCACACGCAGTGACGACTCACAACATACTCCTTTGCTGCAGACCACGGGTAACTGTCTGGGTGGACAGACCTTCCGCTCCAAAGTCACTAGCTATGGCGACTTCAGGAATGGCGTTGTTTGGGCCACAGACCAGTGCTTGGGGAATTGCACTGTACAATATGGCGGACAATACCAATCAACTAGCGGCTTTCAACAGGCCACATGTAGTGGAGACATACAAGGCTCCCATGCAATCGGTTTCTGGTGTGACTGGGGTTGGGACGGTGCAGTGCTTATGATTGGCGGAGGTGGAAGTAGCTGCAATCACGCCGACCACGGGATTGGAGTAACTGAAGCTAACGAAGCTTCCTTTGTGTATAGTTCAAGTGGTGAATCTGATTTTGGAAATGACGGATATGCGTCAACTCCAGGCTACTCTTTGAACCTGTGGATGCGATGATTGGCGAGGATCGGATGGGACAGATTCTTCATCACATCAATGATATCAAACATGACTTCCACATAACTACACCTACCTCATTTGGATTTATTTTAATTTCAATTACTGTGATATGGCATACTGAAACACTCGTTAAAGCTTTTAAGAGGACGTACACCTCCAATCGGATTAGCTAAAGATTATTGAATCAATCTTTAAAAGTTAGAAATGAGCGGGTGCTGCAAAGCTTGTAAATTAAAGTTGTCGTGCAACCGCTTTATAACTTTGATTTAAGACTTGGTTTTAGATGGTATGGGTTCTCATGGCTTATTTTAATTGTTCTTGTATTTCTAAATCGTTTATGTTAACATAATCGCATTTTCAATGCATTATAGAGCACAGCCAGTATGTTAAAGGACCCTTGTCACCCTTCGCCGTTTTCGATGCCGTCGACATTATTAATATTGTATGGTGAAGCGAAATCTTATTGCTTTACTGTAAGTTGTGTTCCTGAAAGTATTTTGATTATCTTTAGTAGTTTCACAGTCGTTTCCTTTTTTTCGGCATCCTCCGAATAAAATATAATAGCAAAACTCTTGCATGTAAACGAAAACAAAGGTGTGGTTGACTAGGGCTCTTAAAGACATAAAATTAAGAAGTAAAATGTGACTTGGTCATCACGCCATAGCTTGTACTTGCGCTAAACCGTGAAACTGAGTCACTAGGCATGATATTCAAGTTTCTAGTGATTGATTTCCTTTGTTATCATACGAGGATAGACTTTAAAGCAAAGGAAAAAACTAGGTACCCAAAGGGTACATGTGTGGGATACGTGGATCAAGAATGCAATGCAATCTTTGCAGCTCATTTGCATTAACGGACACGAGCCGATGACAATAGTGTGGAATCCCACAGGTATCCCACACAAAAAACTGGTTATCCTGCTTTATTCAAGTTAAGATGATTTAGAAAAGTAGATCGATAATATTTGATAAAGCAGGCATGTCTTTGTTTACAGTACTAGTATACACTTTTTTTGTAATAATATTGCGAACGGTTTGGCCGAAGCAAATAAAATGCACATTTGCAAATTGATGTTTATATTTCATCTTTTCATACAACCCCGAACTCAACGTAATGTTTGCTTTATTATAAATATTAGTTTCAGCTACAGGCAGGATCGATTCTAAAACGCTCTGCTGACAAAAAGCTATCTGAACCAGGTCGAAACAAATTAAGGATCGTTCACATAAATTCTTCGTACGGAAATTCTGGATTCTTTCAATATTAAATAACGACAGATCAGGAAGGTTTGCTTTACATATATGAACAAGAGTAAGTTCCGTGTCGTCTGTTCATCATCGTTTAAGCTTAACTGGATAATATTTCTATACTATCTCAAAGGGATGTCACTGGTTTTATGAAAAGCTTTTATGACGCTAGAGATATTGACGTCGGCGTCCTATGCGAAAATTACATAACTTAAAGCATTTTATCTTTAGCGACACGGCACGGGAAATTATATTTCCCGCGTCGATCCACTGCCGTTCCCGTCTTGGCCTTCCCGTCCTTGCATCGTATAAAGGTCCCTAATGTAGCTTGTGATGCAGAGGACATTAATGCCGTGCACTCAAATTTTAAAACAATATTTCGCAATGTAGAACAGAATCTGCAATCAGGCCGATTACATCGATCACTGGGCGACTCAAATGGCACAGAAATCACGAATTCACCGTTCACGGTAATTCTTTCCTCTCAAGGAAACTCGAATCCCTCTCGAGGGATTATTCAGCCATTTAAAGGGATAATTCGACCCTTTCAAGGGATTATGCAGCCCTTTCAAGGGAGTACGCATTCCTTTCGAAGGATGATGCAATCAGAGCACAACGCATTCAATTCCACTGCGATTACGTGAGAGTTCCTCTTAAGGAGATATGACTCTCTTAACAGAGGGCGAACAAAAGGCTTTAGTTGAAGAAATCATGACCATGAAAAACACATCCACAGAAGCTATGCCTGTTCATTATGTAACTTGTATTTTTTCTGCAAATGCTCGAGGAGTGAAAACCAATCTTTCCAGTGTTTACACTTGGGCGAGGTACATGTAAGAGTAAATCTTTGATCTTTAATCAGTATACTTATCAGTTGCTCCATGTAGGAAAAGAGACAGAGAACCATCTAGATTACCACGTGAAGTTTTAAAATCAGTTAAACACAGAAAAGTAAAAGGCAGAATTAAACATTTTTTGAAGAAAAGTGTTACCGTTTCATCTGTTTTATTCACTGTGGCTACAAGTTGTGAACTATGGATTGTCAAGTTTCCTCATGAAGAGGAGTCGGTTTTTACTGGATTTTTTTAAACAAAATTTGAACAAGAAAAGTGTTGGTCTTCTGGCAGGAATTATAAATGTTATCCAGAATTTTTGTCTGAGTTCAGTTTGATAATAAGAACTACTTCTTGTCAGAAAAGAAGCTATTGTTATCTGGAGAAAAAAAAAAAAAAAAAAAGAATTGAATAAATATAAGTGAGCGTCTTGAGGTCGGAAAGTAAAAAGGCTTCGTAAGAAGTGATGGTGTGGGTTATATTTGCGTGGGAATTATCGAAGTCTTGTACATCTTTCGAGTTTTTCGCTTCAAGCTGTGTTAAACTGCGTCAGCGATTTGAAGTCGATAATTCTTTCTTGTTTTTTTGTTTGTTTTTTTTTTAGCGTTGGACGTTTCGCTTCCGGCTATTTCAGGATTTCAAATTTACCACGCGCCGTAATATTGGCTTGGTGGGAAATTATGACGTCATTACGCGATCGGGCGGTTTTAAAATAAAGCATTGCGTGAATCCAGAGTTTAAAAAGTGCCTCCTATCGTTTATAATTCATATGAAAGCTCAGAGTCGTTCACTCAGAATTGTTTTTGTATATCGGTCTCTCGCTTCTTTGTCGCATCCTGTATTTTTAACATCTGTCCTTTTCGACGAATTCCCTCACTATTTTAAGGCTGGTTTTCACTATCCTACCTATTCTCATGAATCATCACATCATCTAAATTAAGTGGTAACAAGGATGTAAACACGTTAGCGGAGTCTGTCTTTCTGATGGAGGGAATAATGGATTGTATACAACCTTTTAAAGACTGGGTTATGTTTCCATAAAGTAGAGCAAATTGACATAAAAGCTGGGCATAACTTGTCAGCCAATATTTTCAGACCACAAATAGAAGCTAAAAGAAATGCTGCTGTTAATTTCGAAGACGTCATGATCAACATTTAATCTTCTCGCCAACGGATAAAGTTGCAAAGTTCTATTACTGTAACCGTGTATTCCGTAATTATGCGTTGCTTTGTAGTTAAATTGTCAATAAAAAGACTTGGGCACAACTCGTCAACGACGTCCAATTAAAGACGGCGATGCTGTTATTTGATTCGACTGTTGTCTTGGCAACTTCAAACTAAAAGGCTTGTTAAGTAATAATTAAAAATATCAATTAATTCATAGACACAAGTCTGTAGAAACCTTTTAATTAATGATGTAAGGGTGTTACCAGTATCTCTAGGAAGTTGAGAAGAAGTCATAATATTTTATCCATTCTGTTAATCATGCATGGATTCGTGTTGTTTTCAGCAAGTACTTTTATCTACTTTACGTATCAGATTGTAGATGATGGCCTCTGTGACGGCACTCAATTGCCTGGTTTTCAGCGCGACCCGAACAAACAACTGAGGTACGCACAATTCATAGAACATTTTTACCATGTTCTTGATGTGCCAAAAATTGAAGGAGTCGCTGTTCAAACGGGAAGACACTGCCTGCTGCGATGCGTAAAAAACGATCGTTGTTTTTCCACAAACATCGGGGCATTTTATCTACCAACTGGAAATGTCTCGTGTGATTTACTTCCAACTGACAAGTACAATGCATCCAAGAAGTTCAAAGCGAATCATACTTTCCATCACTACAGCATTATGGTGAGTTTAACCATCATGTACTACAAATGTTTATCTTTACTAAACCTTCATGCATGCTTTGCTCTGAAATTATGATGCTTGTCTTTTTTTTTTATTTATTTATTGCCACACACTTATAATATTTATAATACATATACGTACATTACTTACAATTCTAAGACAACTACTTATTCTACTTAAAGTACTGCATTTACTTGCACTCCATATCAATACTTGTCTTATGCCGGCCCATCTACATATTAGGCATTAGACAAGTGTTGTGATGCTTGTTTGAGTCTCTATGTTATCTGCAACTGGGGGAGTCTTAATTTTTGCAGCTCTTTGTCAGGTCTCGTCCAAACTATACTAAGCAGGAGGAGTTTAGTCTTCCCTCAACACTAATCGGTCACGAAAATGGAGCTTTCGAAAACGGAGTGTTTTGAAAACGCCGGCTTTGCGTCCAATGGGGAGATGAAAACAATTTGAAAACGAAGCTTTTCGAAAATGACGACGTTACGGCAGTCATAATATTTCCCTGCCCGAGATTTTCTCAAACATAAATGCAATCGTTGTAGTTTTTTTCGAATGAGACAAGTTTATCTGTGATGCAAACAGTGGATGTGGATCAAATGCAGCCGGCTTCTAAGAAACAGATGCCAGAATATCAGGTAAAGTCATTTTAGACAGAACTTCCTCTTGTTAGAATGAAAACGTTTTCACCTCACCGTTACCGTTGCAACAACGCGGCGCTTTTATAAATCTGACGTTCTTCAGGTCTGAAGCGACGCTTAAATCCTGATACCTTGATTTCGATCGAAATGGTTTTGTTTTACTCGAAAACAATAATAATAATAATAATAATAATAATAATGATAATAATGCTCAAAAAAGGAAAAAAAAAATCATTATAATAATGAGTTTTTACCAAGTTAGAGAAGCTTCAGGTGTTATCTCATGCTTTTTCGATTTTATACTAGGCAAGGTTTTTGTCTAGCCTTTTTGTGACAAATTGTTAAAGGACGTAACTTTTGTTACGGAAATATTTTATTAATATTCCTTTGGAGCCTTCACCACTGCAAGCTGTGTGAACCAAATAAGAATGAAGCCCGCTCTCTTTCTCTTATTATAGTTAAACATCTGCCCGAATATCAGAGGACCACAGAACTTTATCCTTATTAATAAGAATGGATCTGGACCAATCGATCGCTGCAGTTATTAAAATGAGACAAATTTTTCCGTGATGCAAACAGCGGATGGAGCTAACGCGATGCTTCTAATAATCATTTTTTCGATTTTCATATAAATTTATTTTTTGTATTCAACTTCGCCTAACTAAAATACTTTTATACATAAAATTTTTATTAGGCAGGAAGACCACTACAGCCTAGCCAATTACAGTGGATCCCCCGTCAATAAGAAGTAAACTCAAGCTACTCATATTTAAACAAAAAAAACAAAACAAAACAAAACAATTATAGGAAACGATTTGGAAATACATGAGACAAGAAATGTAAGTGACAGAAACCGACGTTTCGGTGCATCTTGCGCCATTATCAAGGTTACATAATTAAAGATAAAGAACTGTTTGTGAAGAGGCTAAGTTGAAGCGAATTTGTATGAGAGAGTGCCAAGCTAATTACATGAATACTTCAGCACGAAGATAATCAGATTGCACTTTGTGTACCCGACATAACCTGCATCACACATGCCACACTTGAATAAATTAACAACGCATTGCTGGGTTACGATGTTAGGCTTGGGCTCACGCAGGCTTAGATCTTGTTTAAGTTTGCGGCTAGTAAACACGCGTTGAGGGACACCGTCAAAAGGCGTCATCTATTTACAAACATTATTCCAAAGAACATAACACTGCTGTTCCGACCAACTTCTTAGCACGCTTCAATGTAATAAAGAAATGCACAAACAAATTTGACTGCCTTGTTAATGAAATGCTTTGTATTCAAGATCTTAAACCAGCACTGAATGTACAGTCTGATTATCTTCGTGCTAAAGTATTCATGTAATTAGCTTGGCATTCTCTTATGCAAATTCGCTTCAACTTAGCCTCTTCACAAACCGCTTTTTATCTTTAATTATGTAACCTTGATAATGGCGCATGGTGCACCGAAACGTCGGTTTCTATCACTTATATTTCTCGTGTCATGTAAAACAAAACAAAACAAAACAAAACAAAACAAAACAAAACAAAACAAAAGGAAACCAAACAGAAGTTCAAATTGTTGGGAACAGCACGACGGCGGCTACTGAAGAGTCCTCGCTGTTGCATCTCGGACAGACTGTTCTCCAGTTTCTTAAGTCGTCAATGTCGTACAGATCTAAAGCCCAATTGTAGTATTGAAGTAGTAAACGTCACATGTTGTAATATTGTAGTAGTAAACGTTTTAGCAGGATGGCAGGATGGCAGAACTTCCTCTTATTAAATTGAAACATTCTTGCATCGACGCCACGTTAACCGAATAGACCTTGTTCCCTTGAATTCAACGCTGCGCTTTTATATAAGTACGAGGAACTTGAGTTCTGAAGCGCTTATATCCAGATGCCTTGATTGCGATCAGGAAGAACACAATGGAATGAAATGACTTTCTAAACTGAATCGTTTAGGTTATCAACTTTCTAGAAAACGAAATGGTTTTGTTTTATTCGAAACAAACAAACAAGAAAAAAATGGCAATAATAATGAGGTTTTACCCCGTCAGATAAGCTCTTCTCACTGAAAAAAATAAACAAATATAAGCGAGCATCTAGAGGTCGGAAATTTAAATAGGAACCGTATACGCTTCGTAAGAAGTAATGAAGTGGGTTAAATTTGCGCGGGAATGATCGAAGTCCTGCACATTTTCCGAGTCGTTCGCTTTGAAGCTGTGTTAAACTGTGTCAGCGATTTGAAGACGATAATTCTTTGTTCTACCGAATGTTGGGCGTTTCGCTTCCGGCTATTTTAGGTATAATTTTCAAATTTACCTCGCGCAGCAATCTTCGCTGGGTAGGACATTATGATGTCATTACGCTTTGTGCGTTTTTAAAATACAACATTGCGTGAATCCAGAGTTCAAAAGTGCTTCCTATCGTTTATAATTCATATTCCGGGTGAATATGTTCCGTTCCAACGAGAAATAACACGATGACGTCATAAATTACAGAACGTTAACATGGCGACGTCCAGGTTATTTAAGCTGAAAACCAAACTCGATCCCTTTTCGAACCACTCATAGCGATGTCAACAAAAGAAAAAACATTGCTTTAGAGCTGAACTGACTGCTTTCCAGCGAAGACTCCCTTAAAGATTAAGTTATGTTTCATGTTCAGCGTGCGTATACAAAACGCTTATGATTCGGGCAACGACACTTGAGAGAAAACATTACAAAACAAGAAGATCTGTTAGATCTTATAACCGCGCTTTTAAAATTTAACTGTTTGCTTAGCACCACCGTCGGAACGCAGTGCACATTCCAAAGCAGTCATTGATGATTCTTTTCTTACTGTTGACATCACATCACTTGATCAACACAAACTGTATTATTGCACCATCAGTGGTAGCCGTTGACAAATCTCCGATAACGTAATGGTCTTAATCTAGAACATTCTTCGGGATATGTATGGGCATGAACGATATGAACGACACGATAATAACGCTATTAACAACTGCTTTCTTTCTTAAAAGTCACGATTAAATTTAATTGGTGTTTTCCACGAGTAAAGGGCTAGCAAAGTAGTCACACAAGTCATATAATCTATACATCGGTCGGGATAGAGTTAAATTCTATCCCGACCGATGTATAGATTTTGGTCACTCCCGTGACCACAGATTGAAAACGTGACAGAAAATTGGCGTTACTTTCGATTCTCACCAAATTTGGACAGTGGGATGATCTCATCATTAGCCAATTACAGGCCATTTTTCAGCTCTTTCCTTCATATCCCCTTCTCGGGAGAATTTTGTCAAGTTAGCTAATTTAGTATGCAAGCCGCCATAATGGCGGTCGCCGTCGGCGAAATGTTTATTTGCTCAAAATTGGGTCAAAATCTTTCGATACAGAAAGTAATTTGGGACCAGTTGCTAGCCTCTAAGGCTGGATTTATCCAGAAATAAGCTGTATTTTCGTTTTCGTGCCGAAAGCCACGCGATGAAATATTATCGGCTTGTTCTGCTGTCTTGTTGTGTTTTTTCTCTTGGTCTTTTTTGTAGCCCGCCGAGGCCAGTCTTTCGTCTAAATCAGTTGAAAAAAGTCAGGCGATGATTCTGGAGTTTTCTGGCCGAAACGTCGGCTTTGTTATGTTCGTTTTTTTCGGTTTCTATGGGCGACCGTGGCTTCCTTCGTTAGGTCAAGTCTGGGGAGTGAGGTCACAAAAAAATTCTAATAATTCTGGTTTTGTTCGATTTCGCTGAAATTTTAACACGATAAAGCTGGATTGTTAAGGAATAGATTTACCGTCTGCCGATGTGTGGTAGCTATTAACGTTAAAGTGATATATCGCTTCGAAGTCAGGGTTTTGAAGAGATTTTTTGCAACGTGTGGGTTCGGCGTGATTTTGTAATCAGAGGTTTTTGTTGACCCCGAAGGAAAAAATATCCGGAAAAGGTCATTTCATCGACAATTCAAACGAATATAAATATGTATATGTTCCGAGCTAAATTTCTGGTGAAAAAATATAATTTTTGACGGGGGCTAGGTTTTCAATTTTTTCCCGCGAAAGTCAGTATCGGAGATGAGATTTATTAATGTTTCAACAGCTTTTGGCGAGTAAGCATCACAGGTTGCGTGACTCAAAATTTGGCCGAGTGGAAGCTTGGGTCTGGACGCCGAAAAATCTTAAAAAAAAAAAAAACCCGGGTAAAACCATGAACCGCGCTCGGCCCATGGCCGCGCGGTTAATAATGCTGTTGGCGTTATTTCCAAAACTTGTAAAAAAAGGTTTCTCATTAGACGCCCGACCAGGGGTCTGTAGGCCGTCGAGTGGTTTCTTAAAAGAGCTGGTACCTAAAGTAGGTACCATTTATATCTGGTGCTGATCTGAAGTATCGTTGCGCACCGAAGACGCCATGGTAATCAGTCGGGACAGCGGCCTTTCTTTCCTTTCCGGCCTTTCCTTTTAGGTTTCAATGCTTAGCTACTTTCTCTGACTTTGCCTTGCAAAAAGGGACTTAGGCTGAAATGATATGAGTGACCTCGGGTTTTCTGTTAACTACATGTCGTTAAATGTGTATCGTGGAAATCCGCGATAAGGATATTATTTTATTTTCTCAATTTTCCATCGACAAAACAACGACACGAATTAAAAAAAAAAAAAAAAAAAAAGAAAAAAAACAAGACTAAGACTTTTGCTTTTTTGAAAGCTCTGAAAAGAGCCGTTTGAAATGCCATAACAATGAGGTGTTTAAATTTTTTCTTGAATTTTTCTTTGGAAGTGTTTCTGTAGTACAGTACAGCCCAAAAATAATGCACGCGCAAGAAGTGGCGCAAGAAGTTCTTGCGCGGCAAGAACACGCAAACCGCCGCAAGAAGTAAACATGTCATGTTTTTGCGGTTTACCCGCAAGAACATTCGAAACGCAAGAAGTTGAAAGTCTAACCGCAAGAAGCCGCAAGAAGTTGAAAATCTAACCGCAAGAAGCCGCAAGAACTTATGAATCTTACCGCAAGCCGCAAGAAGGCGCAAGAAGTTGTTGCAGGTCAAACAGTCTGTTCGTTTATCAGTGCCATGTTGGTGGTCGAAATGCTCAGCGTTGGTCGCAATGTTATCCATAAGATATGTTACTGCAGTGGGAAGAGATATATTTCCAACAGCTGAGACCAGATCTGGATTTATGTTTGCTTATACTGTGAAAATAATATCGAACGCACTCGCGTGTTCATGATACCTACGGGAAAAAAGCCCTTCGATCACTTGAACAGTCTGCTGGCAGACAATCACAAAACGGCTCCAAGTAATGAAGCTCATGAAGAAACAGTCCACGCAGAAAAATCGAACTACAATGTAGTTAGTCTGGGGTCCAACACTTTTTGCTTTGCTTTGAATGCAAAATTCATTATCATTCAGAAGTGTTGTCTTCTTCTTGCGGATATGTGAGCGAAGACAACTTTCGTTCAAATCGCACACTGAACCGCAAAGACTGCGTGTGCACTGCGATGTTGTAAGTTTCTTTAAGAGCTTTTCGCAGAATTAGTATTACAGGCGAAAAGCCCTTGCAGAAAATATATTTTGTGTTTCTAAACAAACAGTAATCAAGGAAACTTGAAAGTCGCCTATGGAAGCGAACTTCGTAAATTCTACCCTGTTTGCAATGCGGTAAAACATTACCGGTATAACTATGCTTGTGATAAGCACATAAATGATCTTCTGAACAGCGAAATCTCATGAGTTTGCCTTATGCATTCCTCTTATTTCGAAGAGAATCCCATTGAACGAAATCTTTCAGGACAGCATGCACTGATAATAATCATGTTGTTGTGACGCCTTGAACTTGCATAACCTCTTCAAACATTACTGATGCGTGAAAAGTCACGCTTTTGTCATGCATGCATGTAGTCCTGTGCTTGTTTTCGCCGACTGAGAAACTTGCTTGTTTCAAAATTTGGGTTACACTTGGAAACTACTTCCCAGTAAATATGTGTTTTTTTAACCTTTGGTCCGGACAGAAAAAGCCATTTCAAATAAACTCATTTCGCGCCGCTATCACACCGCGGGTCCGGGACTCCGGGACACATCGTAATAATATTGTAAACAGTAAAATTTCCTCCATGTCGCCGGAAAGCAAAACAAAGTGAACCCAGTATCTAATTCAGAACCAACCGATAAAACATGTACTGTTACTAAACTGATGAAAATAATTATAGACCAACAAAAAGCCAAAGGCCTTATCTCTGTCTCAATCTGTAAAGTTATTTTGAGAGACTCTCGATTCACAGGTTGCTTAGCACGAGACCAAAATCTTCCCACTGTCAGAGATAAAATCTACCGACTGATTCATTCGAGAACGAAAACTCTCTCCACGGACGACCTCGACAGGGCTATCTTTAAAACGGGGAACGGGAAATCAGGGAATGGGAATGGGGAACGGGGAACGGGGAACGGGGAATCTTTAAAATGGGGAATCTTTAAAAGCGGCAATCTTTAATATGGGGAATCTTTAAAAGCGGCAATCTTTAAAATGGGGAATCTTTAAAAGCGGGAATCTTTAAAATGGGGAATCTTTAAAAGCGGCAATCTTTAAAATGGGGAATCTTTAAAAGCGGCAATCTTTAAAATGGGGAATCTTTAAAAGCGGCAATCTTTAAAACCGGGAATCTTTAAAAGCGGCAATCTTTAAAATGGAGAATCTTTAAAAGCGGCAATCTTTAAAACGGGGAATCTTTAAAAGCGGCAATCTTTAAAATGGGGAATCTTTAAAAGTGGCAATCTTTAAAACGGGGAATCTTTAAAAGCGGCAATCTTTAAAATGGAGAATCTTTAAAAGCGGCAATCTTTAAAACGGGGAATCTTTAAAAGCGGCAATCTTTAAAACGGGGAATCTTTAAAAGCGGCAATCTTTAAAACGGGGAATCTTTAAAAGCGGGAATCTTTAAAACGGGGAATCTTTAAAAGCGGCAATCTTTAAAACGGGGAATCTTTAAAAGCGGGAATCTTTAAAATGGGGAATCTTTAAAAGCGGCAATCTTTAAAATGAAGAATCTTTAAAAGCGGCAATCTTTAAAATGGGGAATCTTTAAAAGCGGCAATCTTTAAAATGGGGAATCTTTAAAAGCGGCAATCTTTAAAATGGGGAATCTTTAAAAGCGGCAATCTTTAAAATGGGGAATCTTTAAAAGCGGGAATCTTTAAAATGGGGAATCTTTAAAAGCGGAAATCTTTAAAATGGGGGATCTTTATTAAAAGCGGGTGATTTCTTGTCAAGCATTGTTTTGACTTTCCGTCCTTGTTCCTGGTTTTTGTGATAAAAACGGCTTCAAACGACCCTTCCCCTATCACATCTTGTTCGCCGAAATCATTCCACATAAACTGTGGAAGACCTTCAAAGCGACCGATTCTTTCTTCTTTAAAGTGAATGCAATGGGCACTTTGAAATTGTCTTCGCATGACTGCATGGCGTAGAAAGAGGTATCATTAAGCACGCAATGATGGATTATACGCGAAATTCGCCGTCGCATCGTTCGGGCATCGAGCATCGAATTGCTTTATTGCCGGTTTTCAGTGTCATGCAATTCAAAATAAACAAAATAAAAATGAAAACAGTTCAAACGATAAAGTCTAGAATCTTGAAGAGAAAGAAGGTAAATATGCAATGACTTTCGCTAAGATTCAGGTCACAGCAATGTTTCTTACGCAAGACATGCGGAGAATTTTTTTACCCAAATTTATAGAGATTTTGATGGAGACACCATGCTGGCGCCCATCCGGATGGCGGCCGGAAACCAACAGAAACATCTGTCACTGAGTTTTGCTACAAAAGCGTGAATTTATCTCTTCAAGAACTCAAAAACATTTTAAAAATAATACTTTTTCTAATACATGAACCGTTCAGATAGCCAAATTCCCCGAAATGAGTCACTTTTTTAACCAACATGACAGCTTTCTTGCCCGTCATGTAAATGCCGCGTCACGTAAAAGATTAGAAATTCAAGCGCAGTCTATTACAAAACCAAGAACCCACTTGGAGCAAAAATTTGTATGACTGTTAGTTTTCAGCTGCTCTTACACATCATGAAAGTAAAATCTCAGGATGATTAATAGTTTTGTAGTTTGAATTTTAGCGACGTCATCTGAGGTGACTGTTGATTTATCGATTAAACAATCAAAAACGTGTTTTCCCTGCCATATATTTGTCGTTAAGTCGTAAGTCCTTCCATTAGCACATGATAAGGCTATGACAAATATCCATCGCTGCGAAACTAAACGTCACAGTCCGGAGTTAAGATAAATCCAGGCGGTTAGATTCTTTGGTCTCAGAGTGAGGATCGAGATTTGAACCGCTCCACTATCACGCGAAATCGATGTGCTTTAATAGCGTGCAATAAAATTACAATGAATAAATTCCACAACTGTCTCTGTACGTGTTGAGTTGATACATGTGACAGAATAAATAGCTTCCGGTGGGAAACTGAGAGATTCTCGTTCACTTTTCAGTAAAGATTAACGCTTTTAAATATTCCCCACTTTAAAGATTCCCCATTTTAAAGATTGCCGCTTTTAAAGATTCCCCATTTTAAAGATTGCCGCTTTTAAAGATTCCCCATTTTAAAGATTGCCGCTTTTAGAGATTCCCCATTTTAAAGATTGCCGCTTTTAAAGATTCCCCATTTTAAAGATTCCCGCTTTTAAAGATTCCCCGTTTTAAAGATTCCCGCTTTTAAAGATTCCCGCTTTTAAAGATTTCCGCTTTTAAAGATTCCCCGTTTTAAAGATTGCCGCTTTTAAAGATTCCCCATTTTAAAGATTGCCGCTTTTAAAGATTCCCCGTTTTAAAGATTCCCGCTTTTAAAGATTCCCCGTTTTAAAGATTGCCGCTTTTAAAGATTCCCCATTTTAAAGATTGCCGCTTTTAAAGATTCCTCATTTTAAAGATTCCCCGTTCCCCGTTCCCCGTTCCCCATTCCCATTCCCATTCCCCGATTTCCCGTTCCCCGTTTTAAAGAGAGCCACCTCAACAGCGTTTAGACTTTATATGGCTTACACTTTGGAACTTATATTATTAGTCACATCATTAAGAAGCTTCCCAAGATCTCTTGTGTAACGGTAGCCGTATACGTATTAAGGTCGACGATTTGTTTGTTCGTCGGTACGGCTGAGAATCAACTTCTTCTTCTGTTATATTTGTTTACGTTTTGATGGATTGAAATACAGCTTTGTGGAACATGTAAACAGCAGCTCACGCCGATCAACGAATTCGAAGTTTCATCAAACGCGCATCCGTTCATTACTTTTTCTTTGGTCGTTCCCGGGGATCGGTCCAAATTCGAATTAAGTTAGACTCGTGAAAAGTTCGTTGTCTGAACTGAACTTTAGAGTTTAAATTGTCCAGAGTTAAGAATTTGTCGTTTTAATGCTTCTTACGGTAAGTGCGGCGCTAGTTATGTTTTTTTTTCGTCGTGTCTGTTAGTTGTGTTTTTTAGAACCCGACGCCAAGACGGTACTGTCTTGATACGGATTTTCGCGTGCTAAGAGTGTTAGCGCAAAAGAAGTTCTTGCGGGTTGAAAATCCTACCGCAAAGAAGTTCTTGCGTATCGAAAATCCAACCACAAAGAAGTCCTTATGGTTTTAACTCCTAACCGCAAAGAAGTTCTTGCGTCTTGCAGGATCCAAGCGCAAGCGACCCGCAAGAAGCCGCAAGAAGTTGACGGCTTGCGGACGCAAAAAGAAGTTCTTGCGCGTGCATTATTTTTGGGCTGTACTGTACGTCCATGTTGTTTACCATCTTATTCACGTGGCTGCTGAATTCATGGAGGGCCTGCAGTGTACGCTGCAAGTCTGCTGTGGCCAAAACAAGAATCGAAGGACTTCTAGCAGTGCCTCGTGTTGTTCTTTGAATGTCTCGATTATGTCGAGACGCTCGTCTCGACTATAGGATAGCTTCTGTAACGGTCGTCCAAACGGCCCATGTCTCTGTTACTGATCAGCCGATCTGTACAGCACCGCAAATGATCCCCAGACCGGAAATGATCCCCAAATTGGGCCGCAAATGATCCCCGATGTGGGCCGCAAATGATCCCGCCGGAAAACGAGGAATGGCATGGAGTTTGTTCTTCGGGTCGAGGTTTCAATTTTTAACCTAAACAGAAAAAAGTCATGACTGACCGTATTCTGCAAGGATATAGTTCTCAGGAGAAATATTTTTTCGGATAGATTAATTACCGTAAAAGCTCCGCGGAATGCCTTGTAATCGGCTTTGCCTATATATAACCATAACATTTCATAACAATTTAACCAAAACGAAAACTGTGAGCGGAAAAGTCAGATCAGTCACTCGATATTCTGCATCTCAATTTTCTAAATCGTGTCTAATTTTCTCGCCTGCACGTTTGGTCGTGAGTACTAGAGACTTTTCAAGTGCGGTTTCCGGTTTTGGTTAATCACGTGGAATAAAGAAAACCTCTGATACCTAGGGTACTCTTTGTTATCGATTTCGAAAATCAGTAGCAAGAAATATTAGCGGATATCGGAATGCAGTGGTAACCTATTTATCTTGCTAAAGTTGTTCGTGAAGCAAGACTTCGATGGTCTGGAAATCTTACACGACAACGGCTTACAGCTGCCATTCTACTTTTAGTTCGTAATGATATCCGGTTTCTCGCGATAAAAGGAAGATTTTTTTTCTTTTAATAAGTTTTAGATTTCACTAGATTGAGACTGTTGATAGAGGTCATTGAGTATGCACCCTTTCAATATATCTACCTTTGTGAACGTTTTTGTTTTTCACGCATTTTGAGCGCGTTTGCATCCCGATTTCAACACTCACGCATTCGGACACAAAGCCGGTAATTTTATCGGGCAAGAAAGTCACCGCCCTCGCTCGTTTTCTACTGCTGGTGTCCTGGTCCGACCTTTTCTACCCCGATTTGTCGTGCGAGGTCAAGTTGAGCATCCTAACAGAGATTATCAACTACGGGCTGGATATTGTATATCATGCCAGAGCGTTAAGTAAGGTTTCAGGAAACTGATCGCCCTTGGATAAATTGCCAGCTAAAAGCTTTTGCTCGACGTCAGAAAGCCTTGGCATCGGGCAATGGCTCTTTGTTCAGGCTACTGCGAAATAAGGTCAATCGCAAAGAGAAGCGTTGCCGTAAGATCTACTATGAGAAAAAAGTTTTAAAAAGATCTTCGTGACACGAAACCTCGTGGTTAGTGGTGCGACCCTGGCCAGTTTGATTTCATTCCAGAATCTTCATTTACTTTCGCTCTCATATCGATGCTCCTCCATTGACTGTGAGAACTGCTCTCCTTGACTATAGAAGAAAAACAAAACAAAAAACAAAAAACCAGCCAAGAGCAAAAAGTTAGTTACTTGTTTTAAGAACATTCCACCATCTTATGTCCAGGTTGGGCTACATGGCGTACACTTTGAGAGAGTATCTTCTGCTGAAGTCCTAGGGGTTTCGATCCGAAATGACTTGAGATGGGACGATCACGTGGATGCTGTCACGTTCAAGGCCGCATGCCGTCTGTATCGTTTGCGTTACCTTAAGAGGGCTGATGTCACAGTGATATGTGTATCCCCGCACACATATCAGTAGTGATATGTGTATCCCCCGTGGGGATACACAGAACACTTATACGCGCCTGGGCATTCAACGAACAAAATGGCGGCTCGGTTGCGAGGTTCCAGCGAGCGCTGTAAAGAGTAGGAGAAACCAGAAATGAATTCGCGCCCAACGGAGCAGCTTAGGATTTTTTGAGTTTGGTTGAGTTTCAACTGACTCGATTGTATATCTGAATAAAACTTCGAGCAGGGGATACACATATCACTAATTATTTCATGACGCAGAGATCTGTGTATCCCCGAAACACAGCCGTTAGATTGGCTATCTACCTGATCGAAAAAAGGGCCAGTTATATCCAAAACTTGCTGGCTGCTCACTCGCGACGACGTTTATACCCAGGTTGAGGTTTGCGGAGTTTCCTACTCGAATGTCTAAATATCTAAACTGAAATCGCGTGCAAGGGATACACATATCACTAATTATTTCATGGCGCAGTGATATGTTTATCCCCATAAACACAACTGTTATAATATAGCGCATCAACCTTCTCAAAACTGCAGGCAATATTAGCACCCGACGTTTTTACACGGCTTGGGTTAACTGGAGTTTGAAACTCGATTATTCCACTAAAAACGCGTGCACGGGATAATAAGGGATACACATATCACTGATTATTTCATGAACTAGTGATATGTGTATCCCCATTGACACAGCTGTTATGTTGGCTTTCTACCCAAGAAGAAAAATGCCCATTACATTTGCATTGCCAAAACTGGCTTCCTAGAAATACTCACACCCGACATTTATTCATAGCTTGGGATTTCTGGAGTTTCACTGACCTCGGTTGTAGAGGACCGCATGCAGTGATACACATATCACTAATTATTACATGGCGCAGTGATAAGTGCATCCCCTGAAGACAGCCGTTATCTAGGCTATCTACCGAAGAATAAACGTCGATTATTATGAAACTTGCTCGCAATATTCGCAGTATAGCAATGAATACAGCTTGAGATCTTACAAGGAGTCGAACTGAAAAGCGGTTGCAGGCGATACAAGAGTGCCACTAATCATTTTATGGCGAGCGGGTCGAAGCAGTGATATGTGTTTCACTCCACGAATAATTCAGATGCAAACAAGGCGATGAACAGTGGAGAATATGCGTTACTCGAGGGGTGAGAATGCACCGCGCAATTAATATCGTCCTAGAAATCCCGTGCCGTGAAACTCAAATTGAAATATATCTAGATCCGATCCATTTGGTGTTCAACTTTAAATTCATTATATCCTGCTCGCAGAGAACCAGTTAGGATCAGCAACACAATTCCAGCAGCAGATACGTAAGCTTTTTCAACTACAAAAATTGAGATTTGTGTTTAAAGTCTGTTTGGGTTAGTCATTGAGATTTGCGTTGAAAGTCCGTTTGGGTTAGTCGTTCGTCCAGTAAGCGACCGGACGACGAGGCGCTTTCAAGTAGGATATTGCTATTTAAAGTAGAGGGGAGGGGGGGGGGGCGGGGGGGGGGGAGGTAGGGGATAGACATATTACTGGTCGCCATTTTGGAGGGGATACACATATCACTAGTGATATGTGTGCGGGGATACACGTATCACGGGGATACACATATCACTGTGACACCGGTTTTAATCCAGGCCATTATCTGTTAAATTATTTAATGACATTGTCAACAACACAAACTGGCTAATCTACTACCTCCGCTGGCCAGTTCTCCCTCTTAGCGTCTGAGAAACAGGAGAATTTTTTTATATCTCACTATGTCGGACTGATCGCTTTGGAAAGTCTTTTATTGTGAGCCTTTACCTTGTAATTAGTTTGTAAATTAGTCTTGATATAATTCATTTCTAGAATCTTTTATTGTAACTCACTAGTAGCATGCGAAGTGTACACGTAATTCACATGACTGCTAGGTGCGCATTTTCTTTTAATAAACGATTTATCTATCTATTTATCTAAATTATCCCGAATTTACTTTTCCTTTCCAGAGTCCTTGTGAGAGTTTTCCCTGTCAGCACGGTGGAACCTGCCGAGCGCTTTACGAGACTAACGACTACCAATGTAAGTGCACACCAAACCTCAGCGGCAGAAACTGTGAGAACGGTGAGTGAAGTCAATCTTTCTGTGGACGTTTAGAAGTATATATAGAGCCATTGGAATTATCCTTTTTTGAGGTAGATTCTCATTAATTTGTGGTGGATTACATTAACGTTGATTACGTCAGGATTGAGGTGTGACTCAGGAATAAAGTTCGCGGGAAACTTTTTAATTTATGCGGAACATGTCTCAGGGGCAAGTACTAGTAATGACGTCACATGCACACATGCATACATACATACATAAACTTTATTTAAGCGTCAATAAGTATATAGCTCTAAGGTAAGAGCTAATTGCGGACACTTAATTAAAAAGGTAAAAATTGAACAATAAAAGAAATTAGAAATTTAAATAAAATTTACAATTCATTATAAAAAAATAAATTATTCACAATGCTAACTGTAACCTATTTGCTAATTGTGACCTATAAGCAGTATGAAATTAGTTAAAATATAAATAATTTAAGGGGGACGAAAGTCCGCAGTCTTGGTCAGGACTGGCACATTTGTCAATTGCAGCTCCCGTCCAACAATCCGGTTATGTCCATTCCACAAATTGCACTTTTGAATGCCTCAAGGCTCTGTTTTTGACGTAGCTTATTATTCGTTTTGCTCCATAAATAGGGTCCCAGATATCGGATACTATGTTTACCGTATTTTGTCGTGCTAACTCTAGGGATAGAGAAATCTTTATTACGTAAATTGTATTTACTATTTGAAGTAGGGATAATGTCACTCATGGTCTTGGGTACTAAAGTATGCTTTACTTTATACATTAAAATTAAAATGTCTTTTAGTCTTCGATTTTCTAAACTCGGTAATTTTGCCCATCGGAGAAACTGCTGGTACGTTGCTGTTTTGTTACTGAATACAGCAAGTATTTCCCGCTGTCACTTGGTTCCGCCGAAAAATAACTTCTGCGAACCCGAGCCAGAAAATGATTTCTGTGACGTAGGAATTCTAAGCCAATCACAGTTTAGCTCAAACAACCCCAGAACTACTGCGCGAGGTTTTCGCTGCGAGGAGCACTCGAGTTTCATTCTATCATGGAATCTGATTGGCCAAAGAGAAACAAAAGTCATTACGTCACAGAAATCGTTTCCTAGCTCGGGTTCGCAGACGTTATTTTCGGCGGAGACAAGCGACAACCGGAAATACTTCTGCTTTGGTAGGCTATCCTGTGTTATGATGGACAGTAAAGATGCATGGAACTATTACCATGATAAGGCGCGCGAACAAGTAGACCTTCCTATTGTGATGAAGACTGTGGAAAGCATTTGCAGCACATTGGGTTTTAAGCTTGGCGAGGTTATCTGAATGAGCTGCCCAAGTTTCCTTGGACCACGATTTGATTTTTAAGATAGATGCAATTAATGGTAAAAAGTGGCCCAGGTTTGTTGCTATGCAACAGAACTGTACAACCCAAATTTATGACTTAAACACATGAAAGGTACAGTGGAGAGTTACCTTAAAATATAGCACAGCCATTCAAAACAGTACGATTCCAAGCCTGAAAAATCGCACTTAGTTCTGTAAGCCTCTTTAAGTGAAATCATAACCCAGTTTTGAAACAAATGATATAACCTACCTCTGTAGCTCGTTTTGCCCCGGCGCCAGTTTGTAGTTGCTATTGCGCAGACAATCGTATACCATGAAGATAAAAGCAAGTAACTCTTTTAAGAAACATGAATAATATGATTTAGAAGACAAAATGAAATGAAATGCCTTCCTTTCTTCTGTGGTTGAGGCTTAGACTTCTCGTTGTCTTTGCCCAAGGAATTTAAAGGTGCGTCCTCTGTAACACTGCGATGGACTTCTTTTGAGTTTTGAAACTCCCTCGAGTGCACGATGCCCAGTGGATAGTTGTCTCTTTCAAATACCGTTCAATGGCACTCTGCATGATTTTAAGGGATTCCAGTTCGTTAACATCTCCGTTTCTTTTTGTGACCTCGGCGTAGAACTCCATACTCATGACCTTATCAAGTTCTTGCGGCACCATTTGTTTCAGGATATTTTCAAGATGGCGGGACTGGCACCAGCTTCGAAGACGTTCATTCATTCACTGCATTGTGGAGCGTGGCGTATTTTGGCTATGTGTATTCACGGCGACAGAGTGGAGCTCTTGTATTGCTTCGTTTGAAACTACCGGAAACCTGGAAAAAACTACCTTCTTCAGATTGCTCTAAATTTGCTGTTGTGTGGTTTTTGTTTGTTTATGTTTTGCTGGACTCCGTATTACAAGGATCTTGAGAAGATGAAGAAAAATCGTCAAAATATTCGTCAAAATGGACACTGAAAGTTGGAAACTTACCTTATAGCAGGTCTTCAGCTTGAAGGAGCTCATAATAATCATTCAGAAACTGTAATATATTAAATTAAATTTTGTCAATTGTTTTGAAAAACAACAACGGCAACAAAGTTTTGGCAATAGTTGCAAAATTCGCCACACAATGGCTTTTTGTCTTTCATTTTCCTAAAATTCTATTGGTTACTTTAAACTAACCTTGAAACCTGATTAGTTGTTTTGTTTAACTGTCCCATTCTCATTGGCTAAGAAAAAGATGGGATTTAGAGCAAAAAATAGTGCGATTCGTGAATGAATCGCACCGCTGAGAGTCAATCAGATTGCAAGGATAACCAGTGATTTCAAACCGGATTTAATAAAGCAAATAATGTCAACCGTAATCGGCATTGTAAATACGATATCGTAATAATTATTCACAAAACGAGATCAATAAAGGTTTAATCGCTCAATTAAACGTTGATCAACGAAGCATGAATATTGGAATTTTTTTTCCTACATTGGAACACCTAAAGGACCTGGGCAGGTTATCATCAACACACAGCTTGCTACAATCCTCGACAAAAGTCCTTGGCACACCTGGATCAGATAGCACGACAATGCGTTGACAGGGTATTTTGGGGACAATACCTAATGACATCATTAGAATAGGGAACCCCTTTCCCCCGACAATGTTGTAAGCGGGCAATGACGACTTCATCACGATAAACAACATTGAATTGGGGGGAAGGGGGCGAACTGATAAATTTCCCTGACAGATACTGCAAAAGTGGGAAGGTGTGCCAAGACTTTTGTCGGAGATTGTAGCTAATATTCTTTCTTTTCTTATTGTTCTGTACAGTTGTTGCTACAGTTCGAAATTGTATAGCAGAATGTTTTCCCTTAACTGCAACACCCAAACTGGGCGAGTTTTTGATCAGCACACATCTAGCTGGCGAATATTCTTTGTTTTCTTATTGTTCTGTACGTTGTTAGTTTAGTTCATACTTAAGTAAACCGTCGGACAAATCAAAAGATAAAGTCCCCGTCGAAACTACACCAAACTTTTCTTGTTGGGCGTCGTTAAACATAGTCGGTACTGTAAAACTAACCTCAACATCGTTAGCTACTTCCAAAAAGCGATCTTTGGATCCATTGCTTGGTTCCTGGGAGTAAAAAAATCCTTTACCCCGAGAGATTGACTTCAGATAAAATAAGCATTGTATCAATTTGTTTGTAATGATAAGATGTTCACCGAGTCGGGAATTAACCTATTGCACTTGTTACGTAGCTGAATATTTCAACAACATTGCGCCCTCTCGTTTGGCACGAATTGACTAGCAATGGAACTATTTCCCACCAAACTTCTCTGAACATGCAAACGGTGCAAAATGTACGACGTCAAAGGATAATTATGCACCATTATACTTTGAATATTCATTGATCAACGATTAATGTTCCCACATTTGATCTACTAATTGTCTTTGCTGTAGTATTCCAAAATAATTCAGGACTGGTCCCTCCGGAAACCAGTTTTTTTAGTTGTATATTTCTTTCCCCGTAAAATATCAAGTTGGGATTATCGTAGAAAAAAAGTTACAGTACACCTCTGAAGTGGTCAATATCAGGAGTTGTCAACTCTTTTTCAGACATTGACGAGTGCGTTCAAGGTACACACAACTGCAGCAAAGATGGCGCTTTGTGTAATAATACTGAGGGATCGTTTAATTGCACTTGTAAACCTGGATTTACCGGAGATGGATACAGCTGCACAGGTAAGGATACTTGTTTGGTAGAAAAAGGTGTTAAGAAAAGAAGTTGCTGGATACAGCAAATCGAGATTGGACCTCACGGAAAATGGGTGTCATGAAGAATTGGGGTCTATTGAAAAGGGATGAAGAGGGTATGTTTAACAGGCTTCGAAGGTTTCTGCATGGATGTTGCCAAAAAAAAAAAAAAAAAAAGCAAGGGCGATAAGAGAATTTCTTAGGGTTGATTATAATAGTCAGCCATGATTTGGATGAGGTTTAGCCAGCAGAAATGATGTTTTGCGGGATAAAGAGTTCATTGCTCCTCCCACCCCCTTAACAAAAACCAAAAAATCTAGAAACCAAAATCCTGTTGGTACGGAAACTGAAATTTCAGAGGCTGCTGTACAGCTAATGATGAGGTGTAGGATATGGTTAGATAATGCATACCGGTTAATGACGTCACTGAACAAGAATTTTTTTTAAAATAGATATTGACGAGTGTTCTCAGGGCTCCATCAAAAACTGCAGTGAACATGCTCATTGTAACAATACCGCTGGATCATACAAATGTGCTTGCAGGGATGGATATTTTGGAGATGGTCACAACTGCACGCTCGGTAAATATTGTTTTAGCACGTTGTTCTAAGTAATACGATAGCTGAACTGCAAAGTGCTCGAGTCGACACGCAATCTAGGTCTTCGTCATCTTATACTCATAACGTTATCATTCATGATCCTAATGTTATTATACACCGACTCTTTTTCAGCTTTTATCATCAATTCAGCGATATTATCAAACAATCAACAGTACCTCCACCACTTGCACCTTTTCCTTGCACCGGAAGTCGGAAACATTTCCCAGTGGTTATTGTGTTACCGTCAGTCTTCACATGGTGACTTGGACACTACATTTCACGAAAATTGCGATGGAAAAGAAAACACTGTTACCATTGTAAAAGAAAAGGAGTTTGTATTTGGAGGATACACTGATCTCCCGTGGGGTAATTGTAACTACTATATATTTACATAGGTTTATGTTGTAGGCACATCGTATCCGCCTCTGATCTAGCTGTCTGTCTGTCTGACTGTCTGTCTGTCTGCCTGTATGTTTGTCGTTTCCGTGCTTAACCAAAGTACAGTCCATCATTTATTTGTTCCCTGACCAGGGGCCTTTACGCGCATTTTCGTCCACCACGAAAACTTCTACGCAACGAGTGTGGCAGCATTATCCGCCGAAGGAGTGGGCATCATGTCTGAAAATAACTTGCAGGGAATTAACTCGAGAATAAGTGTTATAACGGGGGATAGGCTCTCTTACCCTTTCATCTTCTCTTGCTAATACATCTGACCCATGCGTTCCGTGATTTACCAGATAATTTCCAAAAATGTCCAGCCAGGAAAGCTAGGAAGACAATCTTCTGATTTATCTCCTCGCAATGGAAATTTTATCTCAAACTCTGAAAAGTATGTTTGAAATAGTAAATTAAACTCGGATTTCCGATCTGTTTTGGTTTTCTTCCGGATTTCCCGGAATCTTAGGTTAAGGTCTGTTATGTTTTCGAATGAGAAATGCAACTACAACAACACACAAGATGGCGGAACTCAAAACTGTATTCTCACGTGTACAAGACTGCGGGCTCACATCCGGAAAATACATAATAGTATGACGTAATGAACCATAACAAGGTCATTCCCCAGTATTGCATTGCGCATCCTTACTGCGCATAATTTATGGCGTCATTTGCGCGCGTTCGTGCACGCCCACATTGAAAACATGGCGGATTTGGCTTGATATTGAGTTCTGTCAGTTTAAAAATGGCTATAGCTCACTAACGAGCTCGGGCACCCCAAATTTTTTCCCACTCATTTTAATCAACTTATCATTGGCTTTGCGTGAGAAAAGCCTGATCGGATTTCTATTGTTGAAAATTGAATTAATAAGGAAAATAGCAGCTGCACTGTAGTCTGTTCTGTTTTTTCAGTTTGATAGCCGTGGCAAGCAATTTGGCTCCAATATTTTAACAAGGATTCAGCTCTCTGTCAAAATCAAACTTAAAGGAGAACGGAAGGTGAAAAACGAAGTTATCGTTGCATATTTGCAACAGAGCAAATAGTTTGTTTTGAGTAAAAATTGCAGTATTTGTCCGTATTTGTCCTTTCTTAACGCGTTTTGACTGGAAAATTGCCCACGACATTCATACTATGTAGGTCCGCCATTTTGACCGCCATGTTGAAGGCTGGGCTGCGTGGCATGACGTCATTGCGCTCACTTGCGTTCGCGCCAAATTTAATTTTTTTGCTCGGATGGAAAATGGTTCACTGCATTGCCGTAGGCTGTTCCAATAGATCACCTAGAGATTTTAAAAGAGGAATAAGCTTTCATCGCCTTCCTTTAAAAGATAAAGGCCTTTTAAGCAAATGGCTTGCTCAGATAAAGAGAGAAAATTTGCCCCAAATGAAGCACTGCCACGTCTGTTCCGAACACTTTGACCCCACGTGTTTTGCAAGTGAGTACCGACTAGGTATTTTGCCAGACAATTTAAGCAGACGTCGCTTAAAAGAGGATGCCGTTCCAACTTTGTTTCAACACACAAAAAAGTTAAGCCTAAGGCTGTCCAGCGAGCGCCGAAGAAACAGAGCTCTACACGAAGAGGTAAGTCATGTATTCACGGTATAAAACTGACTCTACTGATATGACCTGATATGACCTTTTGGCCGCCGTGTTACTTTTCTGGCAAGCAAACTTTAAACATATTATCTTTCGTTCACAAAATTGTATTTGCTATTTTAGGCCCTCAATCAAATACTGGATGCTTGTGATAGTAATTCGCAAGAGTCGGGCCAATCCAGAGCGAAAGTCGCGCAGCCTTTTCAAGATGCAAATGTCACGACTTCTGCGGTTCCTGATTACAATGTCAGTCAGACTTTCGGTGACAAAGAAAAACCACAAAGGAAGAGGAGAAAACTACCTATTTCAAAGATGCTTTTGGTGGATGCCTCTACTGACACTGAAATAACAATGGTCGACCAAGCTTGTCAAACAGGTTTACCTTTTGTTGTGCATTTACCTCATAAATTTAAATCCATTCCCTTAGCAGACGTTCGTCACGCTGTAGCGAATGACCACAGCTATGCCGCTCTCTTAAGTGATTCCCCTGTTGTGCCCGCTGAGCAAGTCCCTAGGGTTTCTGGCAAAGATTTTCCAGAATGCAACAGGACGTTGGATTTCTCCGAAATTGACACATCGGATTTTCCTCAAATTGACTGCCAAGAAGAGGAAATTGAAGATGAGTGGATTCCATCCGATGTGTCAGATCATGAAGAATCGGACATGTCGGACCTAAGTGATTATGAAGTTAGCGAATTTAGTGAAAGTTTCGACTCCGAAGACGAGGATTTCGACATAAAAACTGAAATTCCTGACGATGACGAGGAAAAGGAGTTTACGAACTGGCTTAATGAAGATTGCGGTGATCTTCACCAAGAGCGAAAGTTCTTGGTATTTGAAAGCAAATTAAGAGAGCTTTTTTCTCGTCACGTGTACTGTCCAAACTGTGGACGGAACTTGGAAAAAGCATCATTAAAAACCAAAGGGTCTCATGCGACTATTGAATGCCCTGGTTGTTGTGATCAACCATTACGATGGCAAACACAGCCGTTTGTAAGTTTAGCGCTGGAATTCTATTTACCGGCAACGATTACAGCAATATTGCTGATTTTACAAAGGCAACCAACGTCCAATTTTTTAGGCAGAGAAATTTTAGCTCTACTCAGAAAAAGTACCTCTTTCCCATTGTTAACAAAAAATTTGCTGAGCATCAAGTGGATATTCTTAACGAAGTGAGAAACACCGAGGTTGTAGCAGGAGGTGATGGTCGCTGTGACAGCCCAGGCCACTCAGCTAAATACGGCACGTACAGCATTGTGAACACAGCTTCATCTAAAGTTCTTGACTTCTCTCTGGTCCAGGTAACAGAGGTCAAAAATTCAAATGCGATGGAGCTGGAGGGCCTAAAACGTTGCCTAGATCACCTACAACGGGAACAAGTGGCTATTGCAAAGCTTGCTACAGATAGGCACGTGCAAGTCAGAGCGCACATGAAAAAAGAGAGGCCGCACATCAAACACAACTGCGATGTTTGGCATTTAGCAAAGTCTGTTCAGAAGAAGCTATCCAAAAAGGCTCAGTCAAAGCCATGTGCGGCATTGAAACCCTGGATACACTCCATCATAACTTACCTCTGGTGGTGTGCAAAAACCTCGCAGGGCAATGCTACCGACTGTGTGGAACGATGGAAATCCATCGTTTACCACACGGCTAATATCCACCACTGGGACGGATGTCAGCATTTCCACCAGTGTGCACACCCACCCATCCCAAGAGAAACAGAGAGAAGGAAAGACTGGTTAAAGGTTGGAAGCCCTGCTCATGACGCCCTGAAGGAGGTAGCCTTGAACAAGTCACTTCTAAAGGACATCGGCATGCTAGCCGAGTTTATCCACACTGGCATTTTAGAAATGTACCATGGCCTCATGGCAAAGAAGTACTGCCAAAAAGTGCAGCACTACTCATATGATGGCATGAGGGCTCGCACCCAGCTAGCTGTTCTTGACCACAACCACAATGTAGGAAGGAGCCAAGGCCAAACCAAGGAGGGTGCAAAGAAACACCAATTTGTCTCCCCCAAGGGAAGTGTTGGGTGGATTGCAAAGCCGCAATACGAGGAAAAATCGTACGCATTTTTAAATGATTTAATGGTTTCTCTCCTTGCATTCAAGAAAGGTGACATTGAAGTTCCCCTGCTACCTCCCAAACCCGCCGCCGCGAACATCGCTCCAACCCCCAGGCCACCCAAGAACGACTGGCTAGAGAAGCACAGATCTCGTTTTAATACAGGAAACTAACTGAATGATTTATATTTAATTTCTAACAATCTCCTGTATCCAGGATAATTCCACTTCTGAGTAACTTTCATCAGGGGTGCGAAAGCCTGTGTAATTCCCATCTGCGTTTGGATACACGGCTCATAGCCAGAAATTCCATACAGCATGGCTGCCAAGCATGCGCAGGGGGCACACATGTGGATTTAAATATGGCGGCCGAACATAGAGAGAGTGTGGAGAGTAATGTAAACTTTGCCAGTTTTTGCTAATGTTGCCTAAAACACAGCTTTCCCCAGCTTAAAAATGCGAAACACAATGTATAAACAACAGTTTATTCGAACAACATGCGATAATAAAATTGTTTTAGTCGGTGCCTTTTACTGGTACGTAACCTCAGAAATAAGCGTACCTTTCTCCCATAAGTCTCTGTAAATGGTGGTTACCTTCATATTTTCTTAAGCTCTTGATGCAAAGATCGTCGTACCGACACATTTCCCCAGCATTGCATTCGAAAGATAAGATGAAAAGCTCGCCAATTAAGATATCTTCTCCCATATAAACAGCAGCTAAGGCAGTGCCATTTCAAGATAAAAAGTGCTATTTTCTGTAAATGTCATCAACGAAGTGAGAGCCATTACACTGAGGCAAGAATGGCCGTTGCTCCTGTCTGTTTTCGTTCTCTTCGACAGCCATTTTGTTTTTCCTCGTTTCCTTGGTCAGTGGTGTTCCCTCTTGCAATAGGAAAGCCGCTGAACATGAGAACCGGCAGGATTTGGAAAAAAGCGGGAAGATTGCGGGAAAATCTTGGGAAAATAAAATATTTATAAATGCCATGTCTGAACTACCACCAAATAAATCATTTCAACCTTGGAAAATCGATATTGTAGATCAATCTTTGCAATATGCAAGAAACATAGCAACAAGAAAGGTAGCCTTAACAATTTCTTTGGCATATTCAACCATTAAAGAGTGGTATTATCTTGTGAGGGAGCAAGAAAAGTTTCAAGCAGCGGGTCAAGATGCTAATTCCTCTCATCAAGAAGGTGAGTAATTTTGTCCTGATATTTACAACCTTGTAAACTTTTTGGTATATTTTCTTAACCTTCTCTGGTGATTCCTTGATAAGAAGGTAGGGGTGGTAGAGAGTGAAAGGGGAAGGGAATATCCATAAGATGAAAGATACAAAGTAACATAACATAAAAAAATATATATATAATCATCACCAACATTTCAGCTGCATAAAATGTACTTCACGAGGCCTTAACATGACCCTGATGAAGGCCAGTCTATCCAGCTAAAAAAAGGTGATGTGAGAGCAAAATACATCATTTGTGTCCTCATTATTTTGTGATCTACCATACACTTTATTATCAACAGGATCTCCTTTTTTCAGTGGATACTTTTTTTGTGGGTTCAAATCTCACTCACCTTTAATTTTCTTTTAAATATATATTCAGTAAATATGATTATTTACAGTGTATAAAGCCAGGATTCTCTTCTATACTGTCCATTGATTGATTGATTTATGCCTGAGAGTATGTTTGTTTTTATTGATTATTTTTTTAAATTTTCTTTTAGAAACTACAAACAACTCTGAGAATATCAACTTCCTCTGGAACTATAGAGGCCTCCAGGGAATTCTATATACCAAAAGCAATGGGAAGGCCAAGTTTTACTATGTCAATGATGGAAGAAAGCTAATGTTTCCAGATTTAATTGATATGTGTACACCAGCACATGCATTTGTAATCAAAGATGACATGGGTACACGCCAAAATGTCCATGAGCAGTTTGCAAAAAGAGCAGCAAATGTTCTATCACTGTATCGCACAAATTAAGGTAAGAGAAACTGGGAGCAATTGGATGAGAAAACATTGAAATTTCATTTACATGAAGACCAATTAGCTTCTTTTCAAGAGGTTGAAGATGAGGTAGTTTCTCTACAAAATGATCTACAAGAATGGAAAGCAGCACATGCAAACCTGGAGGCAGAAAAAGAAAAACCTTTTTGATGAAATGAAGGACACTATCAACAGAATGGGTAAGGAACTATGTCAACTTCAAAATACCAACAATCAACTTCAAGAGTATATCAAATGCCTTGAGAAAGATGAAGGGTTTTCCTACAATGGAAAAAAAATTTCTGAGACTAAGAACAGACAGCGCACATTGAAGGCTTTCCTGACTAGAGCTGAAACAGCTTTGTGGTTTTCACAAGCATTTGGCCTTCATGTTGAATCACTTAGAGTTAAAGAGGCAGACACAGGGAAAACATACGAAGTAAATGTTGAAACCAAAGCACAAAAATCAGGCGAATGTTCAAATCCTGTTACTAACATAAACGATTCCGACATGGAAAAAGTTGAACAAATTCTTTATCTTCTTGATAAATTCTGTGTCAGTGATGAATTTTACCACGAATTTAGCATGATTGAAAATGGTCTTCCAAGATCTTATCTGATTAAACAATGCAGAAATGATCTGGACAAACTTTGTCATGTGACACCTACTCCTGGAACAAATGAAGGTGCACAAGTATCATTTGAATCACTTCTCTTGCAGCAAATTTCAGCTTTTAAAAAGGAAAATCCAGAGTTTGATTTTGGCAATGAAACACTAAAAATAAAAATCAGTGGGGATGGAGCTAAAATGACACAGAAATCTAATTACATTCTTCTCTCTTGTGCACTACTCCAGAAACAAGACGAAGTTATGTCTGCCAAAGGAAATCATACCATTGCAGTAGTCAATGGTAGTGAAAAGTATGAAACACTACAGGTCTCTTGCAAGACTACATTTTCAGAAATAAATTCTCTGATTGACAAAGGCACTATTAGTGTTGATGGTCAAGAAGTTAAGCTTGAGTTTTTCCTAGGAGGGGACTATAAATTTCTACTGACAGTCATGGGACTTAAGGGGGCTATATCTTTATATGCCTGCCTATGGTGTAAAATCCATAAAGACAAAAGGTGGGAAACAGACAAGCATTTCCATCACTTTAATTCACCACCAATGATGAGAACACTATTGGAAATTAAGGAGCTGGTGAAGAAAGGAAAAGGTGATTACCGCTGTGTGAAGGAACCACTTTTGAACATAGACCTTGACCATGTCATTGTAGATGAGTTACACCTGCTGCTACGTGTAATGGATGTGATGCTAGACAACATTATCACTGAAGTCATTGACTGGGATAAGATCGAAGATTTCGAAAAATCATCCAAAGAGCCTCAAGGCATCCATTTGAAAAAGCTCGTGAGTGAGATCAGATCCTATGGTGTGGGTTTTGATGTTTGGGAACTCCGAAATCCAGCTGACAATAAAGGCACTGGAAAGTATGAATTTACAAGTCTGTTTGGAAACGACAAGAAGAAAATTCTCTCCTTGCTACCAGAAAATCTCTGTAAAGTGCTGCAGCCAAATACCTGCACTGAAATATCCAAGGTGTGGAGTGATTTCACAAGTTTGTATGAAGACATAAATTCCTGGTCCTCAGACAAATCTGTTGACACTTTTTGGCACAAGGCACAAAACTGGTTGGAGACCTTTATTTCTCTCAGAGGAAAGAGAA
The DNA here is from genome assembly GCF_042242905.1 of Orbicella faveolata. Classification (NCBI taxonomy): domain Eukaryota; kingdom Metazoa; phylum Cnidaria; class Anthozoa; order Scleractinia; family Merulinidae; genus Orbicella; species Orbicella faveolata. Next base: position 3,113,720 of record NW_028301563.1, on the reverse strand, counting down.
TTGGCTATGAAAGAAAGAGAATTACTCCATATATGCATGTACTTTTTGCTCATGTCCCTTATTTCCTCCATACACATAAATCTCTAAAAGTATTCACTGGTCAAGGAGTTGAGAAAAACAATGACTCAGCAAGGAATGTAGTGCTTCGAAAATCAAACCACTTTGACTCAGTTGGAGATATTCTTAGACTTGAAAACAGACAATGGCTTCTAAGAGAAAGAGAAAGAGCAAGCAGAAAGTACACAAAACACAATTCTCAATACTGGGAGCAAGAAATCAGTGTCAAGCGTGCGGGTAAAAAGAGACAACCTGAAGCAAACATACCCAACATGGAAAGCAACAACTCGCCAGACACATCTACATCACAAGTTCAGAATGAACAACCCCAAGCAAGGAATGGCACAGATCATGAAAGGCCGCGAAATAAAAGAAAAAGGCATATAGACGATGGGGGAAAAGGAAACAGAAAAGGGAAAGGAAAGGGTAAACAAACAAAACAGAAAAAAAAAAGAGTCTAGCCTGAGCAGCTACAAAGCATGCACATAAACAGAGGAATCTTCAAAATATAAACAAATATAAACAACAATTTCAAAGCCTTTATGTAACTTTCTGACTTGACATAACAACATAATTTCTTAGAAGCAGGGTTATTAATGCGCTTAATAAGCAGGGTATTAGCTTGTACCTAAACCCATCTAAAAGCATGCATTCACATTCTCAGTTTCAATCACAATACTGCAATTGAGCGCTTGTTAAAACTTAAACTTACTTTTTCGAGATGGTATCTGGGCTTAGGTACAAGCTTCCCCTCCACAAGTTTATGTGTCTGTGGTCCCAAGCTCACAAAAGGTTTTGCTCTAATTGGAAATATGACTTGTGTGCCATCTCCAAGGTTGTCTATGTAAGAGTCCCAGTCGGGACATTCTTTTAAAAAAGAACAGCGGTTAAAGTCAGTCTTCTCTAACAAAGTACAACCAGATTTTGTGCTGGGTCTTCCTCGTCCTCTAAAAATATAATTAAAGACATCATGTCTAATTTCTACTACAGTTGTGGCTGAGGCTGTTTGATGTTTGCTCTTGAGATGCTGGAGAATAGCAACTGCCAGTAGATCAGATCCCTCTTTAATTCTTTCCTCTGAGGGTTTGGACATTCTAAATGCCCTAAAGAAAATAGTTGGGATCCATTATTGTCTAAAATACATGCAATATTTTTGCAGAAAGTGAAACAATAACCAAATAAAAACACTAACAAAATTGCTTATAATGCGAAAGATGACATAAAATTGTTATCTTCTCTTCTCGTGTCCCAAACTATTTCGTACTAGATCGAGGAGTAGTAAAAAATTAAGTTCGTACTTTTAATTTTGACTGGACAAAATAATGCTAAAAGAAGCACCTTATTGCGGTTTTATTAAGGTTTTCCTCCACTTCCCACGTGTCCTCCAGCGAACTGTACCCTTTCCAACGAATTAGGTACTCATTCTTAAAGACAAAATACATAGAACACTTGTTTATGTGTGCGGTAAAAAGTGTACACAAGGTTATCAATTCATTAGTGACGTTACGTGCTTCAAACAAGCGTCTTATTTACCTTTCCTTTATTTCTCCTGCAGCTTAAAACTCTTTCCACTTGAAAGTAAGGGCCTTTTTTCCTTTTCCACCGACTCTCAATAATATCTGCCGTATTGAGAGCATTTAAGCTCCGATAATAGCCTTGGGAATGCTTTCCTCTTCGTTTATCCGCCATCTTGAATGCAGAAATTTACGCGCCCGCCGTTCGAGCCGCTGACTGTACGGGATTTCTGGCTATGTCGTATTGCTTTCGCTACACAAGCAGGGATTACTTTTCTCACGTATCTCCCCAGTCTGTCATGTACACACCAAGTAAACTGGCGGTAAGCTGCGTAACGATAATTGCTGCAAAAAGAAAACATACGAATGAAACGTGTATTGCAAAATCTTTTCAAATTTGCTCAAGTTATGATGGAAAGGAAGGCTGAAAGGTCATTGCAATTGCCGTGACAATTTGCTATCACCCGCTGATCGGGGTGTAGCTACACAGAACTGTCAGTCGCTTCTGTTTATTAATTTCATTTCGTAGAACCTACAGGAAATTTAGGCAATGGCCGTGTGTGTAAAATGTAGTCGACTGAGTTCAATGAACGAATAATTCTACAGTTACTAAAAGATTCGTGTAGTTTAGCTACTTATATCTTTCAAAATTGTGTTGCAATGTTGATAGGGCTAATCAGGTATCTCAAACTGAATTTTGTATTATAATGACAATTAAACGTTTTAACATCCTTACAGAATTTGTGACATACAGAGTTGCCTGTGGCTAATTGATCTAATCTACATTATCCCAGGAAAAGAGCAAAACCATTAACAATGTTGTAGATGTGGTACGTACACATTAGCAAGTTCCCGTGGCGCTCGTATGCCACGTGCCTGACTCAAACCAACAATGGCCGTCTCAAACACTTCTCTTCGCAAACATGCAGTTTCGAAATCAGGATGACGACTTATACAGCGAATAAGGGGATCGTCCTCTAAATCTAAGTCATAAAAAAAGCAGCAATGGCAAATAGAAAACAAATGGCTGGGTTTTCATAAGCGAAAATACAATGACTAAATCAAAACAGTGAATGAATCGTTTCATAAAATTAATTATCCTTCTAATCAACAATATTTCACCTGATATTTTTGTCATGGCTTCGTCAATCTCTTGGCAGCAAACACACTCTCTCTCTCCTGCTGATTTTCCCAGTTTTCACAATGCTCGCAATTACACCAAGAGGTATTTCCCCTCCTTGCAAGCTCGTTCTGGCCGTCAGCTGTATTTTCTCCATCGAAATCCGAGAAATTTCGCATGGGTTCCAAGGAATAGGGTTCAAACTCAGCCATATTTTGTAACTGTATTATCAAGTGTTCTGTTGTCCCAAACTAGACACAATATAGCTGCGAAAATCTGCGACTAATCACGACTAATGAAGGGCGAGAACACCAAACAAAGCACGCGGAGGCGAGCACGCAAAGTAGGAAAGAAAGCATGAGCGCTTTGACGTCATGAGATGGCGGACGGTAATCCTTATTTGGAAGTAACCGGCAGAGAATGCTAACAAAATGGCGGATGTTCAATTCTGGCGAGTTCTCTTAGTTTTCTATTTGATTTGCACGGAAATACGAACTTTTTTCAATCGATTCTTTTTAATTTATGTTCTTTCTACAATTTCAGATCATTTCAGATCATTCTCCTTTAAAAAGTTTATTTGTGTCCGACACAAGTATTGGCTGTAGTTTGAGGCGTGTTTTCATGAGTCTGGTCTCACAAAGAGTTTACAATAACTTGGAATGCGTTTTTGTAATAAGCGTTATATAATGCTAAAATGGGACATTTTCAATGCCTCACTGCTCCTTAACGAGCATTTTTTATAATTAAAGTTCTCATATGATAAATATTCATTGGACAAAGTTTGAACAAAAATCTATGTGCAATATTATTTCAGGGGAATTACCTTAAATGGATTGTATTCTTTCCTAAAATTTATCTGGGATCAATTTGATATGCCATGTATCAATGGCCATGAATGGTGATATTTTAGACGTGCGGTAAACTCTTATGTCAAAACTATAAAACTGTGAACAGCTAAGATCAGCAGACCCCAAAACACCCAGTATGAATACAGTTAATTCTTAAATACAAGCTGCCAAACTTGGCAACTTTATCTAAAAATTAAATGAAGTTACATGTCGGGTAAAAGAGAACTTGCATGGTAACCATATTTTGGCAAATACGATGTATCTTCTCATGTGTGTTTTTCTGACCCTTTGGAAAAACCAGGAAATCCAACATTGTGGATCCAAGATGGAATTTGCTGGATGACATGACGTAATGACCACGTGATATGAGGTCATCATACCTTATTGCTTACCTCAAAGGATACATTTTCCAAAGGATTAGTAAACCTCTCAGTTTCACCATCACACCACCAATATTCTTGAGTTATGAATGGGCTTTGTGTATGGGACGAAGAGGGGAGTCCCTCATCCATCGATCTTAAAAGATAAGAAAGTCCAGTCTGCTTAAACTGTTTCATCACATTTCCGGATACCGACAAATAAAATAGTACACTAATTCGAACTAATCGTAGAAATCTATCACCTTCACCTTCACCTGTCCTCCTCGTGCCTCGTGGCACATAGCGTACTCTGATTACGGGTAAGATTTTCTCTGGCTGTGGTAAAAACTTGGCGATTTTGATGAGCTTGACGTGATTGTTGACTGTTTCCCATCTTTCAGAGTCTACTGATAATAAGGAGTATGGTTCCACTTCCAAGGCGTTCATATTTTCTCTGCATAATAACGAAAAACTTGCACCCTTCAAGAGCATGGTGAGAAACCCAGAGAATGCTATCCGTAGATATAAATGGTACGGACCAACATTTGGAACTCAAGACCTGCTCATAGACAAAGACGGAAATTCGGGAAGCAACAAAACCATTACAAACTTTGGCATCGATTACTTTCTTCCAAAGAATGTCACCAACCGCACGACCATCTTGGCTGGAGTTTACCCATTCCATCCTGATGAAGTTGAGGTGTTTTATTTAAACTGATAAAATGAGAGTCGACAACCGAGTGCATCAATCCCACTAGAATGTAGCGCTCATGGATAAACAACTTGCACTCATTTAAATTGTTTTTGTGAGTTAGCACTCCAAGAACGCTTTACAATCATTTTCATGGGTAGTTCATACTTTTATGGTTTCTATATTGACAAATCGAATACGTAAGCACTTCGTTAACGTCCGAAGTAGTTTCGGTATAAACGAAAGTAATTGTTATTAATAGTAATAGAGCGGTTTTCAATTGAGTGTTGAAATTAATCATGTTGATACTTTGGCTTTGTTTACTTTTTTTGCTACTGGCCGAGATTGGTCCAGTCCGTCAGATTGGTTAGTGGATCCTTTGGTTTTGATTTTACGACACTCAAATTAATACCGCTTTAATTGTATGTATTTAAAGTAAACTGAGGTCTTTACCTGATTATTCACTTTGATACTACACAGTGCTAGCGCGCTTGTGCAGGGGAACGCTTGTACTTGTGTTTATTTTTGAGTTTTTTTTTTCTTACCTTTTACTTTTGTAGAGCTATATCTTCTCTGATGATATAGCGCTATCACTCTTTTTCAACATATTACGAGCTTTGCATATGAATGAAGTAATGACGCATGTACTAACTATTTCTTTCTAACTTGCTTTTGTCTCTTAATAATAATAATAATAATAATAATAATGGCAATAATAATAATGACTTTATTATCGTGTCAATTCCATCTAGCAGTGGAGAATCCTAACTAGAACTATCTAAAAATAATATATAGAAAAGTCCTATAAGAGAAATTAAAATTGTGACTTACGAAGATGGCAACCACTACATTCATCTAGGATGTTGCCTAGATCGAGCCTCTGTACGTGGGTCTTAAACTGCTTGAGATTTATCGCCGATCTTTCTTTATTTGTTTATGTGATCCCTTTGTGCTGCGTTTTTATGCGGAGGCTCTTTTGATTCGCCTGAAATGTAAAATGGTCTGTTAATACTTATACTAAAACAAATGATGAAAGCGGCCCTTAACGTACTCATAGTGTCCTCGATTGCATTCTTCATTGCTTAATAACCCTGCTGTTAACGTTACATTTTTTTGGAGCTTTGAAAGAAAGTGTTTGTAATGCATTGTGAGATCGATTTTCGGCCAGTTTAAGTTACAGCTTTAGGTGTAGTACTATATATGAAGTGTACTAACTTCCTGGTAGATATGGCCTTAATAAACCTCTATGCTTCTTAGTTACTGTGCTATATACGCAAATCTCATTCCCCCTGCCTTTCGGACAGTGGTCTCCCTGGTTATGAGGCTAAGGAAAACTAAAAAGGGCTAGGTGTCAGTCAAACGGTTTTTCTTCTGCTGCAGTGCTGGTTGTTCATACGTTGTTAACACCTTGACGACCGGTTAGGTGACATTTATTTACTCTCATACTACCAGGACAATTTTTCCTTTCTCGCTGGGATCTCATCAAGCGACAAAAAGAAAAAAAGAGCACCTTTCATGTACCAAATGAGCCTTATTAAAGCGTCTTTCGTTTGAATTTTCCCATCGTCATTCCGGCCCATGGCCAATAATTTTATTAATAGTACTACTTAAGAAAAAGAAAACATGTACCGTGTTTCGATCAAATTTTATATAATTAGTCAAATTAAACTCGCGTTTTGATTGGTTCTCACCTATGATCCAATAGAGGACAAACGCATAGATGACGTCAATACTACAAACTTTTCCCCTCTGATTCTTTTAAATGGCGGAAAGTTTTGAGAATTTAGATAATATTCTACGCGACTGGGCGAAGGAAAATTAATGTAGAAAAATGTCTTGTCGAGGCTATAAATAGGTGCAATAAGCAGGAAGAATAAAGCAAAGCTCGTTTCTTTATAGAAAAAGACTAGGAAAAAAATACTCGAACAGTCGACTCAGTCGAGCGAGACTGAACAACACACAAAATGGGTCTTGAAATTAGTATTTCGAATCAGGAAAACACGGCCTTGCTTTGAATTTAGCAAAACCAATAAACAAAATGTTTAGGAGATTCATTTATTTAAAAAAAGAAACAAAACATCACGCACAACACATGTTCCAGATTGTTTCAGGGCACAACAGCGAGCAAATTTTAGCTTACTACAGATTAAGGCCGTCGTCTGTATCACAGTTAGAAACTGTCTCCGACACTATCTCAAATGTACTTGAGAATCACCAACCACTGAGGACACAAACTGCCACCGTAAGTAACGCGCCTTTCATTCAAAGCTCGAATGTAGATGTCAACCACAGTGACTTTTCAACTTCTCTTATATTCAAGGCAACGTCCAGGTTTCTTTTGGCTCAATGGGGTGCTATCTATTACTGTGTGATCTATTACTGAACAGACACACGGCAAAATCGAATCTATTTGTTAAATAGAAACACTAGTGGAAGTTTGGGGGAAAACAGAAATACCGTGGGAACACGAGTTTCTATTAAACAATTAGATTATGAGCTCGAGATTTCTATCTTGTGACAGTTGACGAGGGCAGCGCCCTCGTCAACTATCACGCATAGAAATCGAGAGCGAATACCATTTATTCCATTATAAATCTACTAGTCGTTCAAAACGTTGTGTAAATCCTGTTCACAGACACTTCGAAAACGCCAATAAGCGGCCATCATTTTGTTAACAAGGGCATACTTCTACGCTACTCACTATCACAGAATAGATAGTGAGTAGCGAAGCCAATCAGAGCACGGCATTCATGATAGAACGTTAGTGGATTTATACTAAAACTCGATAGAAACACAGAGAACACGTGTTTCTTTCAGAAAATACCGCAGCCAAAGCAGAAGGCAACCTGTTTATCTTGATCATCAAAATGTAAATTCTCTTTGCTCGCACCATCATTACGTAAACAGCTCTTGCTAGTTCTGTGTTTCTATCGAGTTGTTTATTATGTCAAGACCTTGGGATACGTTTCATAATGATAGAGTAGTCACGAGGAAATGTTCAAGATGTCACTTGATGTAAAATCTAACGGGTAATTTGGAATACGAACTCAACGGATTTTAGAAGGTGGAATAAAAAGAGCATTAAAAACACACCTGGTTTATTTTGTACTGCGGGGAACTTTGATGCGACAACCAACAATACCAAGGGGACATTCTCTTTCGTTTCGTCACTGCTCTTGTTAAAAGAAAAATCAATTCCTGATTCGTGTAATGGAGTACATACTGGCCAAATTTGTAACTGGTTAAAGAACATTCCAAAGGGTGTCAAAATTGGTCCAACAGGTCCCGGTCCAATTTGACTTGGGAGTTTGTCAACTATTATCTCTTTTTAGGGGCTTTTAAGCAATTATTTTCAACTGTCTAAATTTCTTTTGCATTGTATTTTGCTCCCGAACTGTCCGAATTTTCCGAATTCCGAATTTTTTCTTTTTCAAAAGTCACGGTCGAATGGAAAACGCCCAAACCGACACTAAACAGCATTGATGGTGCCAACTACAGGACCTTGCACGAGAGGAAATAGTTGAGACTAAAATTAATATAAATTAAAAACAATACTCTTTTGATTATTTACAAGTTAAAGACAAAGTTACGGTCTTTTCCTCGAGTAAAACAAGACAAAGTAAAGATACGGATGGAGACTGATTTTTTTCAGGAGTCTTTATAACATTCCAATGATTTTTATCGTGTAAAGTTCAGATTTTTTCTAAAAGAGCTCACTATCATTCAATTAACTCGTTGGAAAAACTACTATGTGACAGTGAAAGATCAATGCTGACCAAATGCTTTAATTGAACTTGCACTCAAGCGTTCGTCCCACCAATCGCCCAAAAGGGATCCTGCATGCATCTGACCTGTAGTGACTGATGGCACTAGTAACGAAATTTTGTGAAAAAAGTAGAAAAAAAGTGACCGCAAGGTGCCCGAAGTCAGTATACATTGTACAAGGAGGAAACAAACATCAGTGATGACAACATTCTCTGTAATAACATCATTGACGACAATTTTCTGCATCGACCTTCTTCGGTGACGTCATTTACAACGTCGCTGTTTCCGGTGATGACCTCATCAATGACGACACTGTTGTCGTTGTTAGCGCTATCTGTGGGATTGTAAGAGCGCCGAACGAGCGTTTACTAAGGCTTTGAACGCCTCCTCTGTACCTGGAGCTAAGCTCTTGTCTGGGTGAATAAGAATGGCCAGCTTTCGATAAGCACGGTTTATGTCATCCCTGAAAAACGTAACGAAGTAATGTCAGTGCCTCTTAACATCTCGTGTGTAAGTCAGTAATTACACTACTTCACAACTCCTAGTAAGAAAGATAGATTGATAGACACCTTCATTTAAAATCCAAACTCTAAAGGTAAAATATTGAGAGTAGTCCCTTCAGGGAGCTTACAAAGCATCTCTGCTATCACTAGGAGCCCTGATACTATTACCTAACATAGAATACACAATAATAGGATATACACAAAAATAAAAACTTAAATATAGGAAAGTATATTACAACAAATATCAAAAGCCTGTGACTACCATAGTAACATCTTCAAATTTATGTACAAATACAGTACCATCAGTCATTTCTATGCCCAAAATGGGCAAAATCAATTCCCTATTTGAGAATCTTAGGCCCGATTCAAACGTGAAACTTTAAATGTACCGAACCTACGTACAAGTAAAGTTTGACGTCTAAATCAGTTAGGATTGACACGTTGTACACGAACGTCGTGTTGGCCCACAGATTTCAATTGTCCTATTGTGTAGGTCAAGGTTAGTCAAAACTTAACTCCACTGTTCTTTCTGCTTTAAACTTCTTACCTTACCACAGCCAAATTTGCAATTAGCCAATCACTAACCGTGTCTACTGTCCTGATATCCTGCGATATCAAATTACTGACCTGATAAGTCTACGATAGCATTGTTACTTGGCCAAATTTGGGTACGGTAAATACCTACAGTTATCGTACCTTTTCTTGGTACGTTTCGGCGGAGTATCAGGCTTGTTTGGTGTCACGAATGGTGGTTTGGGTCGATCAAACTCGCCCGCTATGCGGCCGAAGCCTACAAAAAAAGTTGGATTACCTATAAACACTACGGATCGTAACTCATCTTACCTGCTTGCCTCGGTTGTCAGACCGAGTCTCTCGTGGTTGTCCTTGGCTGTTTTAAGCCTATGAATGGCCTCTGCCTGTTCTTTGGTGTAACCGAGAGTAGTGGATGCATTAACCTGAACAGGTTTGTCTCCGTTTTCTATCGTTGCCAAAACTGCTTTGAACAAGGTCTGGAAGAAAGTGAATAATTTCCTTACAATGCGCTTACTTGTGGGGTACTACAGAAAACATTGCGTGTAGATTCAGATATCATTCATCGCATTGATTTACGTGTATGTGATAATTAAGGAATGGTAAACGTGCAGCTTGCAACCATCAAATATTTTACAATAACCGTGAAATTAATTTTCTTTAAAGAGGCTAACCGAGCAAAAAATAAATAAATAAATAAAAAAAATAAAAATAAATAAATAAATAAATAAATAAGTAAAATAAATCAACAACAAGATTGTGGGCATAGTGAAACAGATACAAAAATAAAGACCCGTTTATTTCCGGTTCTTTAACCCATTGACTAAGGGGCTAAAAGTCCGGTGAAACCGATTATTGGTCCCGGCGAGCTAGCATAGGGTGAACTGGCTTTCAGGAGAAACCGCCGCAGTTCGTAACTACTACTTGTGATTTATCTACAGACTCGTGACACAAGATTCACTCTTACTTGGAACATATCATTGATTCCATCGCCTGTCTGTGCTGATGTCTCAAAATAATGAAATCCATGACTGTCTGCCCAAAGTTGGCCTTCTGTTTCATCCACAACTCTCTTCCTGCTATCAGTCTGTAAGAAGAGTTAGTGGTTGTGTTACCATATTCAGGAGTTTTTCGTGTCTTGTTTCATTTCGTTCGGCCGGTCAGTAAAATGAGGACTCGGGGCCGGGGTCTGTGGCAGAGTTGAACGAGATTATAGGCTGATTTAGCAAGAGAACGGGAACGTCACTTGACGACGGCGCGCGCAGAACAAACACCCAAATATGGTCAAATTAGAACAGAATCCAGGTTATTCCGCGCGCCCTGCAGTCGTCATCTGACCATATTTGGGTATTTGTACTTCGCGCGCAGTCGCCAAGTGACGTTCCCGTTCTCTTGCTAAATCAGCCTAATGACAGGAGGCGGCGGCAGGCAGGTTCCGCCATCCTGCACATTCTGGTTCATGAGTTTGTTAATTCAAGGAAATATAATAGTAGCTTGCATACAGCTGTTTTGAGATGGGTTGTCGGAATAAAGTGTAATAAAACGTGCACGCGTGACAACCCCTACGTTACAATAGGTACAACTAGATAGCGGATAGCTAGATAATCAAATATAACAACATGGCAAATCCCGTACGTTTTTTTTTTTTTTTCCTTCATAATTTTGGAAATAAAGGTTTTTCTCGCTACACTGAATTTTAGAAGAATTTTCCACTGAAAGTCGTGAAACACTGACAGAAAAGCTACAGAAAAATGGTGTTAAGTGGAAAATCTAATATGCTTCACGAGAAACCCCAACCTCGTCCCGAGGTCAGAATCCGGCTGACCCTAACCCTGTTGCGTCGCGTTGCAATTTTGTCAAAAGTCGCATCGCAAAATTTGACAACAAAAAAGAGTTTCATTGTGCCATTTCTGAAATGTAACTAGTTGCAGGTAAAATTAAGGGTGTTTTTACAAGGTCAAACTGTTGCTATAGTAGCACACAGTGTCACCAAAATAATAACCAGGTGATCAGCAATGATTGGGCAGTTTTGATTCCATGGTCGTAGTACAGCTGTATATGATTAAGAGTGGTTATAATGACCCATCAAAATCTACGTCTTGGAAAGTGCTGGAAAGCTGTTTTGAGCCACCCTAACTGGGGATTGTTGCACGGTTAATGCCCTAGGGTACATGTATGTTATGAGAGTTGAGGTGCCAAAACATTTTTTCAGAAGATTAAATACTGTGTGCAACGACTCCCTTCTCACCTTGTTAGCACAGACAGCAAATGCAACGCTCTCAAAGTCAGCAGGATTTCCAATATCTTTCTTTATCTCCTCCAGCCAGCTATCGAGTGCATCAAAACTCTCTCTGTTTCCAACGTCATACATGTTTTATGTTCAGTGTGCTGTGCAAAACGCTTATGATTCGGGCAACGACACTTGAGAGAAAACATTACAAAATAATGCTGTTGGCGTTATTTCCAAAACTTGTAAAAAAGGTTCCTCATTAGACGCGAGTCCGAAAGTGCCCGTACGCCTATGGCTGAAGGTCATCAAAACAAGGAACAAGCGGCTCAGTAAAATAGCAAGTGTTGGTCGTTTTCTACTGCTGGTGCCCTGGTCCGACCTTTTCCACCCTGATTTGTCATGCCAGAGCGTTGAGTAAGGGTCCAGGAAACTGATCGCCCTTGGATAAATTGCCAGCTAAAAGGTTTTGCTCGACGGCATCGGGCAATGGCTCTTTGTTCAGGCTACTGCGAAATAAGGTCAATCGCAAAGAGAAGCGTTGCCGTAAGATCTACTATGAGAAAAAAGTTTCAAAAAGATCGAAACCTCGTGGTTGGTGGTTGGTGGTGCGACCCTGGCCAGTTTGATTTTATTCCAGAACCTTCATTTACTTTCGCTCTCATATCGATGCTCCTCCATTGGCTGCGAGTTAAGGATGGCACTGGCTCAACTGTGAGAACTGCTCTCCTGGACTATAGAAAGAAAAAAATAAAAATAAAAAACAGCCAAGAGCAAAGAGTTAGTTACTTGTTTTAGAACATACCACCATCTTATGTCCATCTTATGTCCAGGTTGGGCTACATGGCGTACACTTTGAGAGAGTATCTTCTGCTTAAGTCCCAGGGGTTTCGATCCGAAATGACTTGAGATGGGACGATCACGTGGATGCTGTCACGTTCAAGGTCGCATGCCGCCTGTATCGTTTGCGTTACCTTAAGAGGGCCGGTTTTAATCCAGGCCATTATCTGTTGAATTATTTAATGATATTGTCAACAACACAAACTGCCTAATCTACTACCTCCGCTGGCCGGTTCTCACACCCAGCGTCTGAAAAACAGGAGGATTTTTTTTATATCTCACTATGTCGGACCGATCGCTTTAGAAAGTCTTTTACTGTTAGCCTTTACCTTGTAATTAGTTTGTAAATTAGTCTTGATATAATTCATTTCTAGAATCTTTTATTGTAACTCACTAGTAGCATGTGAAGTGTACACGTAATTCACATGACTGCTAGGTGTGTATTTTCTTTTAATAAACGATTTATCTATCTATTTATCTAAATTATCCCGAATTTACTTTTCCTTTCCAGAGTCCTTGTGAGAGTTTTCCCTGTCAGCACGGTGGAACCTGCCGAGCGCTTTACGAGACTAACGACTATCAATGTAAGTGCACACCAAAGTACACCGACAGAAACTGTGAGAACGGTGAGTGAAGTCAATCTTTCTGTGGACGTTTAGAAGTATATATAGAGCCATTAGGGACTTTCATACCGGGAAGCCTGGGTATTAGTTTCGCGGTTTGTAGGGACAAGATTTTCGCGGAAAAAATTGTAAATGTGGCGGTCCTTCATGAATTGTCATAATTTTAAAAACTTTTGATCAGAAATTCGTCTTTGGAGGTAGAAAACCCCATGTAACAATGAGGATAAATCGATTATCAAGACATCCAGGACTAGTCCAGAAACTCAAAGCAAAGTCAGCCGGAAAAAGCTTACGTATTTCCCTGTAGTCTTGATTCCTCGGATATTCCACCGGCCACAGCCAAGTGGAGGGCAGCCAACGACGATTTGCCCAAGATCAACAATAAAATGTTTACTCAGTATGTTTCTATGAAACGGGAAGGTAGTGCTGGTCAGCAGAAGAAAGCGTTACAAATGTTTACAAGTAGAAAAATTGTTAATGTCAAAACTCTTGTCAACGAGCGAGTAGTTTACGTGAAGGCTATGATAAAAAAGTCTTACGGGTCCATGCAACGCCCCACAGTTATTATCTTTGAAAATGGAATACCAACCAAAGCTCATTGTAGTTGTCCAGTAGGACTAAGTGGAATCTGTCGCCATGTATTAGCATTGCTTCTCTTCTTGAAAAACTATCATGAAACTGGAGAGAACATACAAGCCTTAACATGTACAGAACAACTCCAGAAATGGCATAGGTCCTCACACAAGAGTTCTATACCAATGGTACCACTGAGGGGGTGAAAAGTTAAATCTGCTGTAAGAGTTGAAAACAAAGAAGGTACCATTCAAGTAGCTGATCCCCAAAATAGCACGATGAAACGTGATGTTAAAAAATGAGAGATGAAATGAAAAGTGGAATCATTAAAATTGAGGACAGCTTTAAACCGTTTGAACATCATGTGTACGCAGTACTGGTTGAATCCTCTGAACACCCCCTGACTTTTCAGTGATACAGTTATCTGATATAGAACCTGGGTAGACATCACTGCAAAAAAAAAAAAAAAAACATCCCATGTGATGCAATTCCAATGAGGGCTTTGCTGTTATGGTGTTCTTGTAGTTAGAAAAAATGAGAGAATTTAAATCAAGATTTGATATATACTGAAATTTGAATTCAGTACAATCGAGGATCATGTCTGTGAGGCCAAGGCCAGTCTTAACGAAAATATCTGGCACCTTCTTTAGTAAAAACCCAGCTTCAGGCTTAAGGTTAATACAAGTGAAGATAGTCTCAAGGAAAACTGTCCAACTAACAAATATGCACTGAGTTATGTTCTCTCCTACTTTAAGCATAAATGCCATCACACCCTGATGGAGAGAATATCTACAGATTGTAAGCACTGCAAAGAGTTCTCTTGGTTTATCTAGAGATCTCTTCCCAGTACCTTTACAATCAGTATAGATGACATGGACATCACTGTAAGGCTGCACACAAGTCCAGAGAATGAATGAATGAATACCTTTATTTAAGTGTCAAACTAAAATAGCAGTAAATAACCATTAAATGGGGACACTATGAATAAATTAAAATTAATAAAACTATTTACAATTGATAAAACGAGTATGAAATTAATGAGCTTATTTACCTGTGCATGATTGTTGAGTGTGGCTTAGAACTATTTACAAATACATACAGACTTTATAAAATACTAAAGTGTCTATTAAGTACGACATAAAATACAATCAGAACAATGAGCATCAGCCAGTAAGGAATTTAAATCAAGCTCTCTAATACGCTGCCTAAATACAGATAATGCAGAAAGGTCTTATATTTTTGGGTATTAGACTCCATAACTTTGGGCCAATGTATCTGATGGAATGCTTGTCATATGTAGTCGTGTTTAAAAATCTTTGCATGGCGAACTCCTTGTTTCTCAGTGAATATTTGGTGTCTGTCATATGGAAGAGGTCTGCAATATATCTCGGACAAATGTGTTTTTTTGTCTTGTAAATAAAAACAGCCATATCCTGTAACTATCTGTTACGCAGGGTGCACGGATTAGCCATACTCAATAATTTATCATTTTTAACTGTTCAACAGATAATCCACACAAGTACTTAAATGTATTTGGCTTCTTAATGAGATTGGAGTTGCTAAATTGCTCTCGTTGTAGCCTTTTTACAACAATCTTCAGTTCCTCATTTTGTTTATTAGTATTTTGCTAGGTTTGTTCAATGTTTCGCAATTTAGTTTTTAAACTGAGATTTTCAGTCCTCAGTTTTTTAACCATGGGTACTTACCATTTACATGGGAAAACCGGAAATTCCAGTTGGAAAATCAAATGGTTCGCGCTATTCCGTTTGGGAAGCTTCAGAAGATATGGGCCGTGATTTGAGGTGATGCTATTTTTCTGCTCTTTTAAGTCTCTCTAGCTGATGTGGATATACTTAATAGCGATTCCTTCTCCCGCAACGTGGCATTCAATTGTTTAATGTTTATGCCTGAAATTTCCAACCGGATGGTTTTTGTAAATGGTGAGCACCCCATGTCTTGAGCATCGGTCAGGTGCCCGTTCAATAGCTGGTTATCTTCTTCCAACGCACCCAAACGAGTCGATAACTGTCGTTTAGATAACTTCCTTGACCTTTCAGCAGTTGGCTGATCTCTTTCTGTTCGAGCTTCTCTTTTTTTTTAGATCCAGAAACTACAGAACACCGCTTGGCCAGAAAAAGTTTCCTTTCGAGACTACTTACTTTTCGTTTGGCAGGCTTTGTTGCTTTTCTCTCTTGTAGAGATTTTGCCTGTTTAAGCCTTTTTTCCAGTGTCACTAATTGAGAGGCTGGGGCAGGGATGCCAGGAAAATCAGCACTCGCTTCTCTCTATATCCACGGCTCCAATGTTCCCCACAAATATGACCAGAATGCCAGGTTAGACCCGTCATTTGAAGAATCCTGGTGTAGGCAGCTTGAACCTCAGGGTCACGGGGCAAACGATAAAACCTGGTCGATTCCCCTTGAGGATTTCGCGTTCGTAAATTGTTGGTACAGAATGCCGAACAACAAAACCACTTCACCATTCTTTCTTGTCACACTGCCGCCATATTTGTTGTTGTCCCTACAAACCGCGAGACTAGTACCCAGGCTTCCCGGTATGAAAGTCCCTAATTGGAATTATCCTTTTTTGAGGTGGATTCTCATTAATTTGTGGTGGATACATTAACGTTGATTACGTCAAGATTGAGGTGTGGTTCATGAATAAAATTCGCGGGAAACTTTTTAATTTATGCTGAACATGTCTCAGAGGCAAGTACTAGTAATGACGTCACATACACACATGATACACACATACATACATACATACATACATACATAAACTTTATTTAAGCGTCAATAAGTATTTAGCTCTATGCTAAGAGCTAATTGCGGACACTTAATTAAAAAGCTAAAAATTGAACAATAAAAGAAATATTAAATTAGAAATTTAAATAAAACTTACAATTCATTATAAAAGAATAAATTATTTACAATGCTAATAGTAACCTATTAATAACCTAGTAGCCTATTTGCTAATTGTGACCTATAAACAGTATGAAATTAGTTAAAATATAAATAATTTAAGGGGGACAAACGTCCGAAGTCTTGGTCAGGACTGGCACATTTGTCAATTGCAGCTCCCGTCCAACAATCCGGTTATGTCCATTGCACGAATTACACTTTTGAATGCCTCAAGGCTCTGTTTTTGACGTAGCTTATTATTCGTTTTGCTCCATAAATAGGGTCCCAGATATCGGATACTATGTTTACCGTATTTTGTAGTGCTAACTCTAGGGATAGAGAAATCTTTATTACGTAAATTGTATTTACTATTTGAAGTAGGGATAATGTCACTCATGGTCTTGGGTACTAAAGTATGCTTTACTTTATACATTAAAATTAAAATGACTTGTGGTCTTCGATTTTCTAAACTCGGTAATTCTGCCCATCGGAGAAGCTGCTCGTACGTTGCTGTTTTATAACTGAATACAGCACGTATTTCCGGCTGTCACTTGGTTCCGCAGAAAAAAATAACTTCTGCGAACCCGAGCCAGAAAACGATTTCTGTGACGTAGGAATTCTAAGCCAATCACAGTTTAGCTCAAATAACCCCAGAACTACTGTGCGAGGTATTCGCTGCGAGGAGCACTCGAGTTTCATTCTATCATGGAATCTGATTGGCCAAAGAGAAACAAAAGTCATTACGTCACAGAAATCGCTTCCTGGCTCGGGTTCGCAGACGTTATTTTCGGCGGAGACAAGCGAGAGTCGGAAATACTTCCGTGTTCGCAGGCTATCCTGTGCTATGATGGACAGTAAAGATGCATGGAACTATTACCATGATAAGGCGCGCGAACGAGTAGACCTTGCTATTGTGATGAAGACTGTGGAAAATATTTGCAGCACACTGAGTTTTAAGCTTGGCGAGACATGGGAAGGCTGTCTGAATGAGCTGTCCAAGTTTCCTTGGACCACGATTTAGTTTTTAAGATAGATGCAATTGATGGTAAAAAGTGGCCCAAGTTTGTTGCTATGCAACAGAACAGTGCAACCCAAATTTATGACTTAAACACATGAAAGGTACAGTGCAGATTTACCTTTAAAATATAGCGCAGCCATTCAAAACAGTACGGTTCCAAGCCTGAAAAATCGCACCTAATTCTACAAGTCTCGAAAAAACAAAAAAACTGTTTTGAGCCTCTTTAAGTGAAATCATAACCCAGTTTTGAAATAAATGATATAACCTACCTCTGTAGCTTGTTTTGCCTCAGGGACAGTTTGTAGTTGCTATTGCGCAGACAACCGTATACCATGAAGATAAAAGCAGGCACCTCTTTTAGGAAACATGAATAATATGATTTAGAAGACAAAATGTGGCGCAAACATCTCTCTAGGATAAAGTTCCAAGCTCTTCTTCTAAATTGCTGCATGATTCCACCCGTTCAGGTGAAATTTCCTAATTGCAAAAAGGTGAGAAAATTAGGTTTAATAATGGTAATTGAACTGAGTGGAGTGCAACTTGGTCTGAAATCAATGATGAAATGCCTTCCTTTCTTCTGTGGTTGAGGCTTAGACTTCTCGTTGTCTTTGCCCAAGGAATTTAAAGGTGCATCCTATGTAATACTGCGATGGACTTCTTTTGAGTTTTGAAACTCCCTCGAGTGCACGATGCCCAGTGGATAGTTTTCTCTTTTAAATACCGTTCTATGGCACTCTGCATGATTTTAAGGGATTCCAGCTCGTTATCATCTCCGTTTCTTTTTGTGACCTCGGCGTAGAACTCCATACTCATGACCTTATCAAGTTCTTGCGGCACCATTTGTTTCAAGATATTTTCAAGATGGCGGGACTGGCACCAGCTTCGAAGACATTCGTTCATTCACTGCATTGTGGAGCGTGGCGTATTTTGACTATGTGTATTCACAGCGACAGAGTGGAACTCTTGTATTGCTTCGTTTGAAACTACCGGAAACCTGGAAAAAACTACTTCTTCAGATTGCTCTAAATTTGCTGTTGTGTGGTTTTTGTTTGTTTATGTTTTGCTGGACTCCGTATCACAAGGATCCTGAGCAGATGAAGAAAAATCGCCAAAATATTCGTCAAAATGGACACTGAAAGTTGGAAACTTCCCTTATAGCAGGTCTTCAGCTTGAAGGAGCTCATAATAATCATTCAGAAACTGTAATTTATTAAATTAAATTTTGCCAGTTGTTTTGAAAAACAACAACAGCAAGAAAGTTTTGGCAATAATTATAGTTGCAAAATTCGCCACACAATGGCTTTTTGTCTTTCATTTTCCTAAAATTCTATTGGTTACTTTAAAGTAGCCTTGAAACCTGATTAGTTATTTTGTTTAACTGTCCCATTCTCATTGGCTAAGAAAAAGATGGGATTTAGAGCAAAAAATAGTGCGATTCGTGAATAAACCGCACTGCTGAGAGTCAATCAGATTGCAAGGATAACCAGTGATTTCAAACCGGATTTAATAAAGCAAATAATGTCAACCGTAATCGGCATTGTAAATACGATACCGTAATATTTATTCACAAAACGAGATCAATAAAGGTTTAATCGCTCAATTAAACGTTGATCAACGAAGCATGAATATTGGGATTTTTTTTCCTACATTGGAACACCTAAAGGACCTGGGCAGGTTATCATCAACACACAGCTTGCTACAATCCTCGACAAAAGTTCTTGGCACACCCGGATCAGATAGCACGACAATGCGTTGACAGGGTATTTTGGGGACAATACCTAATGACATCATTAGAATAAGGAACCCCCTTTCCCCCCGACAATGTTGTAAGCGGGCAATGACGACTTCATCACGATAAACAACATTGAATTGGGGGGAAGGGGGCGAACTGATAAATTGCCCTGACAGATAAAGAGTCCGATTTCACTGGCCGGCATAAGATCAATAACATGATTATCTTTTCATTCAACATTTTCTTGGAAGCCTGATCTGCAAGGAAAAACACAACATCAGTAATTGGTCGCGATATGATAGAACACTTTCATGCATTTTTTGTTTTTATTAATATCAAAATAGCTTGTCCGCAGAGCACAAAAGGATCCAATTAAATGTCATACTTGTAGCATCGTTTTAGTTTTATACCGTGCACCGCATGAAGTATGACCATGTCAAAGTTTGACAGGTGCTACAACGTGGTAACAGGTTGATATTCTTGATTCTTGAAAGATACTCTCCTTCGATATTTGCGATATTTGCGCGTAGGTACAAACTTTACGCAGGAAAACTCGCGCGTGCACATCCCCTGCAGACTGGGCATTTAAACATTTAAAATGATAGCTCATTTAAAGAAGTTACTCTAGTTGAGCATTGTTAAATTCAGGTTAGCTTGTTTCTAAGGTATTGTAAATGCTTCTATAGTAGACTTTGTCTTAATTATTTGAATAAAGTTAAAATATCTTAATTTGTGTGAATTGGGTATTCACACGAACAAGTTTTTTGCGTCGATTTTCGTGAGAAAACACTGGGTGTGCAAAATCAAAATGAACGTGCGAAGTGATAACTGCCCCCCCCCCCCCCCCCCAAAAAAAAACGCGTAATATGTTATATAAAAACCACTGAACGAGCACAAAAAATGACTCTGATAAACGAATAACTTTGTAGTAATTTCAACTTGGCTAAAAGACCCCTTATCTCTCAGCATCCCTGGCGTCTTCTTGACGGTTATGTTTCCCAAAGTTTTCTGAGGCAGGCTCAATTGCAAAGGCAAGGTGGTCAAAATGGCATTATTTGTCGCGAGACCCTCAGTGTTTCATTTGTGGATGGAAAGGAAACTCAGTCTTTTGAGTTTTCCTAAAGGATTGTGAAAGCTTAGAGCCGTTCACTTAGAATTGTTACTGTTTGTCAGCCTCTCACTTCTTTGTCGCGTCCTGTTTCTTAATCTATCCTTTTTGGAAAATGCGCTCACTACTTAAGGCTCGTTTTCACTAGCGCACCTAACCTCGCCCTTTTCTATCTCTGATGTAAACATGGTGGAAAGCTTGTCCACGCTATCTGTCTGTTGAGGAAGTTTGCAGAATTGTTTGTGAGTCGTCCACAGGGCCTGTTGTTCATTAGATCCTTTTCCCACTCGGCTGCTGAAATCGTATCTGAATGTCCTAGCTCCCTCCATTACAGAGATGATAAATATCTTTCATTCAGAAAGGTCACGTTCCGGACGATTTGAAAACTGCGCTTGTTTCACTGGAAAATACTTGGCCTTGAACTGGTGTACAGAAACTTCCGCCCAGCCCAGGGAGCAAACAAACCCTCCTTAAAAAAATAGCTGTAACCAGGACAGGACATATTTAGAAAGAAGTAAAAACGTTCTCTGGTAACAAAGATTAAAACATAAGCTTCCGGCTATCAGTCTATAACCTTTAACGAATGAAAATGTAAGGTGCGCGAATGAAAATATATACGAAAAAGGGGAGCGAAAAATTTGATGGAACTAGAATGCAAAAAGAAGTGTGAAAAGAGCTAATAGGAGATAAAAATGTAAATTATGTCTAATGACAATAAAACGGAATATTGCCTAGGCAATGGTTTTGAGTTACTGTCTGCGCCAACCGTTTTCGAAGTGTGCCGGGATTCTAGCGTTTCCCGAACACGGGAGTTACCCTTGTCGATTACACACGTTTTATAGAAGTCAGTAGAATGATTGTTTTACCAGGCATGGTTGGCAACTTTAGAGCCCTTTGTGTAGTTCTTTAATTAAGTTTCGTCGATGTTCCTGTTTTCGGGTTTGGAATTATCTTCCGGTTTCTCCTACGTAGTTCCAAGGACAGTCTTTACATGGGATTTTATAGACAACATTACATTAGGGATCCGAACGTTGTCTGAACTTTGGAGACGGACATTCTTGTTGGACGGTTTTAACTGGTTTGCTGACCACTCGAATTTCATTGTTACGGAGTAATCTCGTAAGAGGCTCTGTCAGGCCGCTGATGTAAGGGTGGCATGAGAAACCCTGGCATGTGTCCGATTATTCGACCCATTTGCAAAACATAGAAACCAATTCTTCTGGTTGAGGAACTGTCGGTGAGGGTGGCTTCTTTTTGAGAGTGTTAGAAATAATAGCCGATGGACCGCCGTTAGCTTTTAACGCGTCCATCACGTGGTTGGTTTCACGTGTTTTCCCCTCACAGCTGCTAGAGGTTGGATGCCCGGGATAGAAGGATCGAGGCTTTACTGATTTTGTGTTTTATTTCGTGATGAGAATGTAAATCTAAGTATCGGTCTGTGTGGGTTGGCTTCCGATACACATCAATAACGGCAAAAACATTTCTTCTGGAAACCAAGGTGTCTAGGAAGGCAATTTGACCGCTGTTTTCTACTTCAAGAATAAAAGAAATTTTGGAATCGATAGCGTTGAGAGTATCGTGAAAGGAAGAGACAGCGCTCTTCTTGATAATCACAAAGCTGTCGTCAACATATCGTTCCCAGACCCTTGGTGGAACGGTTAAGGTGCTGATAGCAAATTCTTTAATCGCTTCCATGCAAAGGTTGGAAACAGTGGGCCTTCTGGGATGCCCATAGCAAAGCCATGAATCTGCTTGTGTACACAGCTATTGTAGACAAAATAATTGTTTGAAAGGGTAAAGTCTAGTAGAGAAATGATGTCCTCAATGTTGAGGCTTTTTCTAAACCGTAGCGTATTGTCATTGTTTTACTTGCTCCAGATGTATTCAGAAACTGTGTACACTGGGATAGCTGTGAAAAGCGACACAACGTCAAATGAAACCATCACTTCGTCATCTGAGATTTCCATATTAGACACTTCTTTTGCGAACTGTGAAGAATTAAGAACTAATTATCTATTAAGGTTCTGAATCGGCGATAAAATATCAGAAAGGAATTTAGATGTATTATAAGGGACGGAGCCAATTGAAAAAACAATCGGTCCAAAGGGAAGTCTGGTTTATGATGTTTAATGGAGCCGTGGATGGCGGGCGGAGAACCATCTGTGGAACGGAGTTTGCGATAAGACGTTTAATCAATCTTGTTTTGTCTTTTAAGACCGAAGAGTTTGCTGTTCAGTTCCTTTCCAATTTTAGAGAATGGGTGAGTTTTCGACTAGATGGTAAATGTCACGGTCACCGAGTTGAGCTTCCATTTTGGTGTCATAGTCGGTTCTGTCCATAACAACAAAACAGTTCCCCTTATCAGCTTCCATTATCACTCGTTGATGGTCGTCTTTCAATAGCTGTCATTGCATCTGATTCATCTGATTCATACAAGGTATCTATGTGATAGACACATACGCCTGTTTGATGGCAAGTTTGCCAGGTTTGGAATGTACAACAGAAAGAAACCTAATTTGAGAATACCCTTCTGTCTTTCTCAGTTATTTTGCATGAGATAATTGAGTTTTTTCACCTGCTATTTTTAAAAAGGAGAGTTTTAATGTTGTGTAAATTTGCTTATTAACAAATACCTTTATCTTTAATATTCTCTAATATTTCCCGTTCCAGGATAATTCAAGAATGAACCAAGCAATAACTGACAATCCAACGACATTATTTTTCCCATCCACGTAAAAAGAGTATCTCTTGCGTGGCTATATTGTAAGACGTTAGAAAAGCACCAAAATTGATTCTAAAAATTAAACGTAAAAATAAACTAAGACATATTTTATCGTTTCTGAGTGATAACAGTTTTAAAGAAGCCGCTGCTGTTTGGGGTGTTCGTCACTTCCGAAAACACGGTTACTTTTTACTCCTACTTTATGTTATGGAGAGAAGTCGTGAATGTTTAAGTTTCTGGAAACTTCTAGAATGTCAAGTCACGCAATGTTTGTGCCAGAACCTTCTTCTGCCACGCTATGGAACAGTTTAGAGCATTCTACCGAATGATGTCATCAAGATGTAATGCTACATAAACGGAAGCTCCAAGAACGTTCTAGAATATTAGTTAAATGTATATGAAGAATCAGCTAGGTACTAGTAGTAGTGGTTCTGGGCAGAGACCGAATGGGAAGGCTATAGAGAGCTATTGTTGTTGGAAAAGCTATTGAGGAAACTTTATTCAAGGTCAAGTGGATCAAAAGGAGATTTCTTTGGGAGACATCGAGATTTATTGTGAGTTCGTGTCAGTGGTGGCTAAAGTTTTAGCAGTAGGCTTAACCTAGTTTGATAGAAGATTGTGTTGTTCAGAAATCGCCCCTTTGTAACTAAGATTATATTACGTATTGTTAAATAAATAAGTTGGGTTCGTTGAAGAGTGTCGTAGTATATGTTTCTGTCGGTCGAGCGATACCGTAACATTTAGAAATTAACTTTGCTTTCAGGGAGACGTCACCTTCGAGGTAGCTAGATGGTGGACAAGAGCCCCCCTAGGAGGGAAGGCGGCTTGCCTTTGAAATTTGAATGTAGTGTTGAAATTGCATAAGCAAGGCTTCTGGAAAACGGTTGTAACGTGAAAATAAGCGGAAATGTTGTTAAACGTATCCATATCATCACGAAGACGTCAAGTTTAAAGAGTCGAAGGACTGAGATTCTGGCTAAATAAGGCAAAGAAAGTTCTGGTAAGCAGCTATTGCGCCAACAAGTAGGGTCTCCTGCTTGAGAGGCAGTCTGCAAACATTGTAAAATCAAAAATCACTTGCCAAATTCAAAGAAATGCAAACGATTGTAAAGAGAAAGACGAGCAAAGTCAGCTACACAAATACAACCCAATCACCAAAGACGTCCTTTATTCTGAGATTTGACGAAGATGGTGAAGTGCACAATTAGGAAGTTCTGGATAAACTATGTGTTCTAAATCAACACCGTGATCACAAGAAAGCTTTTGCAAATCTCTTACTGTCAAAAAAGAGAACTCCTGTGAATTTTCAGATTGACGTGTAGTATCCTACCTGTGAGCCTGCACAAAGAGATAAGTGGAGATCATGATTTCAAAGATTTTTTAAACATTTCAGTCAGGCCTGCTCTTTCACTTTATGACAAGGAAACAAAACTTGAGTCACTGGGAACCAGAAAAGTCTTTGTACTCAACCCTACAACCAATAAAAGAAGTGATAATTCAGTTCAGAATTGTCGTGAAGGACCTAACTCCCCTGGTTGGTCTAACTGACTCTGAAACGCTAAAGCTTATTGAGCTTAAACGAGACAACATTGCTTCAGTAGAACCGGCCAATCCTAAAGTCCCTTCAACTGCCTCAGAAGAGCCCGCTCTACTCTCCATGGAAACCATTCTGAGTAACTATTGCAATGTCTTTGATGACACTATAGGAAAGCTCGAAGGTGAACTCCATCTATACACAAAGTAAGATGTTACTCCTCACAAAACAGCTCCTAGAGAGATTGTCCTTTCTGTAAAGGACAATTTTATAGCTGAATTAAAGAACCTCCAAGAACAAGATATTCTGGAAAAAGTGACTGAGCCCACTGAATGGGTGAGTTCTTCCACTATTGTAAACAAGCCGTCTGCTAAGAATGGAATAAGACTCTGCACTAAACACGGCACTCAAGAGCTGAGAGTACCCAATTCCAACTGTCGATCACCTGCTTACTGAAACAGGGAATGCTAAAGTGTTCACCTTAGCATTGTACCTTGATATAAAGTCTACCCTCTGGCACGTCCGACTGGACGAAGCGAGCTCACTGCTCACAACTTCCAATATCCCTCTCGAAAGAATGAAATGGTATAGTACCCGAAGAATTTCAACGAAGAATTGAAGAGAATTTAAAGCTCTGGAGGATGTAAAATCTATAGCTGATGACATCCTTATCTGAGGTGATGGCAACAGCTACTGAAGAGGCAACAGCAGGCCATGACAAAAGACTGCTGGCTTTAATTTGCTAAAAGGATGCCAACAAAAAAATATCAAATTCGACATGGAAAAGTTCCAGCTAAGGAACACTGGGTGTGGTGCTGACAGAAAAAGGCGTCAAACCTGCCCAAAGAAACAAGATTCTATCCAATCCATGTCTGCTATGACCAACAAAGATGAAGTGAGACGCGTACTGGATGTTGTAACCTACCTTTCACGCTTTTCTGAGGACTTGTCAACCAAATCAGACCCGCTCAGTACACTCCTGAACAAAGACACCACGTTCATCTGGGAAACGAACGAACAGAACACTTTTGATGAAATAAAAGCACTCATTTCAAATGCACCAATGCTGAGATATTTTAACCCAAATGAGACAACCGAAGTACCAGTCGACGCCTCCTCGAGTAACTGAGGAGCATACCTTACGCAAAATGGTCAACCCATTTAGTACGCATCAAGAGCTCTAACAGGAACTAAAAAACGCTACAGCCAAATTGAGAAAGAGATGCTTAGTATTGTATTTGGCCTCACGCGTATGGCAGAAAACTTATAATCTATAATGACCAGAAACAACTTGCTGCAATACTAAAACAACCGGTCGCAGACAATCCTGTTCGTCTTCAGAGAATGCTCCGTAGAATCATGCGATATGACCTTGAATTTAACGGCGTTCGCGCTAATTTTTTCTGCGCATCCTTACTGCGCACGTAAATTCACACGCCACGTCATGCGTCAATGCGCGCGCTACGTAATAAAATGAACAATGATAGCGCAAATGGCCTTTGCTATAGCTTTGCCTGGATTTAACGATCTTGGACGCTCGGTGACCCCTATTTTTCTTTTGATGGATCATTTTCTCTACTGATTTTCTATGTTTAGCGAACAAATGAAGAAAATCTATTGATAAGAAGTTTGAATTTTTTGCAAAATGCACGATCGAACTCCGTTATTTTAAGCTCTTTGTTTATCTGTGCGGCGGTTTCAGATGCCTCTTGAAAGGTTACGTTTTTTGAAAACGTTGGCAACATATGGAATTATTTACGCAACAGACCCACTTCTACACAGTATGACTAAGATTGTTTGCCTCCGTCGAATCACCTCCGATATTTTTTAACTATAAACACCTGTGGGCCATGCTGAATTACGTGCGCCAATGTTTTTTTTTTTTTTAAAATCAGGCTAGTTATCCACACGCTTTATCTCTGAAACGAATTCGGCGACCCCCATTTGCATTTCTGGCACAAGTAACTCATCATCTGACTGCAGTAAAAATTTTGAAAATATCCATCGACTGGAAAATTTTCGCCCGAACGTCCTTAAGTGTGTTAAAGACAAGGATCTCTTAGCAGAGTCCAAACGACCAATCAGAATCGAAGCAAGAGTGAACAATAGGTTGAAACTACTGGGTTGGTTCTTGAAGTCCAAAGCGTAACAAGCCAGCTAAGTGAAATTGAAGACGAAACAGCCAACGATAACGTCCAGCAGTCAGTTATCCACCACACATATATAGGCTGGACAATCAGAAAAAGGCATGTGCACGTTGAAATCCTTTCATTCTGGACCATCAAAGACTGGGGCTGTATACAGAGGTGAACGCATCGTAATTCCAACTACTATGAGAAAGACCAAGCACACATGTTATTAAACATATTTTTGGTTGCTCGGGATGAACTTTCAGCTGGAACAGCTCATTCCTACATGTGAAGTGTGCAATTAAGGGACCGTTCATTTTTTATAAGGTAGGGGGGGCTGGTAGGATTTGGGGGGGGGGGGTCATGCGAAAAAAAATGGCTTTCGAAGGGGGGCCATCCCAAAAAAATAAGGGAAAAAGGGGGGGTCACGTGAAATATTTTAGTAAAACTTTAAAATGGAATAATGTTTGAATATCAAAAAAATTGCTACAGAATAAACATAGAAGGCAGGATACAAATTTATTACAAACTTTCCTACTGCTTTAAAAAAACGTTTGGCGACAAAAAGCATTTGTAGCTACTGAAAAAAAGTATTTAACACTGTTATTTTCGAATGCAACTTTCACTGGCACTCATCTTCATCTTCGCTGTCGTCGAGTTCTTCGTCGCCGCTTGTGCTGCTATGGGAGTCTCTTTCACCAATGCTACAAGAAGCAGCAATGCTTTCCGTCAGAGTGTACTCTTCAGGGTACATGAAGGTGTAAACATAATCTCTGACTTCCTGCTCAAGATTGGTGGTGATTTTGCTTCTTGCAGCATTGGTAAAATAATTCCCTTCCAAGAGCTGTGCGATGTATGGCCCATCTCTTCTAAATAATGACGTGGCAACATCCTCAACTTTAATACACTCTTCCGGGACGGCCGTTCTTGGAGGGTACACAAGGCATTGTGGAAGATTATTTCCTAGCGGGTTTCCAAAACAGATTCCATAAACTCGTTGGACGTTGTTTTCAGTCCGCTTCCTCTTTCTTTCATTTGACTTTCTGCGGTTTTCTTTTTTCGTTCTCCTTTTGTTGATTTGCTGTTTGAGTATGCCCTTGAATATGCTGTTATAATTACTCTTCTTATTTTCTAGTGCTTCCATGTCCTGGGTGACCTTCGTCAACTTAGCTTCTATACATTTGATCTGTTTTACATTAAAACTGTGGGCAAATTCTTCGCCCTGCTTTAAAGCAAGCCCATTGGACTGAAAGAGTGTGGAATCGTGTTCCGTTACATCTTTCAATATGGCATTCAACTTTGCCACCATTGCTCTGTGCTCTTTGATGGAGAAGTTCAGTTTTCTTCCATCACTGGGCTTCAACCAGTACCCTGGCATGAAAAACTCACTCGCCCTTTCTGAACAGCCATCCGCACTTAGAAAGATTGCTTCTTTTGCTTGTAAGATGTCAAACTGCCTGGATCGTTCAGCTGTAAACCTTTTCTTAAATGACTCGTCGCTTTCGCCATTATTGCGCATTTTGGAATGAGCCTCTTTCATGATGCTCATGTAGTAATGCGCTCTTTTCCCGATTGGATTAACAATATAGCCAAGGCTTGTTTTCCGGAGACCCTGAGGTATGGTTGTATCATCAGCAGAGGAGGAACTAGTGACCTACCAGAAAAGGAAAGACGATTTTTTTATTTATTATATTGAACTGATATTATCGAATGATCATGGTTCGTGTAACCATTTAATGTTGTATTCGTGTAGTGAAATGTAGACCTAAGTCAAACGATATATTAAAAGACACATACTATTTTAAAAATGTTCAAACAGTTAGGTGATAGTTAGGTGCTATCTTTTCAATAGGAAAATACAGACGTTTCTCATTATAAAAGTGAAGCATACATGCGTTTTTAATGTCCAAATAAAAATTGGAACACTGACAAGAAATTAACACTTACCGGCTCATCTTCTTGTACTTCAACAGCTTTCTGTTTTACCTGCACAGGGCAACATTCATACATGCCTATCACTAGAGTAGAGGGAAAAACCTTCCAAATAAAGACATCTGTAAATTAAATGTAAGAATGTGTTTCACACAACACATCAACAGATTTCCAGTTTTTTCACAACACTTCGTACTTGGTTCAGTAAGATTGAGAAGTTTATGAATGAGCACTATGAGGAGGGGGAGAACAACAGGGAGTTTCTAAAGTTGTCCTGTCAAGAAAAGGTAGGAGAAAGTTGTTCTTTTTGTTGTAAATGGACTGGACCACCCATAGAAAGATACCCTAAACCAGTTCCTGACCATTCCTGCCTACCGGAATACCCCTACCTCTCCTACCACAAGACCCCAAAAGAAGGGTGTGATCCAGATGACTGGCAGCCGAGGGTCCAAGCGAAGAAAGAGCATGGAAGTGGCAGGCTGGTTTTATCTGACCCAGAGAGCGTTGCTCTATTTGCAGATAAGTTTATTGTCAAATCAAAGTTTGTGGTGGATTATCTTCAGCATCTTGAAGTGCTGGAATTTAAAAGGAAAAAGAGAGCAGAAGAAAAGGCAAAGTTAAGTAGGGACGCAAAAGATAAATCATATGAGGATTATCCTTGGACTGAGTTGTGCGAAGATCTAACCAAGCTTAAAAAGCTACGTGTTCCAGAACTAAACAAGTACTTGAACCACCACGGGCTGAAGCAGCATTTGAAAAGCAGCAAGAGTGAGAAAGTAAAGGCAATTGTAAGACATTCATGTTTGCAGCAGAAGAGTCCTCTCAGAGCTGGCCAGCCAACACTGAAAAATGCAAGGACATTGACCCAAAATGACAACAGGACAAGTGCTGACAGCAGTGAAACGGATGAAAGTGACAATGATGAGTATGACAGTGATGCCATTGACTCTGGGGGAGAAGATGACTCAAGTGATATCATTCTTGCATTCATCAATTCGGATGAGAAAGATGCCAATGAGAGGCCAAATGCCACACGCTCAGGGCGAGCCATAACTAGGAGATCCGAAATTGACTTCTCTTTCTTTTGATTTGTTTTTTAAACAACAGCTCTCTGTAGTAGAGGGATTTTCAATATTGTCTTCATAGTGAGCACAATAACGTGAAGTAGGGGGATAATAGAGAAATGTTATAAAAGTTGAAATCTAAATATTGTTTGTTCAATTTTTTTTTGTGGGGGGGGGGTCATCCCAAAAAATGACCGCTATAAGGGGGGGGGATGCGAAAAAATTGGTAAGCTGAGGGGAGGTCATGCGATTTTTAAATGGTGCTTCCCAAATCCCACCAGCCCCCCCCCCCCCCCCTCCCTCATAAAAAATGAACGGTCCCTAATTTCAGAAAAAACAGCCAAAAAGAAACAATACTGAGTCATCCAATTCCTAATAAACCTTGGTCTAAAATCGTGTGTAACATTTTCGTGTGGAACAAAGGACACTATCTGGTGTTTATTGATTGTTGAAGGCGATTGAATTGAACTTGACCAAATGAACAAAAAAACCGCAGCGGAAACCATTGATCTGATGCAAAAACAATTTGCAAACTGGGGAATTCCTGATGAGATCGTCACTGACTGTGGCAATTTCACAATTCTGTCAACCACAGGCGGCCCAAGCTCACAATGCGAGGAGTTTTTTTTTTTTTTTAATTTTTATGCGAACGTTCAGCGCGCGAAACGTGACACGGTTACCGCCGACATCTACTATTACATAACGACCGAATTTGGTTACGCGAAACGTGACCCTCGCCTTGCAGTATGTGGTGGTGTTGTGTTACAACGGTTTGAATTCATAAAGGTTTGTATGGGGAAAAACGGTAATCGACATTATAGCTGAAACTTCGGTATTTTTGCAATAAAAATGACTCACCTCAATGCCTTGTTGTCTTTTCTATTGTCATCTCGCTTCTCAGCTCGATCCGAAGCTATTTAAGCAAGTTGTCGCTTTTTGGTTTTCCTCTACTAAGAAAGAGTAAAGGCTACACACTCGATTCTGGACTGACCCCCGCTCGAAGCGAAAAAAAAACACTGAAATCCCGCCAGCCGCCCCAATTCCTCCGCAGAATCATAGTACAGGTTTAAGCGCTCCCTTGCAGTTAAATTCCAAGCCAAATTCATCTCCACAGCGCACGATACAAAGCTCTGAATCGAAGAAAGCTAACCATCCGGAATCAGTGATCATGCTGCCGGCACCATTTGTGGACACATTCGAAACCCGAGCGGAATGCCGGGCTAACAAATTGACCCTGACCAGGGGAAGGGAGCGCACAGTTCTCGACAAGCCAGGTACTTTGCTCCACGGTCCTCTGGGAAGATTTTTGTCCAGGCCGCCGACGGAGCATTGTTGTGACAAGCCAATCAAAGCAACGACTAGACGTGTTTACAAATGTGAGATACTTTGATAACTCTCAGAGAAAACCCTTCACGCGATCTCGAATAGATACATTCTTCGTGGGTCACTATCATCAACAGAGCTCATCTAGTTTATGTTAAGATCTTTTGAAGATCTGAAATAGACGGTTTGTTTGTGGAGATACTGCTTTGCAAAGTGTAGAGGAATGAAGGTCGTTAGCCAACATGTAAGTATGCACTGAATATTACTGAATATTCGCGGCACATGTCATAATAACTAAGGAAATTTGCTTTAGTTTTGTTGCATCACAGCCATATTATGTCTTACTCTAGATTTAGCAGTTTTTCAGTATCAAATTTTGTCCTTTAACGGTGTACTTTTCCGTAGCAAAGAAAATATTTGAAACAGGTTTCAGGACGGACACCGGTGCCAACAGATCGCGTTTAAATTTTCGCACGTCTAAAAATCGTTCGCATCTTGATTTCGTTCAAATGCTTTACAGGATAAAACTAAACGCTGATCAGGAACGAATAGTTACATTTGCTGCCAAGGGGCACAACCTTCTGATCACCGGCCAAGCTGGAGTTGGGAAAAGTGAAGCGATTAAACGAATCCTATCAGTTGCAAAAGCACGTGGAAGAAAGATAGGTGTGATATGTTCGAGCGGTATCGCCTGCCAAGTTTACGACCGTGGAGTTGCGTCGACGGTCCATTCATTTTATGGGTTGATGACAGCCGAATTGCCTTGGCGGCAGGTTATCGACCGATCTTTGTGTAACTCTCTGGTTTGCGACCGTGTGAAGGCTATTGATGTGATTATATGGGATGAAGCTAGCATGTCCAGTAGGAAAATGTATCTATTCGAGATCGCGTGAAGGGTTTTCTCTGAGAGTTATCAAAGTATCTCACATTTGTAAACACGTCTAGTCGTTGCTTTGATTGGCTTGTCACAACAATGCTCCGTCGGCGGCCTGGACAAAAATCTTCCCAGAGGACCGTGGAGCAAAGTACCTGGCTTGTCGAGAACTGTGCGCTCCCTTCCCCTGGTCAGGGTCAATTTGTTAGCCCGGCATTCCGCTCGGGTTTCGAATGTGTCCACAAATGGTGCCGGCAGCATGATCACTGATTCCGGATGGTTAGCTTTCTTCGATTCAGAGCTTTGTATCGTGCGCTGTGGGGATGAATTTGGCTTGGAATTTAACTGCAAGGGAGCGCTTAAACCTGTACTATGATTCTGCGGAGGAATTGGGGCGGCTGGCGGGATTTCAGTGTTTTTTTTTCGCTTCGAGCGGGGGTCAGTCCAGAATCGAGTGTGTAGCCTTTACTCTTTCTTAGTAGAGGAAAACCAAAAAGCGACAACTTGCTTAAATAGCTTCGGATCGAGCTGAGAAGCGAGATGACAATAGAAAAGACAACAAGGCATTGAGGTGAGTCATTTTTATTGCAAAAATACCGAAGTTTCAGCTATAATGTCGATTACCGTTTTTCCCCATACAAACCTTTATGAATTCAAACCGTTGTAACACAACACCACCACATACTGCAAGGCGAAGGTCACGTTTCGCGTAACCAAACTCGGTCGTTATGTAATAGTAGATGTCGGCGGTAATCGTGTCACGTTTCGCGCGCTGAACGTTCGCATAAAGATTAAAAAAAAAAAAAAACTCCTCGCATTGTGAGCTTGGGCCGCCTGTGTGTCAACGGGAGAAAATTAAGCGCACGAGATCTTCACCTCATCACCCACAAAGCAATGGAAAATCTGAATCTGCAATAAAGATTGTCAAAACAGCACTGAGAAAATCCGGAAAAACCGCATTAAACTCGTATAAAAACATTACTGGACCAGCGCAATACACCCACGGTAGGAATGACAACATCTCCCTCAGAGCGATTCTTAAAGTGGTAAACAAAAACTGAAATACCTATGAAAGCAACTCTCCTCATCCCGGAACTTACTGAACAAGTTTTGGAGGAAAAAGCATAGAAAATCAAGAAATATCATGTCTATTATGGTAGGAATGCTAAAGATCTGAATGACTTATCGACTGGCGATACGATAAGAATCAAGCCTGACGGATTAGCGAAAGGACAAGAGTGGAGGAGAGGTAGTGTCGTAAAGAGTTACGGACACCGGTCCTATGTTGTAAAGGAAAAGATGGCAAAGTGCTTAGAAGAAATCGTGTTCACCTGCAGCCAGATAAGCAAACTAACACCCCAAACATGCCATCTGATTCACAGAAGCCAAAGGAACAAACTGCAATTCCTGCTAGAAAAAATCACAAACCTCAGTTCCACACAACAGAGACTATGCAAAGACTATCAAGACAGCCAAACTTGCTAATAAGATGCCACTGATCACTGCCAAACCAACACGTTCGGGACGCTTAGTAAACGTACCTACACGATACTCTCTTTAGACTAGTTTAACGTAAAATTGTAAATTTTACTGGGGGAAGGTGTTAGGAGATTGGACCCCAATGTAGACTATTATGGGTTGTGTTCGAGAGAAGACTTGTGGAATAAATGTTGTGTTGACTACGATGGACTGCTGTCCTGTTCTGTTTTACAATCCTTTCGGGATATCCTTAAGGGTATTTAGATTCTTCGAGTAGTTTTTTTCTCCTGCCATAATAATCACTTAACAATATTTCTTGCATTTCATTGGCAGATGTGGACGAATGCAGCGCTTCAATCCCCGTCTGTGACGTCAATGCCGATTGTAACAATACTCGCGGCTCTTATCGTTGTTCCTGTAAAGCTGGATTTACTGGAGACGGAAAAACGTGTACCGGTTAGAGAATAGTAGAATACTGAATTGTCTAAAATATCACACTTGAGTGTAGCTTTTAGAAAATTTAGGGGGCTGGGAGGAGGGGAGGAAGGTTAGGTCTGCTTTCGAGCCCAATAGTCCATGATCATCAGGCCGGCTTATCTCCGATGTCCATGGCATGAGGCGACAAGACTTTCTATTCCCACTGGATTGGATGCTATTCCATATCTAAGGCTACCCCCAGCATAAATTTGCTGGTATACATTTATACACCTGGGTGGAGAGAGGCCTTGTGGGAGTAAAGTGCCTTTCCCAAGAACACAACACAGTGACCCAGATAAGCACACTAATTATTAGGCCTCTGCAACTGGCCTCTGAAAAATATTTCACTACAAAAGACACAACAAGCGACCGCCGCGTGGAAATAAACATAAGCCTTGCGGACATAAACACAAGCCATGTGGTTTAAAAAGCTCTGTTGATTTTGATGTTCGCGTAAAGAGTGAAGCGAGAGCGTTAATTTTTTTTCTGCGGTGGGCGTCAATTGGGAAATCCCGCTGAAAAGGAAATCAGCGATCACCTTGGTTTACCGGCGCCATTTTGTCAACTCTTGTTGGATTTCCCTGGATTTTTGCTGTTGTTGTTTTTTTTGTCTGAGAGGTGAGTGTTGCATCTTGTTTTTCTCTCCTTTGCGTTGTGAATGCTGCGAATGTAAATGTATCGGTTTGAACAAGAAATCACAAAAGCTGAAATTATCGGTAATCGGTCCATTTTTGTTCTGATGTTTGGCTGTTTGGATCGTGTCATTAAACTTGGGTGCATGCAGTGTTCGTTGTTTCCCGCATGTCGAATATCTTGGGGGTTTCGCTATTGTGTGACCGTAAACTCCGCTTTTGGCTCTGTGAAAGGCCGTGCTAGGCAGATCAGTAAAGTTTTTTCATCTTTCTCTTTCGATCGTTTTTAAACATGTTCTTTTGTATAAGCTACGGTGAAGTGCGTAAGATAACATTCAATTGCGTAAGTGAGCATTCAGTCCATGAAATTTCAGGTGCCTACAGTGTAGCAAAATTTACCTTAGTTTTACAAGACCCAGCTTCGATAACGATAATTATTATAATTATTATTATTATTATTATTATTATTATTATTCTTTTTAAGAAGATTAAATGAAAGATAGAAATTATCAGTGTTTAACCCTCACTCCTAAGAGTGTTTAGTGCGTATTTTCTCCTTTCAAGGTCAATACACTGTTTAGCAGACAGGTGATGAGAATAAAGAAATTATCAACTAAAAATTTATCAACCAAACTCTTTAAGTTTAATTTTGTGTCTTGTTCTTTTTAGGAAATGTTAGAGGTAATGTAAAACAAGGCATGGATGCCAAACAATATGGATGATCCATCTCTGCTCCAGTGAATATCATTGGTTCAAAAGTATTTATCGAGGCACGCGTAGGGCTTACTCCTTATGGTTATTTCAATGAAAAGCAGTGTAATAGAAGAATGTTTAAACAGCTGGAACAATTTCTTAAACATTAACATGATGGGTTACAAGACACTGACATGTATACGGAAAAAACCTGTAAAGATTACATTTCTGTCGGGACATTTATTTTGGCATTAATTGCTGGAATTAAACTGAGAGACCCAACAAGAAATCAGATTCATTTGAAAATCTATCATGAGGGTTTAGCCGCTCTCATTTCTACCTTCCTTCGCCGTTTTTTGCCCGGTTTCCCGACATAACGTCACCCCGACTAACTGCCCGTGAGCCATGGAGGATGATGGCATAGTATGCTGATATATAAATTTGTTTTATTATTAGTTTCTAGCGTAATGTTATTGTTTCCTTTTTAAAAAGGACTGTTTTTCACTTTCATTTCCTAATGCTTAGGCCCAGTTCAAAAGGCGAGCTTTACATGTGCCGAACCTAATGAAGTAAATGTCGACGTGTGAATCACTTACGGTCAACACATTTGTATTTGGGTAGAAGTTCGACTTTTGTTCAGACTTCGACCTTTACATGTGCCAAATCTGATGCATACATTATAGATACCTGATATGACTTACACCTAAGCTACTATTCTACACGCTCAAGCAAGTTGTCATGCACAAAAGGCCTGCTTTGAAAAAGAGATAGCCATTCTGGTCTCCAGAACCTTCGTTTCTTTCAGTCACAGACGACATTTTAAAACGAAAAGGCGTTAGCTTTTATTGTCAGGTTAAACGTTTTACTAGAAGCCATAACGTCCAACCTGAAAATTAAAACAAAATAATTGTAAAAAAAGTCCTTGGTAAGTGTCAGCTTTCCAGCAATCATTTTGATTGAGTGAGACCGTGCCTGGCTTCAACTCCCACACTTTGAACTATGATAAAATTATTAAGAAATGGTAAGCGTGCAGCGTGCAACTATCGAGTTGTGGATGCAAGCGGAAGGTAACCAAGCACGAAAGAAGCGTAAGATGAGTCTAGCTTCTTGAGTGCTTAGCAAGCCTCCCAAGCGTATCCATAACTCGATAGTTGCACACTGCACACTTACCATTATTTCATAAGATTGAGACTTTTGATAGAGTCAAAAGCGCGATAAACCGCGCGAAAATGCTCATTCAAAAATCTGACAAAGCAACACATCAAAACTTTTCTTGGATCGCGGCGAGTTTCTCGGGCAAACAAACAATTTCAAACTGCTCAGTTAACCTAAATTATCAAGCTGACAACAAACGCAGTCGGTAAATGCGTTTCTCATTTGGATCAGTTTTCCGCAGAATTGAAAACATACTGCACATGGTTGAAGAGTTTCGTGGTTGAGCTCTCTGTCCTTCACGGCCTCTTCGGCTAAAGAAAAGAACAATATGGAACCAGACATTGCTTAAAAGCGAAAGTGGAGAAAAAAACGAACAAACATCCCCGGCTTTGAGCTGTTTGAGACGCTCTTATTCAAATAGCAGGTTTGTGGATTTCGTTTTCCTTTCCACTTCGTTTTAAATTTGATGAGTTGCGCTTCTAAGGCTGAACTTGAACACATTAATGGCTTTTAAAAATGACCTCTGTCGCTTCCGTTACTTGGTAAAGTAAGCTTAAATGAACAGAAGACTGAGGCCTAAAGGAAAATGTCAGAAATTGTAAGCTTATATTTGTGCACGATGCAGTCTTTCCTTAGAGCGGCTGTTTCTTCAACAAGATACTGTTTAAGTTTAAAAAAGTAGATTCTCCCTTATGCGATTTTTGTGAAAAGGAGTTGGAGACCATAGAACATCTCTTTTTCCATTTTACAAAAGTGTGCATGTTTTGTGATGATTTAAAGGTTGTACTTATTTCTTTAAATTTGACTGTTAGGTTTGATCAAGAGAAAATGAGGGGACAGATAGGGACATTGAGGGCGTTGGCTGGGATATGTCGATTCAACTAAAGTTATTTTTAGTTTTAGACGGAAATGGAAGTCTATTTCCCCATACGTCCAAATGATACCTTTCACCCGTTGAACAGGGAATTTTTAAAGGGCAGTCTGCGTGGAAAAACGTTTTGTCAGTAGAAACACCTAAAGAACCACAACCTATTTGAGAACCTAGAATCAAAGAAATCAGCGATGGCAACAAGAAAGAATTTATTTACTTTCATTTGTATAACAACATGAAGAGAAGTATCGTATTGTTTGATAATGAAAACATGGGATACTGTTTCAAGCTGTAGCGATCCTGATACCTCTCAACGCATCGACGAAAGAAATCTTAGCCCACCGAAGAAAACTACTTTGGTTCCCAGCGACAAAATTATTCTCAACCCAGCGACAGTAGAATATAATTCTGGCCGAGCTGCAAACAATTCGAAGGGCAGCTAAAATATTTTGAATCCAGGAACCAAAACAACTCGAAGTGGGACGACGGTGACAGAAATAATTTTGAATACAACAACAAATACCTTAGAGTAGCGCTCAGCGAGAGGAATAATTTTGAATGCCGGTACAGCGATTAAACAACTAGAAGCATGGCGATCATGGGAATGTAGCAACAGACATGACTAGTTGTGAATACTGATACAGCGACAAAACAACTCCTGGAGCTCGGAGCGAAGCGATAAGCGAAAGAAACCCGGGCAGAAATAATTTTGAATTCACAGAGAAACAGACAACTCTCAGCACAGTAGTGATCAGCGACAGAATGAATTTTTGTGTTCAACGAAAAAATAACTCGCATTCAAGCGACAAATGATTTTCAACCAGCAACTAAAGTACGCTGAACTGAGCGAAAGGGATGACTTCTTCTGACTGCTTTTCCAACAGAGGAAACCAGAAAAAAACGGAGGTGTCATCTTCGTTTGATCATGTTTATGCCACGTTTTCTTCACCTTCGGATAATTTGCACTAATGTAAGCTTTCTCTCTTCAGTGTGAGGAGAAAATCTCATTGTCATTGCCAACATCAATGTTGAAGTCCATTGGCTGGTAAACTCCGCTTGAAAAAGCCACAGTGCATAGTCCATAACAGCAGCCACGACCTTTATAACATGTGACGCCGGAACGTTTTGTTGTTTTTGTTGACCACTCAGGACTGCATTTCCGCCCGTCTGCATGTGCCATTTTATTCCCAAGGAGATATAAAAATATATCTCCCACTTTGATTTATCCAGCCAGAAATACCAACTGTCTCTAATTAATGTACCCGTAAAAGGCGCTTCTATCGACAAAGCGTATTTCCCCGTAGACCGCCGTTTCTTAATTGCCTGATCACCTAAAGAATAATGGTATCATGCGGACGTAAAAGAAAATGCACTCCCGCTGTTTTCGGCAACCCTAAAATAACTTAAGCGAAAGTGACATATCCCAAGGCCTGGACTGGGAGCCTCGATCTGTCCCTCATTTTCTCTTGGTTTGATATCAAGGATGTTCTTTTTGGGATTTTAGATACAGATAATATATGCATTCTAGTCAACTGCATCCTTCTTGACATTAAGTATTTTATTTACCGCTGTAACTTAAATGAGGCTTTTTACGTATGACTGTTAGTCGATAAATTTAAAAAAAAAAAAGAAAGAAAGAAAACGTTTCAAACCAAACGTTTTATCGAGAAAAAAAAAAAAACAACAACAACAACAGCAGCAGCAAAATCCATTTCCACGATAAAAAATGGAAACCCCATTATATTAACACAACAGTAGCTGTTATCCAAACCCCGTTTTTCTAAGATTCCCTTAATTACTCTTTATTTTAAGTTTAAGTTGAATAAGTTATGTAATCCTTGCAGTGTAGTGCGGTGTAGTTCTCTTTTCTTTGTAGTTTGTAATTAAGGTAATTGTTGTAAATTTTGTAATGTTTATAGGTATCGATCTGTACGTTCTTCTACTACACCTGAATTTTATTGTCGTCAAATCGCTAGAAAATTCTCTCTAAAATTCCCGCTATGTATTATTAATAATTCTGAGAGTGAAATTTAGATTAACGCAAATTCCGAGAAGGAAATGTGAATCGCGTGTCCTGATAGCAAGACGAATTTGATGAAGTTACCCAATAAATTACAGATGCTTCAAATACTACAGAAAGAAGACTTAATTCTCCCTCAGCTGTGTCAACATGGCGGCCATTTAGTTTTAGTACCTCATCTACTTCGCTGTATGTTAGACAACTAGAAAGTAATACAAGTTCTCGTGAGCTAGCCCAGATGTTGTGAAAGTGGCTTGTTACCTGTTTTATCGTTTGTTTTTAGTTACTGAGAACTCTCGAAAAGTTATCATTGCTCTTAGCATATCAAAAAGTGCTCATTCCCATTGCATTGCTTAAACTCATTACATCGGTAACTTCCCCTTGTCTCAGATCTTTTCATCATTATATACATCACTGGAGAAGATGAAAACTTACAGAGCATGTAAAGAACATTGAATGCAGTGTATTCATAAAATAGATTAATTCGCATGCACGAATGCTGTGCAGTAACTTTTCCCAAGTGCGAATAAGTTTAGTGAAAGTCATGTTAGAGCTAAGGATAGTAATTGTAAAGGAACATTGAACATGAACATGACTTATGCCACATAAATTTATGGTATGATCAAGCAAACAATAAATCGTCCCACCCAAAAAATAAACAACAAACAAGTAAATAGCAAAAGCCGGTCACGTGGGCTCAAGCTTGTGAACTGGAGATGTCAAGCATGCATTTTTTTTTTCCTACTTAGACACTGGTATTCTGAACGTAAGAATATCCTTCTTAAGCGTTAATGTAAATAAAAAAAATTAGAATCAGTACATAATCACTCTGAGATTCATTAATCTATCGGTTACGGTTTGCTTTGCTTCTGTTCGTGTAGACATCAACGAGTGCAGTGGTAGTCTCATCTGTGACGTCAATGCCAACTGCCAGAATACCCCAGGGTCTCACAGTTGCTCCTGTAAACAGGGATTTAATGGAGACGGTCAAAATTGTGCACGCAACAAAGGTATGTACAGCTGTTAAGAAATAACACGCAAACTGCCGTGATAAACATGGCAATAACACGCATGTTAAAAAACGAAGTTAATTACTTGACGTTTCGTATGTTTCAACATACATCTTCAGAAGTGACCGCTAGGAATAGAAGTAACTAAATTTCAATTTAAAATAAGTAACTAATTAACAATTACAATGGCAGAAGCTGAGAAAAATTTGTATATAAACAATGCAACCTAATAAAGATAAAGTTTTTCGCTGTTTACATTGTCATTTAGGGTGGGTTTTAATTCCCTTATTAGCAGAATCTCTTTTATCTTGCGATGTGTATCTGTCCGACCTTTTGCTAATATATCAAAGTAATCCCATTTGAAGTTGTGACCAGTTGACGTGACGTGGTCTCCAATAGCAGAAGCATGACAGCTACTCGTGATCGATTTAGTTTTTCTGTCATGCAATCTACGTTTTGTTTTTCCAATGTAGAAACTGCCTGGCAGTCCCAACAACTAGCCTTATACACAACTTTTGACAGTTGGGGACGGTTGATCCTATCTTTGTAGGGAAATGACGACTTGATGCGATAAGTGCTTTGGAAAATAACCCTAAGATCAATGCAGCCATTAAACTTATTAATGCAAGTCTTCAGTTGTTTGGTAACAATTTTACTTTGTACCCCTAAATAAGGTAGAACTAAGATTACATCCTTTTTAGGGACTGTGGTGGTTGATTCTTCGGTTTGTGTTGCTGCCTGTTCAGAACATCATTAATGTTGTAATTGATAACACCCGCAGGGTATCCATTTTGTAACAACAACTTCCTCAGCTCATTCATACAAGAGCTCAGAAGAGAAGGTGACGAACAGATGCGGAGACAACGAAAAGTGAGAGTTCGGTTGAGGTTTACTTTGTATTTCCTAGGTGCGAAGGAGTCCCATTTTGTGTACAGGCCGGTAAAGGTCTTCTTTCGGAAAATAGATGCTGGGAAAGTATGACCGTGGCGTTTGATGAGAATGTCCAGGAAAGGGATTGTACTGTTATCTTCAAATTTAACGGTGAATTTAATATTTGCGTGACAGTTATTGAAGTAGTGTAGAAACTGAGTTGCTGTGTTTTTACTGTCGAACAAGGTGAAAGTATCGTCAACACCTTCACACCTAGGAAATACAAAGTAAACCTCATCCGAACTCTCACTTTTCGTTGTTTCCACATCTGTTCGTCACCTTCTCTTTTGCGCTCTTGTTTGAATGAACTGAGGAAGTTGTTGTTACAAAATGGATACCCTGTGGGTGTTATCAATTACAACATTAATGATGTTCTGAACAGGCAGCAACGCAAACCGAAGAATCAACCACCACAGTCCCTAAAAAGGATGTAATCTTAGTTCTACCTTATTTAGGGGTACAAAGTAAAATTGTTACCAAACAACTGAAGACCTGCATTAATAAGTTTTATGGCTGCATTGATCTTAGGGTTATTTTCCAAAGCACTTATCGCATCAAGTCGTCA
Source organism: Orbicella faveolata (assembly GCF_042242905.1). NCBI lineage: Eukaryota > Metazoa > Cnidaria > Anthozoa > Scleractinia > Merulinidae > Orbicella > Orbicella faveolata. Next base: position 3,071,901 of record NW_028301563.1, on the reverse strand, counting down.
TTTCCCTACAAAGATAGGATCAACCGTCCCCAACTGTCAAAAGTTGTGTATAAGGCTAGTTGTTGGGACTGCCAGGCAGTTTCTACATTGGAAAAACAAAACGTAGATTGCATGACAGAAAAACTAAATCGATCACGAGTAGCTGTCATGCTTCTGCTATTGGAGACCACGTCACGTCAACTGGTCACAACTTCAAATGGGACCACTTTGATATATTAGCAAAAGGTCGGACAGATATACATTGCAAGATAAAAGAGATTCTTCTAACAAGGGAATTAAAACCCACCCTAAATGATAATGTAAGCAGCGAAAACTGAACTTTATCTTTATTAGTTTGCATTGTTTATGTGCAAATTTTTCTCAGCTTCTGCCATTGTAATTGTTAATTAGTTACTTATTTTAAATTGAAATTTAGTTGTTACTTCTATTCCTAACGGTCACTTCTAAAGATGTGTGTTGAAACATACGAAAATGAAATTTTTTTTTTTTAACATGCGTGTTATTGCCATGTTTATCACCGCAGTTTGCGTGTTATTTCTTATCAAGCTACGATGTCCAAAGAAAAAGAGTATTTATGTACAGTTGCATTTAGTTACCGATGTTCTCCCTAAAGCTGTTTGGCCAAGCAGTGCATGCACTTGCGTTGACTTGTGCTCACTTTGGTCTAGATCAAATTTGAACGCAAGTTGATGCAAGTTTTTAAAGTTTGGCCACCCAGTCCAAATCAACAGAAGTTGAATGACGTCCATTTGTTGTTGTAGCAATCAATTAGCGAATGCCGAAATACAGGATATTGGCCGCGCGGGACTAAGCCCGCAGAGGAAACATACTGGGAAACTTGCGTATCCGTCTGGCCGCCCAACGCAAGTCTCTACACAAATTCAACTTTTGTTTATTTACAGCGCCTAGAGCAGGCATGGATAGGCGCTATATAAATATTTATTATTATTATTATTATTATTATTATTATTATTATTATTATTATTATATTATTATTTACCTATCAATGGAACGCCAGATAACGTTACTGAGCTTTACTGACGTAGCAAGGGCGCTACGTTATGCCAACAAACAAGCTTTGAAACGTTGCTATTGTTTTTGTCATGTTTAGACGTCTTTTCTGCGTTACTAGATTGTACGTATCAGTGGCCAAACGTATTGTTTCTTGTCTTTATCAGCACGGGAATTTCATATGAAAGCACGCGGAAATGGTAACAAATTCCAACATTAGTCAGGTCTCACTTTTGCATGCGTAAAACGAAGTGTTCAATCGAGAGGCGAATCACTTTAATTTACTCGAGTTTAGACTCATTTGCGCAATTTTCCGGATCTCCTATAAATTATGTTGCGCTGCGTTGTCAGAAAAGTAAGACTAAGCCTATTTCTACTCGTAAATTTCACTGCCGATCTGAGTGAATTTAAAACTGTTAGAAGAGCCGTTTTCAATTGATTGTCAAAAGAAGGCTGTACTAGTTTATTGTGGATTTTGTTCACTATGTCCTCTGATGGGATAATTGAAAATCACTAAGCACTCATGATGACTGGCCCTAAGGGAAACAGTAAGTTTGGTTTCCTCGAGTGCCTCAATTTTCCTTGAGGCGAAGCCGAGAGGAACTTTAATTTGAGGTCGAGTACACCTCACAACCAAGAACTGCCGTGTTATACCTTGTTATATCTCCCAGCTCAGAAATTGAAAACAGAGAAAAACTGCAAAAAGAATGTTTGCTTGACGCCAGCTGGGGCAACAAATTTGTCGCGGTTTAAAGGTGCAAGACTCGATAAGTGCGACCCAAAAACTCAAGTTGTTTTTTTCTCTAGGGAGCGAGTGAGTTTTGTTTGCTTTAGGGAGTTACTCGCCACGTGACACGTTCTTCTCCAATAGATGGGAGGTATTAAAATCAGATATAAAGAAACAACAACAACAACAATAGCAATATCGACTTGATCATTTGCGATTCTCCTCGCTTGCCCTTACTTCCGTGTATAATTTTCAAGCTTGTAGTTTTTCATACTGTTTTAAACTTTCTTTTGGTTTGGTTCGAATGAAATGAAAAGGGTTTTTTTTAGGCTTTTTTAGGTGTTTTGTTGTTGGTAAAGATTCACATAGACCTGAGTAATCCCATTGGTAATTGTACAAAATCTGACAAAATTCTTTGGAGGGACTTGTGATGTACAGGTGTCTCAATCAGAGGAAGCAACGTTACTCCAAGTCGCTAAGATTTTCGGGAAATGGAGACAGGATTTAAGTCTGACTGGACTGAAGTCGCTAGGTTATACATATAGGTAAAGTATGCATACAAGCCCATCAGGCTGGAGCTTATCCCCGTTTCTGTAATAAAGTCTTACTTACTTACTTTACTTCCCGTAGCATGAAGCGATTACAACTATCTCTACCTCCCTCCTGGATGGGATGCTAGTCAATCGCAGGGCTACTCCCAACATTAAGTTCGCCGGTACCCATTTATACACCTGGTTGGAGAAAGGCACTGTGAGAGTGAAGTGTCTCGCACAAGAACACAACACAATGTCCCCGGCCAGGGCTCGAGCCTAGACTGGACCGCTCGATCCGGAGACGAGCGCACTAAACATGAGGCCACCGTGCCTCTCGTATACATATACATATCACTTCTAACTTTTGTCGTAGATACCTGTCAGGAAGTCTTGCAGAGCAATTCGGCTGCTAGTGACGGAACCTACCCACTTACGTCATCTTCAATTTTGGTAAGATCTGTATATTAGTAATGATATAGTAATAATGTGTCAGTACAGACCTTTCTTCGTGGTTAAATGGAAACAGAAAGGAAACAGAACGACAACGGGATATCATGAGTATACGGAACTTGAGCCGCTCCTAAGTTAATGTGGCCTGGCTGTATTTTATATAATTCCCAGTCGCTTGAATAAAGTATTTCTGACGTTTTACGCTGCATGAATGAACCGATGACGTCGATTTTAGTTCCTGAAAACTGGCAAATAATTTATTTCATTCGCACCATTAACAATTTTCTCAAATCTGATTACGCTCTTGTTAACATGTTTCATACACTCTTTATTTTATTTATTTATTTATTTATTTGTTTATTTATTTATTTTTTATATAAAAATATACTTTATAAGAACATCGAGGCTGAAATTTGCCAAATTTTGGGAATGTTTTTAGGATAAACCCTCGGCTGGAATAATGAAAAGCATATAATTTTCTGTGTTGAAAATTTGTAAATACAATACAATTATATGTTTTTTACTAAACCGTATAAAATTCTTCCGTTCTCTAAACGGCAAAACCTAGCCAAAAAGCAAATAAAACAACATTCAGAGCCGTATATTCGGTGCTAAAAACATTTCCCTAAGAAGTTATGTGCGTCAAATTAGGCTTTAATTGCTGCAGGCTGGCTCCACAATTACTTTAACACCATCCAGACACCAAATATATTCGAAAACAGAAATGTCATACACTATAATCTAAGAATATTCACAAAAATATTTTCAGCCTAAAATCATCCTCGGCCGGAAAAACAATATTCTTGTAAAAAGTAAAGAGTGTATGAATAGTAATAGGAGCTTATACAGTTGCATTTGTTCAGAAATATCTACACCGAAGAAAAAAAGAATTTTATATTTCCCATTTTTGGGGGGTCGGGGGAGGGGTTTGAAAGCGAAACAGTTTGTGATCAAATGTATGCACTTTCTGTTACATATTGCTCTAGTTCATTTGATGAGGTTACCTCTGCCGGAAAGGGAGTTGAAAGGAGTTCATTTGTTATCGAAGCCATCCAGAAATGTATATGAGCCTATTTCGTGAAATATCTATATTACAACGATTAGGAAATTGATTCTTGCTGTAAAATTTAGACTGTAAACCTTTAGGGTCTACACGAGTGTGGTAAATTCTAAAAAAGCTGGGCGCAGGTTTCCTGATTATGACATACACTGGCATGAAAACCTCATTAACATGGACACATCTTAAGAGTCACGAAAGTATCCGTAACAGTGAATATTCAATATTAATTTCTCCAATTTAAATTTGTAAGTAGAAAAAAAAGTATGGGATAGTGACCTCTACAACCGACTGTTACCATGAGGCGATCTTCTCGGATTGTTGGACTAAAGAGCCGTATATTGAGAATTTTAAGTTACCTTTTTTTCTTCCCATGACAAAAAAAAAAAAAAAAATCCGATAATGAAAACCTCACGATAACAGTCAGTATAGGAGTAGAAAATAGCATAAAGAATGAGCATGCACGGATTAAGCCCAAAGACATCCGACATTTCGCTTCTCTAATATATGTCCATAAAAAAATGCGGAGTTCGACTGTCTATTAAACTGGCTTCCTCAATTAATCTTTGTTAGGCATATTGCGATATGACGTCAATTGGCCAAGGTTGGACACTGATCGCTCGGTTTTCAAACAATGATGGCAAAAATTGGATGAAGGATACTGGACACTGGTGGTATGACAAGAACGACGCTTCTGGGGACACAAGTGATCCGTCGATCAACGCTGACATGATATCGCCAGCATTCTGGGTGGTTGGCGGAAGCAAATTCAAGATCACTCGCAGTGACGACCCACGACATACACCTTTGCTGCGGACCACGGGTAACTGTCTCGGTGGACAGACGTTCCGCTCCAAAGTTACAAGCTATGGCGACTTCAGAAATGGCGTAGTCTGGGCCTCAGACCAGTGCTTGGGGACTTGCACTGTACAATATGGCGGTCAATATCGATCAACTGGCGGCTTTCAACAGGCCACATGTAGTGGAAGCATTCAAGGCTCCCATGCAATCGGTTTCTGGTGTCACTGGGGTTGGGACGGTGCAGTGCTTATGATTGGCGGAGGTGGAAAAAGCTGCTCACGTGCCGACCACGGGATTGGGGTAACTGAAGCTAACGAAGCTTCCTTTGTATATAGTGGTGAATTTGATTTCGGTGATCAAGGAAGAGGTACTCCAGTTCGAGACTACTCTTTGAACCTGTGGATCCGTTGATTGGAAATGATCGGCAGATCCTCCATCACATCAGTTATATGACTTCCACATAACGATACCTTTTTGTAAAGGCTGACTTTAATTTTGGCTATATGCTGTTTAGTTAACATTGCGTTTTAAGCTGTAGATATATTTTACCTTGAGAGGACTTAAAAGAACCGTATAGCGATTTGGTTGTCCTGAAGCGTGTAACCAACTTACATGTAGAACAAACACCTCCCAACAGATGTTAAAAACTGTCGATGCAGACATAAATGGCTTCCCGACGACATAAAATGAACTGACGGACGGATCTCGAACAAAAAGATTTAAGACGGAATCCACCAGAAGTTCGAGTAACGAGTGGTAAAAAACCTAGTGCCAAGATTGTTTCTATCGTATTGCAAACTTCTATACGACTGTTTTAAATACCTTCTCAAAAAAAAAAAAAAAATCATTTCTAGCAACACCAAACGTCGAAAACGAATGTGGAACTTCTATGAAAAATTTGAAAGTACTGATGAAATGAAACTGATGATGAAATTTTGGCTGTGTTTGCACAAGTTCTCTGAACTTTGAAATTCATTTTCTCTCGTTCCCATGGGAAATTGTTTTCGGCGTTATTTCACTCAATTATTTATGCGTTTACCTTTAAGAAAATGTAAAATGACTGTAAAATACTTGAAATTATTCTGGTACCAGATTTTTGTCCACTAAAACCTGAAATTGCTCGATTTTCTATCGGATTTCGTCTTAATTTACTAACAATACACGGATAGAGAGCAATGACGGTCAACAAATATTTGCAAGAGTCCTACAACCAATACCATCGCGGCTAAACTAACCAATCAGATTACAGGATAAATGTTATCGGGTTTTAAATTCAATAGGGTAAAATCGATGCTTAAAATAGAGCAGAAACACATTTATTTAACTTGTATTCAGGGGCAGTGAATTAAAACTGCGATCTGGACATTTAGTAGCTCATCACCGTTAGCAGCATTTCCATGGTGACAAAATTATGGAAATTAAGTTCCTTCTGGGAAATTCATGTAAAGTCATCCGCTGCCATACAGTAAGTCTCGCCAAATAGGTTCTTGCATTTTGGAGTAGTTGTCGGCAATTTATGCTAAGTAGGTTTTCATCAGGTTCTTAATTTTTGTGAAGGAGATGTAGTTGTTGATTAGCAGAAAGATAAATAAACTTGGGTTTGGTCCTTAAATACGCAGTGTTATTCACAACTCTATTATGATAAGCCGAACACAACTATTTACAGAATGTATATGTAGTGACTTGTCTCTATAACAAGAGTTCATAATTAGCTGTAACTAGCATGTAAGAACCAGCTTGATCTTACTTGACTAAACAGGTTCTTATATTTTGCTGGGGGTTTAAAAATGACAAATTTCTGCCAGTAGGAGCTAGCAGGTTCTTAAGAGCCACTGCCTGTAAATATAGAGAATCCGACGACAGGTCGGAAAATTCGGATTTTCTTTTATTGTACCAAAAAGACCCTTTTGGTGAACTATTTTCAGAAATATACTTTCAAAGTTCCAGCGACGTCACATTTTTGTGAAATCTAGGAAAGTTCGAAATACCGTTCAATCAACCAAGATGGCCGCCGGAATTTATGCAAAATTGCACATTTTCAACAGGTCAGTAGAGAAAGAAGGGAACTGGCCTGGATTTCATATTCACACAGTTTGTAATTTACACTTTGATCATTCCTAAAGATGACTGCGAAATCGAAGTTCTTGCTCGCTAGTCCAAAAAAAGGCGCAATTGGTCAAAATACCCTTAATAGTTTTTCGTCTAGCGCGCTTAATTTGCACGGGCCAAACTAGCTATTTAAATATGGTATACCTTTAGCATAGCTCTTCCTTTAGAACCTTTTATTTACTGAGAGATTTGTATACTAGAAGAGTTATGACTCTCTAAAATCAGTTGAAATTTTATATGTAAAGTAAATTGCGATAGTTGTATTTTTCATACGGCCAAGAAGTAGACAAAACGTATTTATTTCAAGATGACTTTTAGCTCAGAGGAATGATTAAAGTGTAAATTACAAACTGTGTGAATATGAAATCCAGGCAAGTTCCCTTCTTTCTGTACTGGCCTGTTGAAAATGTACAATTTTGAATAAATTCTGTCGGCCGTCTTGGTTTATTGAGCGGTATTTCGAACTTTCCTAGATTTCACAAAAATGTGAAGTCGCTGGAACTTTGAAAGTATATTTCTGAAAATACTTCACCAAAAGGGCCTTTTGACGCAATAAAAGAAAATACGGATTTTCTAACTTGTCGTCGGATTCTCCATATTTACGGGCAGTGGCTCTTAAAGCACTAGGTTCTTGCTCGGGGGTTCTTACTGTATTTGTCGTCCACACAGAGAGAAATGAAACGACAACAACAACAAACGAACGAATGCACAAACAAAAACCCACAGGAAGGGATGCAAAGCACTTTAGGCTTCACGAAAGAAGCCATGTCAGTGCAATATTCCAAAGTTTGAATTATCGTTATAAGTTTCGATAAAAAATCCTATGAATTTTAGTGTTTTAGTAGTTGTGGGAGAATCTAGTGGTGGATTAGAAAGACCATAGTAATTTTAAGTAATAACCAACACGGCAATGACAACGAGAACGTCACTAAACAAAAGGCTTTACAACCAGTTAGAGTTCTCCACGTGCGATGTAAATCTTGGTTTATTTCTTTTCCGTTTTTCTTTTTTGTCTGAAAAACAACGACTTGAAATCACCAAACTATGCATAGCCCTGGAGAACGTAAACCACGAAGGATAATTTTCTCAATCTGCCAAAGATTTAACCCTGTCTGACATATCTATATTTCATATGGTGCTGTCAGCAACTGCCAAATGAATGACTCTGATTCGTTGTTTAAACATAAGTAAATTTTTCAATCGACGGTTTAGTCGACGTCGCCGCCGAGGTTGCTTAGACTCCTAAATAAAACCTGCCTCCGGTCCATCAGCTGAAGTAATATTTCGCTCAGCGTCTTTAGGATATCCCTCGTGATTCCAAATGCTGCGTTTTCCTCGGCATGACACGTAGGTTTTGTATCTATATCTGTCACTTGTTATAGGGAGCGATAAGGAACATAAAATAGGCACTGTTTTCGAAGTTTTCTGTGATGATTTCCTTTTTTTGTTCTGTCGATGTCTATTACTCGCTTTCTCTTTGTGCAGACTTGCAACCTAAAGTATAGCTGAAAGATATGAATAACAAATGAACGCAATGAAAATGACTACAAATAAACACCTTTAACACTGAAATGCATTTTTGTACAAAGACAGTAGAAAGAATGATGGATGGTAACGAAGTCTCTATTATCACTTTGGCTTGAAGGTTGTGATGATGGCTGGCTTGCTATCGCTCAGAGGCGACTCGCCATGTTTTTGCTTAGTGGCCCGCCCTTCGGAGGATTTAAAATATACCAACCTTCAAGATGTATTAGGAATCCTTGTTCAGTATAACTAAAGTCAGAGGTGAACTCAAGGAACAAGTGTTCTGCAGAACTTTCGACCACGTGTCCTGGCAGATAGCCATCGAATGTTCCTAGAGGTGCTGAAGAGGTCGAGCTTCCTTCATAGACATACAAAAAATCCCAGCCACTCTCCAGTGAGAAAGTTGTGAAAATGAGTTTGACTCGGTGCGATGAACTTACAAGCCAAGTGCACAGATTGTAGTTATCGTAGTAGTTAGGATAATTCGGGGTGTTTAGTGTTCCTTGTTCCATGTCCGCGGTTCCATTGCAGGTAAAATTGATGGCTTGAATACGAGGGCGTTCAGCTAAGAGATAGATAAAATAACAATATTATTTAAAAGAAGCAAACATTATGCATGCAGTCATTTCATGATTTTAACCAAATTATTTCAAGTTTTCGTAATTTTCACTGGGGTATTTTTATAGGTAATCACATGATCTTAAAGGAGCTCAGTCACGGTGGTTTGAGTTGTTTTGGCCACGTACAAAATCTCCTTTAAATGGAAGGAAGTCTGAAAATATTAGTTTACTAAGATGGAACCATCAAGTAACAAGGATTGTCAAGGATGGCGAAGATTGACACGGATTGCAAACGACGAATTTGAAAAATTTAGACTACACTTTTCAAGAGGTGCAAACCGTGACTGTGCTCCTTTAAGTGCAATCTGGAAAAAAAATCTGCATGAGTAAAATTTTCAGACTAACAAGATTGTACAAGTCCGTAGGGCAAATTTTATTGGTGGTTTTTAAAAAATCCCTCAGCCTGCCAATTTCAAAGTTGCTTCCATGTATAACCTTGGTACATGCCGTTGTTTCCATGAAGACTGTAGTCGGAATAAACAAGTAATATAAATTTATGGCATTTGTGAATAATTTTGCTGCTGCAAGCTTAACAGTAACCTTTCATCAAAGCGAGGCCTAGTCATATACCATTTGCTGCTGCCCCGACTACCACCCAGAGACGGAATGCCAAACCATACAACTGGATGTCATCTTGATCAAAACAACAACAAAAAAACAAAAACAAAGACAATAAAAAATAAAATAAAATAAAATAAAAACAAACAAACACAACTAAAAACTAACCGGGGGTATAAATAATCTCGCAGTGTTTTCCTTCCCAGCCTTTTGGACAAATGCAGGTGTAGTTTTCGTGATTCCCAACACAAGAGGCACCGTTCTCACATGGGCCGCTGTGACACTTGCTGAGATCTGAAGAAAAAAAAAAGAAACAATAAAGAGAAAAGAACTAGGAAAAAAAATCAAATGTGACAATGTGTCCTCAGCATTCACTTGAAACAATGCGTCCTCAGCATTCATTTGAAATATTGTTCCTACTACCAATGTGCCTGCATAATCATAACGCTATTAATTGTTTTCTCTCATTTCATTTGCCTTCTCCATCCCTCCCGACGATACCTTCCTTTTTTCGTCAAAATCTTTTGTTTAAAAACGGGTTTAGCTATTTTCCATCCGAAGAGGTAGCATTAGAAAACAAATAAACATAGAAATACTCTTACTCTTGTCTCGCCATTTAGCCTGTAATTTCCATGTCTGTGCTTCCACACGGTAAAGGTGAACACCCACAGCTGAAGCTAAGAGTCATTAAAATAACGACATTGAATAAGGCAAAAAATGCTCAAAGCTTCTTCACTTGAGAACAAAAATCAGTTGTGGCTGTTTTGCTAACGATTTAGGGCATGCATCAAAGAATTCTTGAAGACTCTAACGCATTCTAGAGGCTGCATTTGATGTCAAAAGCTTCTAACAGGAGTGACAGCAGCAAACAGAGGGCATTTATTTTAGATGACCCCTTACCCTCGATGTAATTTACTGCATTGCCTTTTGAGCCTCGGATAAACCCTATTCAGAGAGAGCCCTTCTGATCTTCAGGAAATGCGAATACTGAGCTTCTCACCGTGTAGGTCTTGCTGTATTAATAGCGTGTCGAAAATATTTCCTTTTAGGTCTACAAGGCCCGTAGGTTCATTTAGTAATAACATTATTATTACCCAACAGCGTCACCCTTAGTTCTGCGATTTAGGATGCCTAAATTTTACAAAAACGTTAAGAGAACAGAAAAACTGGGTACAACTAATCATAACTGAAAACAAAGTTTAAAAAGAAAAAAAAAATTAGAAGCAAGGGAAAAAATGCCTGTAAAACAAATACAGTTCCCACGGGAACGTCCATTTCCTTTAGAAAAAGCTCATAACCTGTCATCCCAAGTTGCTCCAAGTTAAATTCTAGTTTACGTCGATAGATGTGGAGCTCACTTCATCAACGCGTTTATTAAAAACACCTCGCCAACCCCACCCCTGCTTGCCTGTGAACAGGCTCTCTAGCTGAAGATGGGGCGAAGAGAAAGCGGAAAGAAAGAGAACTTCACTCTCAGACAGTTCCGTCTCGGCCCTTCCAGCCGCGGTCAGACCCTTCTATCCGTAGCCTGTTCGCAGCCTACACCCCTGCCAATCTGAATAGCCTTGAAGGCATAGTGTCTATAGATGGTCGCATAGTGTTTATAGATAGAAGGATTCCATAAGGTTAGCATGTTTAGATGAAAATCGATTAACCCGAAACTACTAAATTTCATATACCTCCCCACATGTTTCCATCGTTATCAGTCAAGTGATACACAGAAATGGGGGCATCTGTGAAATCATGACCTGTCTCAGGAACAAAGGCAATCTCCCTGGCTAAGGTTGTGGTTTGCAAATCCCTTATTGCTAGCCAAGACTCCTTCCCAATGGACACGCATTTCGTAATGTTGCAGCGTACGTAGGCTATTCTAGTTCTTGCCACGCCATAAATCACGTCCCTTGTCCCGTCATAACCAAGAATGCTGACGATGCGCTTGTCCATGGCTGTTATAATAACAACAACAACAACAATAATAATAATAATAATAATAATAATAATAATAGTAATGACTTTATTACCGTGTCAATTACATCTAGCACTGGAGGATCCCCACTGCTAATAGGGAAAACCTAACTAGAACTATCTAAAAATAATGTACAGTAAAGTTCTGTAAGAAAAATTAAATCATGATTTGCAAAGATGGCAGCAACTGCTTGAGATTTATCGCCGATCTTTCTTTATTTGTTAGTTTGCTCCATAGTCTTGGGCCTAGATATCGAATTGAATGTTTTCCATACGTAACAGTGTTAGAAAAAAAAGTGAAACGTGGAAGATATGTATAATGAGCGCTTGCGTGAAATTTCAAATTCAGCTTGAAGGAACGTTCAATGAGTACTGAAGTGACGATGCCAGAGCCGTAGCTAGTAACAGGCAAACCGAGGCACTTGCTTCAGTCATTTATTTTTTGGTTTTTGTCGTTTATAGTCATCATAAACACCCGAAATACTTAGGAAGAGGATTTAACCATGGACATTGCTTTAGTCATAGTTTTTTCATGAACATTGCCTAAGTCAAAGAACTTTTAACCGGACGAATCTTGTGTTCCTCCCAGGGTTGGTATCGGTTGCTTAATTTTTCGTGTTTTTTATGTTGCTTCTGGCGCTTAAATATTTTGCTTACCTATCCACATTTCATCTTCTACGTATTTTCTAATGTAGCAAGCTGGATTGCTTCTGTAAGGCACAAAATAATCATACAAATAAGAGAAATATATAAAAAAATAACTAAATAAAATAATAATTCGAACACTTCGATGCAGTATACATCATCTTTGGATCATTGACTTTACAACGATTTTTGAATTGAATTATTTATTATATATTTGTATTTAACAATTTTTCAAAGCACCTCTATGAATTAAAATTGTTAAAGAGTCAATAATTGCATCATGTATTCATGTTCAAGCACGCGATTCTATGATAGCTCAGTAGGCGGGACGTAGTATTGCAATGCTTTTCTATTGTCTAGGGGATTGAACTAAAATCTATCAAAAACCAAGACAGGGTTATGAGACAGGGTACATCTTGTTGACTAGCAATACATCGATGAACTTCATGCATAAGCCGAGATTTCGGACAAGGTAAATGTGTAGGTTTTAAGTTAATTTCGGCCAGTTAACATGGAACGAAGATGTCAGAAACGGAAATAATTTTCAGTTCAACCGTAGAGATCCAACGTACTGCGAAGCTTCGATCCCTAAAATCAGTTGTTCCACACTGAAATTGGCGGCTTTGCGAATCGAACAGAAAACAGCTGCAGCTGTCACTTGGTCTGCGAAAGATTTAATATGGATATCTTCCGAGATTTCTTTCACGATCGGACGTTAGCGACCGAATGTGTTTGCCGTTCGGCGATCACATGTAAGTGAGCTCCAACAGCCGGGGTCCAACGCCACCTCATTCCATTCCGTTCCGTTTCCATTCGATTCGATTCGTTTTGTTCGCTTTTGATTCCTTACGTTACGTGACGTGACGTTCTGCTTCAAATTTATCCTCCAGAAAGCGACATTTTCGTTTTTGGCATTGATCACCGTAAGAGTGGCTCCGTTGTGTTCACTCAAATTTCACGTTAACGCTCCAAAAATGCACGTCCAGACTTGAAATAAATAAGCAAGGGGAGGGGGAGTTTAGTACCTGAGTGAATATTTCCCCGTTCCTTAGGGCTCAGTTAGTTAAGGAATAACTTGCATATTATTCCTCGCGAACCAAAAAAGTTACCAATCGTGCGCAAAACGATACCAAGTGGTCATGTTAAAGGGATGGGAACATATAAAATGGTGTCGCAGCTATGATGTTAAAATTGCGAAGGTTGGTCGCCAGGCAAATCGTTTACCTTACTACATCGCTGTTGCATAAGAAGAGTCTTCGATTTTCAACGTCTAACAAGATACTTCGCTGATAAACTGCAGGTTTATCTGCAAATATAAACAACAGCGTTCAGGAAGGAACAGTCCATTTATTTCATAACAAGAAGACGGAGACAACGACAAAAGCAGAGAGAGAGAGAGAGACAAGGCCTGTAATAGTGACAGTGGCACCCCTATCCCTTGGTTAAGTTACTCGTAGGCTCCCAATTGTTAAAGCAAGGGAAGAGGCAAATGGGGCAAGTGGCAGCAAAAGAGTCATATTCAGAATCAGAGACAGATACTGAAGTCGAGGAAGAGGCACTAGGGGTGGACCATTTAATCATTTTGAGGGGAGGGGGAGTGGGGGTAGGTGAGTTTAAAAAAATACCTTGCAGTACCACAAATGTCATGCGCACGACCACTGCCGAAAAGAAATTTCAAGCACGTTCAATGAGCCGACTGAAAAGCATGGCTACATGCAAACACACGCCCCGAGAAAAATGAAAATATTCCTAGTACATCAAAGGGTTGAAAACAATTATGCCTTTACCAATCAGAAAAAAAAGTATCATGCATAACAGAGGGGAAAAAATCCTAGTGCATCAAAGGGTTAAAATAAAGCATGCCTATACCAAATCAAATCCCCCCCCGCCCCCCCCCCCCCCCCACTTTCCCCTTCCGCCTTCAAAAGTCAGGTTGGGCGTTCAATGGCCACTAAATAATATAAAATCCAATGCATTTACCAGTATTTTCCGCAGCAGATTTTTCTCCATAAAGCTCTACGCGCATGCACACAGAGGACAACATTTCTACAGGTTGAAACTGAACGAGTCGTGCCTTCACTGGAATGGCCAGGTGATACTTTGTTATAATATCCTCGACTACGTTGCCGAGGAACTCCTAGAGATAAAACAGTCTTTTTCAGCAGTGCCATTTCATTTTAATTTGATTTTAAGTATTTAAATTGCCTTGAAAAAGCATGACAAACGGGATCACGATATATGTTGTATGTTGTGAACGGGCTTCCAGTTGGGGCCAGTGCTAGCTAGCCGAGTGTGGTCTAGGGCAAGCGGTCTGGTGACGAGGGGATTCCAATTTCGCGTTAAACGGTTCGCTTCGCTCGCCGAATTGTTTTTTTTTTTTGTTTTTTTGCTTTGTTTTTTCGCCCTCGCTGGAAGCCTGTTTGTATGCTAGTATTCAGTTCAGGAGTAATTTGCTGCATGGTATATAATGTAGCAATTTGTTTCGTCACTAGTTTATGTCTTGCACTTCTACATGAATAATTGCATAATTATCATAATTACACAATTTCCATAATTACCTTGTCAGACTCATATATCAGCAACATTTCTTGTTTGTTTGTTTGTTTGTTTGTTTGTTTGTTTCCTTGTGTGCAATTCATTCCCTGGATTACTCTAATAAAAGGAATAGGAGATTCACGGTGAAATGAAAATATCACCTTGTTAACTCCATTTTGCTGATAAATGTTCCAACTCGCTCCATCCTCAGAATGACCCAACTTGTACTTCGTCACGCTTTCAAAGATGCCCTCATCCGTGTTGCGTGACTGAGACGCGATCTGTTAAGGTTAACAAAAAGTAATAAATATATCGTGTTGAAACTGAATTATTTAGAAAAAAAACAGAAAAGAAAAAAACAGCGTGACTTTCCAACTTAAAAACAAACAAACAAAATCGAAACTAGCTACAAACAAATCAACAACAAAAATAATGATCTACGATCAAAAACTATGAAATAAGTCCTTTTCAATTGGCGTCACGCTTACCGCTGTAATGATATGCATCTCATTAAGATCAACCTGAAGAAACAGAGGTTCCTCGTTGAAGGTTGCCGAGCACCAAGCGTTGTTAAAGTTTAGGCGACCATTACTAGCACTCGCCTTCACTGAATCAGAAGTGGACGAGGCCGACATTTGGGCATCGAAAACGAGTTCTTTTTCCACTCCAAGAGGAGGAAATTCGTCTGAATTAAGAAAGAAATAGGGTTTCACTATATAGAACTTAGGTGTCTAGAGTTTGCAGTTCACATTACTCGCACATGCAGTGAAATGAATCTCTTGACCTTGCTTCTTACTACTTTTCGTACCTACGTGTACTTTGTTGGGATGTTACAAAACTACCAAAAGAGAAGGGGATGTAATCGCCGTTACTATCAGGGTTAAGCTTCTTCACTTTCATGGACGTTTGGCGCCTCTTCGTTTTTAAACGAGTTCAGCATGGTTTTGGCACCAAAGGGTATATTTTTGGATGTTAATCAAAAATTAAAAACTGACAATCAATTTAAGATGAAAGAAAAAAGACTTTCGTTGAAGTTAATTTCCCGGAATAAATAGAAAATGTTTCTAGGACTTGTTAGACTAAACCAAAAAAAACAATTGAAACGAATTATACAGAAACTAGGGGTTAGATTCCAAACAAAACCTAGAACAAGACCTTGGGTCTGTGCTGCTGAAAGAAGACAGCCGTAAACCTCGATTCGAAGGGTACTTTCTTTATACCAAGATCTGGGCTGTATTCGAAGAAAGCGTGTGGCCGTGAGGGATTGGTAGACAGTCGGAACCGCAGAATCTCCACTCTTTACGTTGATAATAGCCTGCAAATAAAGAGATTTAAAAAAAAATAATAATAAATTTTAAGTCGTAGACAAGGGTTTGTTAGTTTTAGTGGTATGTGACTGGTGGGTCATTCATTTATTCCGTTCTGAATCAGTCATTCAGTTAATCATTCATTCAGTCAGTCAGTCAGTCTGTCTGTCAGTCTGTCGGTCAGCCAGTCAGTCAGTCAATTCATTCATTCATTCATTCATTCATTCATTCATTTAGTCAGTCAGTCAGTCAGTCAGTCAGTCAGACAGCCAGACAGTCAGCCAATCCATTCATTCATTCGGTCAGTCAGTCAGTCAGTCAGTCATCAGTCAGTCAGACAGTCAGTCAGTCAGTCGGTCAGTCAGTCAGCCAATCCATTCATTCATTCATTCATTCATTCATTCATTCATTCATTCGTTCGTTCGCTCGTTCGTTCGTTCGTTCATTCAGTCGGTCGGTCAGTTAGTCAGTCAGTTAGTCAGACAGTCAGTCAATCAGTCAGATAGTAATTCAGTTATTCAGTCAGTCAATCAATCATTCAGAGAGTTAGTCATTTACCAAGTCAGTAAGCAGGTGCGGGTGTTGATGGTAATCGGTGATAGTGGGTTAGGGGTTGGTCAGTAAGGCAAAAAGTCATTCCGCCCGTTTGTCAGCTTGGCAGTTGATCATTTGGTCGATCGGTCGATCAGCTAGTTAGTCGTTCGATTGTTCGTCCGTGCACTCCTTCTTTCATTCGTTCATTGTCGGTTGACGATCCATCGCACTCAGTCGGCAAGTCAGATAGCCAATTAAGCACTCCTAAGTTGGTAGTTTTGATTATAGAACGTAATCAATACTTTTCAGGCGACCTGAATACTCATAAATGCATCTTCAGTTTTAGCTCATTTAAGGTCATTCCCCAGTATTGCATTGCGCATCCCTACACGCGTGATTAGCGCGCGCATTAAAAAAGGGCGGCTTTTTGTTTACAGCTGGACCTCGCCATGGAGGTAAATCGTCATTTTCCCGCAAACGAGTATGGTGACCTATCATTTTTTTCTGTTGTTTTGAATTGAGTAATAAATTTCTCTGTGTAAAATAAATATGGACCAATTCTCAGTGTAGGACAAAAAGCAATCGTCGGAAACGTGAATTTAGCAAGCGATCGTGACTACAATCATGATGCTATTATAAGGATTTATATGGGTATAAACAAGGTGCTGTTGCTCCTAAACGAACATGAGGACCCCTCATTTTTATTTCAAAATTTAAGTTCCTATAATATAAACAATCAATAGGCAAAGTTTCACAAAATCTCAGTGCAGGTTCTATTTCAGTGGAATGACCTTAAATACTCAAAAGTGTGTAACCTCCAGCTTTAAATACTAACATACAAAAAAAAAGAAACCACTTAATTAATGTAGAATAATCGTTCCAGACCTTTGGAAGCAATGCCTTTTCCTTCCTCCACACATCTCCGTTCGTACTTGTCAACGCATCGAATGTCCTGACATGCTCTGTGGAGTTTGGTTTTCCTTGTACTACGATCTGACATAAAACAAAGCAATAACACATCATTGCATACATTGTCGAAGCTTCATTATATTCTGTCTTCAAAAGAGTAACGAACAAAGTCAGTGTTTTTTGTTCCATTTGAAACGGTGGCTCTTGTTGAAAGGACAGCATGACTATTTGATATTTTCCTTCAAACAATGTTTTTGAACAAACCATTTTCAGCTGCATAGGAGTCTTGAAAGCGATCTGTAGAAACTGCCCACTGTCAATAGATGCAGATCCACCAACTGGAGACCAGTACCCGGCCCCACCAAACCTTGCTTGGTGAGGACTGTGACCGAGTGAGAAATGAGTTTCTTTGTAAAATGAGGATGAAAGAAATTGGCTTTCCTTGATACCACCACTCCTCATTCCCAACGGTTGTACACAAGATGAATCTATTATGCAAGATAAATAAATTAATTTGTGTAAACACCTATATATAGGAATCTCAAGTACACCTTCTTCCTTAAACCATCTTTCTGTGTTTCTCGAAGATTTGATGACATAATGTCGGGTTTGAAATTCTGGGGCCCAGGGGCCCGTTTCTCGAAAGCCCCGGAAACTTTTCGAACCCGGAAAGTCATAGCAAAATCGCGAACCTTACGATGGTTACAGAGCTGTTTTATTCACTTTTTCTTAATATGAACAGAGGTTCCCTTCATACAAGAAGTTTCAGACGTATACACTTCTCCGTTTCTAGAAACAGATGAAATAAAAATAGCTTCACGGGCCCGAAAGGTTTCCGGGGCTTTCGAGAAACGGGCCCCTGGATTCTAACAGTCCCAATAAATTTTGATTTAGTTTTGTTGAGTGCGACGTCAAGTGAGCACATGATTACAAATATAATTTGTTTTTATCGTTTACTGCATTTCGTTGTTTTCACACGGGTGTAATTTCGACGAGAGTGTGTATTACATGTCTCTTTGTTGGAGGAAATCTTAAAATACCCTCCAGCTCCTATCTTTACGAGCTCTGGAAATTCGCTGGAAACCGAAAATATTATTTTTAGAAATAAGTTACCCAAGGGTATCTTTGAGCAAAATATGAGCAGTTTGCCGAATGGATCGCTCAACAGCGTTTCTCTATACTAAAAGTTGGCCATTCGTAACTCTGTTTCTCTTACAAACCTAAAACATAGAAATAAAATGACGTATAAATGTCCTCTGTGATTTTCTCGACCCTTTCTCCAGTGTTAGGGTCTGTGTAACTGTCTTGATCTCCGCTGTATGACAATGTTGCTATCACGTGACCAACATGCAGGCGACCAGCCTCGGTGAGTCTATCGGGGTCAATAGACAGATCATATTGACCTGAGAATACATCTTGTAGTCGAAGTCTGTTAAACTGAAAAGCAAAGGCAGAGTTATGCACTTACGACCGTCCACGCATTGCTTGGCATCTTATAGCACTTTTTTAAGTGGATAGAAAAGGGATTGAGAAATCGACAAACAAGACCAAGATGAGATTGTTATCGGCCTATTCAGACCGTGCGTCTTTGAACTTCTTGGACTAATGACAATAAACTTTGGGAAATAAATGCTGGGAAATAGATCTTATCAAATAAAGAGCCTCTTCTTTTTCATTTGTGGGTTCTCACCAGCATAAAGAAACAAGGTATAAACAATAAAGAAACAAGGATGGTTAAGGATGGAGAAGATTTTCACGGGTTACAAACGACGAACTTGAAAAATTTAGGCTTAGCTTTTCAAGATGCGCAAACCGTTCATCAATATTTGACACACATAGGTTACCTGGTGGGTAGCCGGGAATGAATGAACGACTTAATTGTCTAGGGGACTTAGCTAAAGCACTATCTAGCGACACCGCATAGATAACAATGCTAACAGTATGACCTTGCACATTTTAAAAATAACAGAGTTTTCCAGAATTGTATTACCTCTATGTTGTTTTCTTGCAGAACGTCTGGGCTTTTTGATTCTGGAGTAGCAATAAACGAACTTAATTCTCCTTTAAATGACACCTCGCTAAGAAGAGTTACTTGAGTTGCATCGGATGACGAACTGCAGTCGTGTGTCAAATTCAAGTGGAGTTTTGTTTTGTTTCTAAGGGAAATGGAGAAAGAATAAAATAAAACAAAATAACGGACTGAACAAGTGATTCTTGAAAGGCGAATGATACAAGAAAAATAACATTATCTGACAACAACAGTCCTCGTGATAGGTCGAGTATTCGTCATTTTGTTTCTTGCAAATAAAATGTATCCTTTACACTGTTTTTCATACCCATTTTGACACAGCATTTATTTTCTATTTCAATTCTTCACAAGGTTTGAGCAAATAAACTTAAATATTATCATTTTCCATATCTATTTTGCTTCCCGTAAAAAACCTTTTGTTTCTTTATAATTGGTTTCTGCAACATCGCACGCAATAATAAAACCAGGTAGTAATAGATGTCTCCTTATTTCTGAACCCAGGCTCCTGACTAGTCTAAAAGATAGCGGTGAAGGAACTTGCTCTCGTGATTGTGTACTTTCTTGTTTTAAATACAGCTTCAAGATTTTTTCCCCTTCTTTTCTAAGGATAACTTATTTAGGGTTCTATTTTCGTTTCCGGCACAGTCAGGCTGAACACTTGTTTAGTGGTTTCCATGTGATTGCTACCATCAGTAAAATTTTCTTGCAACGGTCGTAATTTGTTTCGTATTGTATATGGAAACCAGCTTTAACTTTGACTTCAGGTGGAATAATCGATAATGCATCATAACATGATGGATCGATTAAAAAAGAAAAACAAATGCAGCGTAGAAACAAACAAATACTTTAAGCATAACAATAGCTGGAAGAAAATTAGAAGAAAACAAACTTGAGAAGTGCTAAAATAAAAAGGAAGTTATAACTCAACTTACCCTTGGAACAATGGCTCGGTATCATCTACCCTGAGTTGCAATTTTAATTTTGGTCCCCTGTAATCAAAGCCAAAAGCCTGTAAAAAGAAAGAAAATATCGGTTGTAAACAAAAAAGGGTGTTAAACTAAACATCTGGTTACCTTAGGATGACCTCAGACATCAAAGCCATGAATAGTTAATTAACATCTTGTTTCCTGTTTTTGTAAAAAAAAATTCAGCAATTTCTGACGGTTTCTGATGAAATGGACTTATTGCTTTAATACCAGTAAAAAACAAAACCATAACAGACTGACGTTTGAAAGGTAGTTATTTGTAATTCCAAAAATTATCAAAGATCTCTCGTAATGTTAGTTCCACAAATGTTGTATCTGGTCTATTTGAAGCATGTGTATCTTTATCCCTGGTTGACAGTTGCTCTTGTGACTTAGAATATAACCTATAGTATCAAAAAGCAGGGTTTCTAAATGCCGTTTGTCCAAGAAATAGCTGAGAACTGTTCAAATGTTTAACTGCCAGCCGAGAACTAACGTTTTTTCTTTTTCTTTTTTTTTTTTTTAACTGAAAGGCAAGATCTGAGATCTGCAAAATGTACCCGGATAACTACGAAATCACCGAAAACTCCACTGATAACTGAGAAACCAGCACCTCAATCGAGACCCTCGTAAAAAAGGAGAAAAAAAAGAAGCAGTACATCGACTTCATTGGCTGAAATTATTAACTCGATATACGCACCAAAACGAATGTTTAAGAATTGTTATCGATAATGAGATACACGAGACAAATATAAAATCCTTATTCATATTTCGTACTTCCTAAATTACACCTAAGGAATAATAAGAACTACTATGTTCGATAGACATTCACTAAACGAAATGCAGCATTACACATTTTAATGTTTATTTACTTAAAAAAGGGTTCATACTCACCTTTAAAAACCCTAGACTCAAAATTACAATCTGCATTAGAGGGACACGTCTTTCCATGATGCTAGACACGCACTGCATTCCAAGAGTGTTTCAAAATTTATCCTTCGAAGAGAACACTGAACAAAATACAACAGGAAGTTTTGCCATGCAGGATGTTTTGTTACGCAATATGCTATGCGGTGTTGTTTTCCCTTAATCTTTATTTTGATCTAACAGAGATTCCAGTCGACAATCACACCACCTTGAGGCCGTTTCATGAATGTGCATGGTAGCGGGGGGTTATAAATTTAATTTTGTTTAATGTCAACAATTTATTGAACAAAGAACGCTCTAGAAACATGTCCATCTGCCAATAATAACAACCAATAACATTATGGTGAGGAAGTCTGAAGTTAAGTTTAAAGGTCTAGACGAAGGTGATTAGGAAAGCAAATCTAATTCTTAGCATTAAGCATT
This sequence comes from Orbicella faveolata, assembly GCF_042242905.1. Taxonomy (NCBI): domain Eukaryota; kingdom Metazoa; phylum Cnidaria; class Anthozoa; order Scleractinia; family Merulinidae; genus Orbicella; species Orbicella faveolata. The sequence goes on along the minus strand of NW_028301563.1, from coordinate 3,050,272 downwards.
TGACCTCAGCCGATATTGCTTTGCCTTAAATCACAAAGTAGCTAAGGATTAATTTAGACTCTATGACGCTTTCGAACGATATCCTCACCAAACGTTAACTTTATTGTCCCTTCGTTTCCATTTCTTTGAAAAAAAAACAACAAAAAAACAAAAACAATGAAATATTTATCATTACTTAAGAATCATGTGCGGTCGCTTTTATATTGGTAAACAGATGATAATCGGTCTTGGATTCGCAATGGCACCCAGCAAAACGAGTTACTACAAAAATGTTTCGCTATTACATAATTTTATAAATGGTAACAATGACTTTTCCCCACTAGAGAAAGTTAACGTTAATTAACGTGCATAATCTTTTAAAATGTTTTCAGTTCTACTCCTTACGGCAATAACAAGTTGACAAGGCAAATTTATTATTATTATTTTTATTTTTTTATTTTTTTTTTTTTTGCTGTACGGTATGTACAACAAACTAAGGGCATTCACAGACTACAAAGTCAGTTGTCAAAACATTTTAAAAATATAAAGTTATCGTGAGCAAATAGTTTTCCTTTTTCTAAAGGAAATCGACTTGAGTTTTCGATAACAAACGTCTCTCGACAAGATTGTTTTTTTTTTTTTCATGTTCGTTGACGACTGCCGAAAATTAGCTACATCGTATGCAATTTTTTTTTTTGCCAGCGGTATCAGCGCCTAATTAAATCATGGCCTCTGACATAATTGGCGAACGAAATCTACCAAAATCTCGCAAAAGAAAAATAAATAAATAAATAAATAAATATAGTCATTGATTTTTTTGACTTGAAGTCTGAGGAAAATTTTCAAAAAGCCACCAACTCTGTTCTCTGCCGTGGCATTTAGCATGTCATGTCCTGATAAGGGAGAACAGCTTTACTCATCTGGCGGGTGTGTGTGATCTTACAGTGAAGACAAAGGGCACACAAATTTTCACACTTCCAGAGTCTGGCGCGACAAAACGCAAACCACGCATTTAACATTTGTTGCAGCTTTTTGCACAGTTTTCGTTCATAAAATCTGGATTTTTTGTACACTCTCCGTCTTTGGCCCAACTTTCACAGTGTTTTTTCTTATCCTTGCAACCTGTGAGAAAGATCAAGTATAGAAATGTACTATAACGGTTAGCGACAAAGAAGCTGCAAGAAAAACAAATACACAAACAAACAAACAAATAAGGTATAAATGAGGTATACAGGCAATACGTACACCTCGAGCAACTTTTCCAGCAATTTTCTTCCATAAATGTTTTATTCTTCTTGCATTCACCATATTTCGCCCACAGTGGGCATTTGTTTGGATGTTTATCGACGCATGGAGCTGCATATGAGCAGAAAAGAGAAAAAAAAGGAATTTCAATCAAAGTGACTGTAACTGTTGGCCTACTGCCATAAGAAGAAAATAGAGGAGATGAAGTAGCAGAAGCAGGAGCAGGAGCAGAAGCAGAAACAAAAGCAAGAGCAGGAGTAGGTCGATATGGAAATATATTTCCAGCTTACCACAAAATGAACAGCTTTTCCAGCAGTTCATCAACATAAAGGGATGGGTCCTAAAACACTGACCATTAGCTGCCCATTCCACGCAACCTGAATGCTTGTTTTCGCATTTTGCTGAAATGAAAGTTAAAGAAACGTGAGCATGAATTATCTCCTGGATGCGATGCTAGTTCCGAGCAGGTTAACGCCAATGATTTTCACCGATTTTCCAAACCAATCGCCAGAACCCATTTATATTACCAGATGGAGAGAGGCACAGTTAGGGTTGCTGTTGGTGTCTTACCAGAATACAAGAAGCAATGACGCCTCCCTCTCTCTAGTCAATGAAACAGCGTAAAATTTTCTTCGCAATCGGGCGACCGTATCGCTTTCAATATCAGAGAGGCAACTCATATCTTTTAGTATGAATTGCTAACACAGCACGTGGACTAGCTCTAGTAGCATCGTGCATGGTTAATCAGCTAATCTATAACTATAATATATCTTTGTTTTTTTCTCGTAAGAGATTGGACATGATCAATCTAAGTTGACAGTTGACTGTGAATGATCGAAACTGCGTCGTACATGCACGATTGAGCTCGAAGTTAGAACTCACACGGACACTGTAAAGAGAGAAGAAGCTATGCATTCTAAAAGACCACTCATTCAAAAAGTTCAAAGTTCAGATGTAAGGTAATTCGAATCGAAGAAACAAAAATCAAAAAGCACAATCAGTCTGTTAATCTCTCCTTCCTTTAAGACACTAATAGACTGAAGACAGACAGACAGATAGACAGTCAGTCAGACAGTCAGTCGGTTGTTGAGACAGTCAGTAAGTCAGTCAGTGAGTCAGTCAGCCACTAGGTCAATCGTGGACACAATCAGTCAGTCCGTCAGTAGTCGGTATCAGTTTATCGGTCGGTCGGTTGGTCAAAACTCTCTCACCACAACTCGAACAGCTCTTCCAGCACTGCTTCTCCATAAAATTTCTGTTTGAAGAACACTGGCCATCCTTTGCCCACTTGATGCATTTTTCAGGAAATTTGTTTTGGCAAGGAGCTTTCGGTAAAAAAAAACAAAAAAAAAAAACAATAAATTTAATCAAACGTTCCTTTTAAGAATTTGAGAAATGCAAATACTAGGTAATTTAAATCGTAAGCTTATACAATTTACAGCGAAATCCAGATTATCCGACCGGCAAAGCGGTAACTAAACTCTTATTAAATTTTCAAATTCGCGTAAGCGAATTGTTAACGTAGTATGAAGCGACATGTAGTATTTCTTCCCCACCCCACCTCCCGCTTGATGGGATACTACTCTGTCGCAGTGTAATCACCCCCTTCTCCCACCCACAACGGAATCCACCGTAGGAAAAAAGATGGCGGCTGCACATTTTACCACAATGCCTTGCGAACCTAACAGAGCCTAAAAGGCACAAAGAAAGCCAAATTTTTACAACATTTGACCCTGTTCCAAGGACATTAAGTAGCCTAGGTTTGGAGATTTTGTACGATTTTATGAATGTTGCTAAAGTTTTAGTGCACTAAGAACTATGGGTAAATATACCAGTCGCCATCTTTTTTTCCTACGGAGAATTACATTCGCCGGTAGCCACCTATATATCAGGGGAGAAGGCCGCTCTGTGAGAATAAAATGATCTGCGTAACACGAAGAAAGGAACTCAGCACGAGGACCAATTAGTTTCAAGGGAATCGGTTGATCCAAGTAAGTGCATTTTACTTGTTCTAGACTACAACACGCACAACACTGTCTGCTCCACACCATATTCTCGGACTTAAGGTGGCTGAACACAGTTTTCGCGCGCGCTTGTGCATAAAACAAGCATGCCGTCAATAGATCATTTTTTTTTTACTCAACACCATCACTATCTGCTTTCTCTCCTGAGTACTCTCTTGGTTTTGCAAGTGTCTATTAAAATTCGATATCTTTGTATAAAGTTTTAGTCTGAAAATGCTATACCATAATATCTAAATGTAACAGCAGAAAGTTTCTTGTATTATGTCCTCTTCATGCATAAGAATTAACCCTAACCCATAAGAATCATGCAATTGCTCGGATTAATCCTTCTTCTTTATGTACTGACATTATCAGTGGATAATGATTTCAAACAACTTTTCCTTCTTATATAATGTACCACTATGTACTACTGAAATCAAAGATTAGAGGTAAAAATATGAGGTGATTAATTATTAACCGTTCATTTATCTCTATGACTAGACTAACCGCATCTCGAGCAGCTTCTCCAGCATTTCTGTTCCATAAATTGCCAGTTTTTTCTACACTCGCCATGTTTGGCCCATTCTGCGCACTGGGTTTCTTCATTTTCACACTTTGCTGCACAAAACATCAAAACATATCAAAAGAAACAAAATGTTAACAGGGCAGGGCAAAGCAATCAAGGCAAAACGTCGAAGTAAAGAACACAGAATTGAACTAAATTGTTTGCCTCGAATCAATGGAAAATTGCAAGGCGCAACGCGTGTGCGTTTTTTTTTTTTTTTTTTTTTTTGCGTCCTTTAAACTCGGGTGATGTAGCAGCTCTCGTAAGCTCTCACATGAATGGCTTGGTACCCTTTGAGAAGACAATGGAAGAAACAACAGAAACAATGTCTCTCACCCCAAAGCAATATCAGTTGCTAATAATAAAGAGAATTACAAGCTCACGAGAGCTGATACACTTTTGTAAAACTCGAGTCCTTCCACAACGGGTGTCTCAGGAATAAATCTGATGTATCTAACCACACAAGATCTCGAATTGTTGCTATGGAAACCAAACGAAGCCAAATCCGAAGCCTAGCCCACGTACCTAGCACGAATCAGGGGCCCGTTTCTCGAAGGTCCTGAAAAGTTCTCACACCCGGAAAGCCATAGCGAAATCTCAAACCCTATCATTACAGAGCTGTTTTATTCACATGTTCTGAACATCAACAGAGGTTCCCTTCATACAAGAAGTTCAGGCATAAAGAAGTTTCGGTTTTTAGATAATGCCTTTGTGAACCCGAAAAGTATCCGGGGCTTTCGAGAAACGGGCCCCGGGCTCGTATACACTACCGGGAAAAGGGAAACCTGCTTGTCGGTCTAAAACTACCTGGTGCCGAACTGTCATGGCTGAGCTCAGAGAGATAAAACCCAGACGAGGCACAACATGTTGCCCAAAATAGGGATAAATGGAGAGGGATTGTGGATACTTTGTCTCACAGAGGACGACGAGGATTAAGGTTAAGGTAAGTTTAGCTGCGTTCCTACCACAGTTGGTGCAGCTCCGACGACAGTTGGCAGTCATAAAGGGCTTGTTCTTCGAGCATTCTCCTTTACTGGCCCAATCTATACAGTGCTTGAATCTATTAATGCAAGGACCTAAAATGTACGAAAATAGAGGGTTAAAAAATATATCAGAATTTTATAGGATATAGAACGCGATATAATCGTAACTACATGTAACTGTCTCATGTGGTAAAATGCTGGCTATTGCTGTTTACTGGTCAACTTAAATAATTGAATACAAACCATCAACCCCATTTTCAAAGTTATAAGAATTGTGAAGTAACCTTTTCAAACGAAAGAAATTGAAGATATTCTTCATATCAACCACTGTAAGGGTTATTTTAAGTGTTTGCCCTTTTGCCTTGCTGAAACACAACATGTAGCCGCCGCGGGCTGCTATTGCAACCCCTTCATACTCAGTGATGGCTAAATGATCAGATCAAGGGGTTCAGATTTTCTTTGTTCCACGCTCGTACAGTGATGAACATTCCATCTTTGTTTTTTAATCCGATAAATTATTTGCAATTAATAGTTAAACTATGACCCAAAATTCTGTAGCTAGGTTGCAATTAATAGTTTATCATCACTGAAAGGGGAAGTTATTTTGAATTATAGTTCACCACTAAATTTCCTCCAATTCTTATTGATTTAAATTGATCACATGACGCGATAGTGTTCATCCGTGGAGAGACACTATCAGCCCATAGTGCCCCTCCGAGGAAAATACCCGGATGGATAGTACTCGTCCGTGTAAATGTTTCTGTAAGGAAGCGGGCTTACAGAAAGTAAACAGTTGAAATGTATTAAGTGGGTTTTTGTCTGTTTTCTTTTTCAAATTTTACATTTGGCTTTAACGACCTTTCACGGCTTTCATCTAAAAAAGTTGAAAATAATTCAATATGAATTTTGAACTGGCGCGCGGAAGAAAATTTAGCGGCGAACGATAAAGACAATAGAGTGTTTATGTCTCGGAACTATCCGTCTGATAGTTGTCCCTTGGAAATTTGATGTTCTTAAAACTAGCATATTTGCCCTCGAAGCTTCGCTTCTCGGGCAAATATTTGTTTTAAGAACATCAAATTTCCGCGGGGCAATTATCAACCGATAGTTCCTCGACAGAAACACTCTATTGTTTAAATAGGCTTACCTTGCTGCCCTGCGGCAACGTGACCGCTCGTTACCGTTCCACTCGACACAGGAATGATTCCTGGTAGTTGCGCGGCACCCAAGGAAATCCCAGGGATAGGCTTAGCACCGGAGGTTTGACTACCCCCTATCAATAGCGGAAACGCCGGATTTAAAATGATCTGCCCATTGGGAGTTAGAACAATGCCAGGGGCAATAGTGATGTTATATCGACCGGGCTTCACCGGAGGTTTTGAGGTGGTACAGGGTCCCAAAGTGGGATTACATGAGACATTGGTCGAAGACGTCACAGCGATTGTAGGGGTAGGGCTCGGGGAAGTCGTGACGGTGGTACCTGAAGATGTCGTCGCCTCGCTTGCAGGCATACCTGTGGTTGATTCTCCGGTTGTTGAACTTGCGCTAGGTGATGTTGTAGCTGAAGGAGGCACAGAAGTAATGGGCGCTGGAGTTGTCTTGGAAGCATCGACGCCATTAGATACAGGTTTCTTGGCTGGAGATGCCACTGCCACTGCCTTTGCTTGAGCTTGAGTGGGAGAATTCAATTCTACAACTTTTCGTTTTGCGTTGTCCACTCTAGACAAGAGATTCTTCAAAACTTCAGCAAAGGTGCTATCTCTCTTGAAACTTGTCTGCTCATCAGATTGATGCTTGGTAGCATTCAGATGAATTTTGCTTTGAGCTCTCTCGTGTCGTTCTTTGGTCAGCAAATGTCTTGTAGAAGAGTTTTTCCTAGATGAGCAATTACTGCCGACATTGCATTTATTGTAATTGTTTCCAGCTACCAGGTGAAGCGTTGTTGCCAAAACAAATATGACTATTTTTGGATAGCCTCTGGGCATTTTTCAAGAAAATGACCGAACTTTCTGTATTTGTTGCTTTAATAGAAGAAGAAGTATCTTTCTCAACCGATAATTTCTACCTTAACACCTCACATTTCACACAGTCCAAAACGATCTACACTAGCGATTGTTACTAATTGATGATCCATAAGCAGTTTACAAACCGTGGCTTCCGCTGCCAATATGATGCGTCCGTTAAAGTTGAGCTGGTACAGCGAAGGATCTGAAACGTGTGAAATAAGTCCAAAAACAAATAAAAATGTTCCACACCACTGTTTTGCTAAGCAAGAAGATCAACAAGAAAATAAAAATAGTCAAGCAGGTTGATTTTTCTCATAAATGTTAATCGAGTGAGCGTGTGAAACATAGGACTGGCCACCCGCTGGTGGGTTGCACCAGACTTCTCAAAAAGTCCTTAATATATCACATGAGAAACAGGTCAATAATTGTGTTTCCGTCGCAGTGAATGGTCAACTTAACAATCAATAACCCTGCTATATTCACTGGTTTAAAAAGTGTGGCAGATATAGTCAGCTCTCTCCTAGCCAGCCACCAGGGCAAAAGTCTTTCATATATCACATAAAATAAGGTCAATAGCTGCCTATCAGGCGATGCGAATGGTTGACTTAAACAATGAATAACCCCAAAGTATATCACTGGTTTGAAATTGAACCAGCTGAAATTATCTTTTTCTCAGCCAGTTATTAACACCGGGAGTCATCAACAATTACAACATTATCCTCGAGATTACTGGAGAAAAATGCTCATAATACACCAATTAATCTAACAAAATAAACAGCAATTTTCGAAGAGTTAAAATGATTACTGATAAAAATAACAGTGTGAGCCACTGAGGAAACGAAACTTTTAAAGGGTGGATCTGATTTTCGTAATGATTAAATTTTAGTATCAATCCCTTCGATCCCCTAATAGAAACACCAGAAAAGGCCGCTAACATGTCTATCAAAAACATCGCGTACATTAATATTTGACGCTTTCCTGCCATTTTATTTTGTTATTTTCTGTCTGTTTTACGCAAGCCTCGTATCGTCCATTCTCCGGTTAATTTTGCATTCAAAAGAGCGTGCTTGTTCTAACTTTTTTTTGCAAATAGGGATACATTTCACTGGAATTGTCACACGTACGATTTGTCAATTTTGACCTGCTGTTTTCAATTACATGTAGTTTCAGTAGTCAACTAAAATCATCGCTTTCGAAAGAAACGTTTTTCAGCAAACTAAGTTATATGTATATAGCATATGCATAGCTTTATGCATAGCTTTCTTTGCAAACTGAAGAAATACACAACACGTAGACAATAGTCTCAAACAAGACTGGCTATTTGGAACCCACGTCAACGGAGTTTTTTCAACCCATTTAAGGCATTAGCAGGAACGCTCGATGGCTTGGACTCGGTTTTTCAAAAGATGAATTCCAAAAACTGGAGAGCGTTGCCCGTCCGTTTAGCAATTCCCAGTTGGTTGGTACCGTCAGCAGTGTGATTTAACTGTGGCCTGTCGTTGCTTAATCATCTATTCTACGATAGAACGATTTGAGTAATGTTACTTCAGCACTGACTTTGAAACACTGAGCTGCACAAAAAGAGAGATTTGAGCATGTTTTCCTCGACGTTGATAGTTTGGAGCCTATTTTGCTTATGCAAGTAGTATAAGGAGAGACGTGAGAGAGAAAAGGACCTGAAGAAGATAATATTACTTCTGAACGTTTTGTTTTTGTTTGTTTGTTTGTTCTGTTGCAATACCTGCAAAGTAGCGTTATTTCAGGTCCTGATTGTAATGAGCTAAGTGTATTTTGGACCACGTTCATAAAGTGTTGGCTTATTTACTTACTATATCAAGCGCCTGAAAAGCTGAGTCAGAACAAACTGTGAAAAGAGTTGAATGTCTTGAAATTGTTCATTGTACGAGTTAATTTATTTCGGAGGCAGCGTGGCCCTGGACTTGATATCCGGAGGTCGCGAGTTCAAGTCCCGCTCTGACCACAAGCTAAGCTGGAGTTGTTTCACGGTAGACCCTTGTTCAAATCTTCGGTCATGCTTGTAAATACAACTGGTCTGCCTCCCGCCAGTTGGGATTTGTAAGCCTATTATGCTTAGTTGATATGTTTGTTTATCCAGTTCAAGAGATATTCTTGCGAACTAGCTTGGTGTAGCTAAGCGCATTGACCATTATAAACAACATTTGAACATTTGATAATTTATTCAAAGAAAAACAAAATCAGTAATGTATATATTCAGTATTAGGATTGGCGTATTGAAAGTTTTTCCATTGAGAATAAAAAAGAAATAAAATTCAGAGCAACCATTGAGGAAAAAAAAAAAAAAAAGGAAAAAAAGCGACTATTTCTTTTCTTCCTAGCTAGTAGGGTGACAACTAAGGGACCGTTCATTTTTTATAAGGTAGGGGGGGCTGGTGGGATTTGGGGGGGGGGCATGCGAAAAAAAATGGCTTTCGATGGGGGGCCATCCCAAAAAAATAAGGGAAAAAGGGGGGGTCACGAAATATTTTAGTAAAACTTTAAAATGGCATGGTGTTTGAATATCAAAAAAATTGCTATAGAATAAACATAGAAGGCAGGATACAAATTTATTATAAACTTTCCATTTGCTTTAAAAAAACGTTTGGCGACAAAAAGCATTTGTAGCTACTGAAAAGAAGTATTTAACACTGTTATTTTCGAATGCAACTTTCACTGGCAGTCATCTTCATCTTCGCTGTCGTCGAGTTCTTCGTCGCCGCTTGTGCTGCTATGGGAGTCTCCTTCAACAATGCTGCAAGAAGCAGCAATGCTTTCCGTCATAGTGTACTCTTCAGGGTACATGAAGGTGTAAACATAATCTCTGACTTCCTGCTCAAGGTTGGTGGTGATTCTGCTTCTTGCAGCATTGGTGAAATAATTCCCTTCCAAGAGCTGTGCGATGTATGGCCCATCTCTTCTAAATAACGACGTGGCAACATGCTCAACTTCAATACACTCTTCCGGGACGGCCGTTCTAGGAGGGTACACAAGGCATTGTGGAAGATCATTTCCTAGCGGGTTTCCAACACAGATTCCATAAACTCGTTGGACGTTGTTTTCAGTCCGCTTCTTCTTTCTTTCATTTGACTTTCTGCGTTTTTCTTTTTTCCTTCTCCTTTTGTTGATGTGCTGTTTGAGTATGCCCTTGAATATGCTGTTATAATTGCTCTTCTTATTTTCTAGTGCTTCCATGTCCTGCGTGACCTTCGTCAACTTAGCTTCTATAAATTTGATCTGTTTTACATTAAAACTGTGGGCAAATTCTTCGCCCTGCTTTAAAGCAAGCCCATTGGACTGAAAGAGTGTGGAATCGTGGCATTCAACTTTTCCACCATTGCTCCGTGTTCTTTGATGGAGAAGTTCAGTTTTCTTCCATCACTGGGCTTCAACTGGTACCCTGGCCTGGAAAACTCACTCGCCCTTTCTGAACAGCCATCCGCACTTAGAAAGATTGCTTCTTTTGCTTGTAAGAT